>NW_017728886.1:134380135-134390315 GCF_001723895.1 Crocodylus porosus
GGGCAGTGCTGAGCTGTGGGGTCAACATGGCTTGAAAAGCTCTTGGCTCTGCTGAGGCCCAGCCCAGTAAGCTATAAGGTAAATAATGAGCCTTCTGGATTTGGACTAATATCATGCATAGTTTATACTATATATTAGGCCTATGTAAAGTGCCCAGTATTCGGTTCACATTCAGCCACTTCAGGGAACAGTTATTTGATTCACTAATTCGGATCACTGTCCTGAATTGATTTGGCTAAATCGGATTCAAAAGATTTGTCACTGATTCCATGTGATTCAGTGATTTGGCCATAGACTATAATGGAGAATCACTAAAATACCTATGCAGGGGCTTCTGTGAAAGTGCACCTCAAACTGTTGAAAGCAAAACTCAAGTCACATGTGTGTGTTAACTGGGTTTCTGGTTGTAGCTGCATTGGTCTAAGAAACAGGCAAGCAAGGTTCTTTGAGTAGATGTGGTATCTTTTATTAGACCAACTGAATAGATGGAGAAATATATTTTGGCAAGCTTTTGAGTTTAAAAATCCTTCGTCAGGTTGAAAAAAAACCATCCTCACTTGGTGTGTGCTTTTCCTGGATGGAAAGAATAGTAAAGAAGCCAGAGGCTAGGCTGATATGCAAGAAAGCCAGTCAGTGAAAATGTAAATAGAGGTGGAACAGGGTGAGAGACAGGCAGGGTGGGGGGGGATGTAGCAGCAAGGTAAACGTGGAAAGGTACCTGAGGAGTCAGATGTCTGACAGGTTATTCCTCTGGAATTAATTTCTCCAAGATGCATGTTCAAATGGCACACCCAGGAGCAATTAACTCTGGAGCAATAAGCTCTGTAGTATCTTCATGAGCCGTGATTGCACATGTGGATGTGAGTGACCAGTGTTGTGCTATTCCTGTTTCTAATCAAGGCTATATTAAAAATCCCATCAAATTTTGGGGTGTTCATGGGGCAACATGAAGGTTTTTTATATTTGTTTGGCTGATATGGCATGTATAGTCTCATTGAGAAGCCAATGCCAACCTGTGTTCTTTTATGTTGATTTTTTTCTCTTTATGGGTTATGTTGTAATGTCGTTATATCTTTATGATTTTGGACATGTTCTAATAAAAGGAACTGAGGGATGCATACTTAAAGAAAAGGGAGTAGATGAAACTGCCCTTGCCATATGGCAAGAACAACCATCATTCTCAAACAGATGGAAGAGACTATTGTTGGGATGGGCACCTTAGATTTTGTCAATAGCAATGGCACCTCAGAATAATGGGCCTTTAGCTAGTGGAATTACATTCCCTCTGCCCCTGGGAGGCAATATATTTCTAGAGGATTCTGAGATACATAAGCAATTAAAACAATACTAATATGGGAGGGGTGCTGGCTTGGAGGTCTTTTTAAGGGATATTTGTGAAGTGGTTTGGGTCTTTGTATTATTCAAGGCTTGGGAAAGTTCCAGGTCCCCAGCAGTCAGGGTGACAGGATCAGCAAGGGCGACCTCTAAAAATACTGGCGGGTCTTTGAAATACTAGATTGTGATCATATGAGATAGAACAAGACAAGAAAAAAAATCTTACTGTCTTCAAAATTAAGGTCAATTTTTCTTGTAAAATTATCTTCTCTTTTATATAATAAACCTTTTGGTTGGTTTGTATTTTTATTATTTGCTTGTAGCAAAGTATGATCTCAGGGTGAGTGTTATTCCACTCTAGCCCATTCTATGGAAAGGGAAGACTATTTTTTTCCCCACGACTGAAGGGGAACTACCTAGAGCTGGCAAAGATTCCCCAGCTGCAGATGTGAGATTTAGTATAAGCATAGTGAAGGTGAGGCTTGAGGGGATTAAAAAAATCATCCCAGGGAAAATATTGGTCTGTTCCTTGGGGCAAACAGTGGAGCACTGGGGTTCTTGTAAGTGGATGGGTTTCTCACAGGCTAATAGTTTCTGACTTCTAGTATGGGGTAAATATTGCTACATGTCATGTAAAAATAAACAACTAAATGTAAAGGTTATGAAAGGATGATGGGCTGGGTCCTGTGCAGGAAGGATTCCCTGTTCCATAATGCACCATGATCACCGTTCTGAGTAAGGGCCATGATGGGTACAAATAATTGCACGAAAAAAGTGGGAGATGTAATCTGTCTTGTGAGTGTGGTCCCATAGAGGAAGAGGCACTGAACCCACAGTTCGCATAACTTTCTCTAGTCTCATGGGTGAGAAACTTGCAGAAAATATTGTGAAATATTTTAACTTTTTCACTATGCCAAAAAATCAGATAATTTAGCTTATGGTGAAACAATAACACAACGCCCCTCTTAGCTTTATTTACAGTGAAACCTTCTCAAATGCTAATGTCTTTAAAACCTATGATGCACGGGATGGGCTGGATCCTATTCTATCTAATATGGTGTGTCTACACATCACCCTATGGCACCATTGTTACTACTCCATGCTTTAGTACTTTTGGAAGTACTAAAGCACAGTGCAGTACCTGCCCACACTGCACCATACACGTGACACAATTATTTTTAGCCACTAATTTGTCATAGCGGTGTGCTAAAATGGGGGAGTGCACCACTACCGTGAAGTAGCTGCCGGTGATGTATGGATACACATGATCACTACATCATCACAGCACATCATTATGTTACTGTAGTACATTGCTATGGTGGTCTAGGGTGATGTGTAGACATGCCCTTAGGCACCTAATCAGACTTAAGTGTCTAAGAGTGATCCTATTTCAACTTCCTCCAGTCCCTGAAATACAATTAATTGAAAAAACAGGTTGGCCCTCCTCCTATTTACTGCTTTTTGTGGCTTAGTCTTGAGGCTAAAAAGATGAAGTATGACAAAATTAGGTGATTGTACTTTTTTTCAGACTTCAGCAGGGTAGACTAGGATTGCACTTAGATACCTAAATCCATTTAGGCACTAAACAGGTGGAATATATTCTCACCCATAATCTCATACAGCTGAAATCAAACCCAGATCTTTTATGTCCCAGACTACTGCCTTTACTTCAAATTTCCCTTGTCTTTCAGTATAGCTTATTTCAGAGAGCTTTCTGTAGGTTTTTTTGGGTAGGCATCGGGGAAGTTCAATACATGTATGCTAATATAACTTACATTATTCTAGTCTAAAGTTCCCCCTACTATCTCTCTCTTGCAATACAGTAATGCTCACTCTCAAATTCAGGGTTTTGTAATAAATATCACTACCACATTTTCAGGATTTTAAAAAGGTGATTTTACAGTGAAGCTAATGTTTGGTTTTATCTATGTGTAATGCTTATTAGCACAATGTGGTTCTGTGTTTCCCTCTAGTGGCTTTACAACAGAGACGTTTGACTGCTGTTGCCCTAGAGCTAATAGAACTTAGATTTTTTGTTTCTAGGTTGGGCAGCCAAGGTGCTTGAGGTCTTAGTTATGATACCCATTCGTTATAACTATCCAGGCAACATTGTTACATATTAAGATATGGGAAAGTTTGCCTCCACAGAGTAACTCTAGACATCTGAATTTATAAGGTTTTGTTGCATGAAGGAAGTACAGTCTCTACATAGTTGTGTGTGAAGAGTTAGTATCGGATGTTTAGTGTAGGGAGAAAGACTTATAGTAAGGTAAAAAATAACATGATTCAATCTACTTTTGTTTGGGACACTGAGGACGATAACCTTTCCTCCTTTCATTCCCTGCTTTTCCCTGTGTACTGATTCAGTTTGATTATATGGGCTAGACTTTAGGTTCTGGATGTTACCTAAAACTACAAACTGATTATTTTTATATTGTAATTTATTTTACAATTCTTGTTGGTCTTATGCTCTAGTCATTAGTTAGGCTGGGGTAAGGTTTTGGTAAATGGCCTCCTTAAATGGAAGATGAGAAAATTGACATTACAACCAAATTCTCAATTAGTCCCTTAATTGGTTATAACTAATAAGACCAGAATAGGTCAGCAATTAAAGATCCAGGATGATTAACAGTAAAGGAGATTTAAAAAGAAAGACTGCTTAAAGAAGGGAACAGTTTGTTGGTATGCTTTGTTCAGTTAAATTGACTCTTCAGAATTACAAGGTGGATTAATTTTTCTTCCCATAAATTTAATAGATTATTTTATCATAAACATACTAAACCCCCCCAAAACTTAAAATAAACAGTTTTTAATAAATTGGGGCTGGTTATCTATGTGGGATTCAGATGAAGTCATATTTGTGCCACATTCACAGCTAAGACAAGAAACACAGCACAGTAGAAAAAGAGACAGCATTAAATCTCACCTGTCCTTGAGGAACTATATGCTAGATGGGAATGGCTGGGGTGCAGTTCTTTTTGACCATCCCTCTTCTCTGCCTTAAATACATTTCTGGAACAGAGTTATACAGGAGTTTAGGTATGCTACTTTTGCATTGTTTCAAACAAGTGGAATAGTCAGCTGGTCAGATCAGCTTTCTGGCTTATTTATTTTCCTGGAGAACACACAAGATGATGAGTCCTGCAATATATGCATCTTTTAAAAGTGATACAGAGATATGTACATGGAAAGATGAAAAGCTTCAGACAAAATGAACCTTTTGCTTAATTTTGATCTGGCTTTAATTTTTCTTAGTGGAAAGTAGCTCTTACATTGAAAGGATATTCCTGACAGAAATATCCATTTTCATACAATGGTTTCAGTGTGTGTGTGTGCGCGCGCGCATGTGTGCATGTGCGTGCATGTTTCAAGTAAAACATGAACAAATAGAGAACAAACAACAGCAGGAATATTTATTTTCAAGATGTTTCCAGGGAAAAATATTTCCCAACCAGTCCTAAAAAGGCTTCCTTCCTTTCTTTATATTTTCCAGGGGAATTTCATGAAGGGGAATTGGTTTCATGGATGTCTATTCCAGAGTCTCAGAAGGATCTGCTAGCCTTCCATGCTACTTTCTTCAAACCCTCTGGGTGCATCTACAAGTGTGTTTTACTGTGGAATTTCCTAATTAGCTCCCACAATAAAGCATCACCAACTACACATATGATGCCAATAGGCCAGAGTAAACTAATTAACTCTGCTGTAGGATAGTACTGTCTGACACAAGTACTATCTTACAGCACAGTAATTTATACCACTGAAACACATGTGTAGATGGTGACCAGGTTGGCTGGTGCATGAGGGTGCTACAGTGCAGGGACTGCCTGCCAATAGCCCCACACTGTAGTACCCTCATGTCCTAGCCAACCCCTCCACAGCACATTGAGGTACAGTGGAGCAGCCCCAGGATGACAGATTGATCCCCACCCAAACCTTGTGAACCTGAGGCTGTGCCACCCTGGCTCAACTGTTGCAGTCCTGGGTGTACATGTAAATGCTGTGCCCAGAAAGAATGAACTCCGGCATGATCTGTACCAGAGTTTATTCAGATGCATTAATAACGTGTAGATGTGCCATTCAAGCCCTGATTTCAGCCTAGTCTTGTTTTTTCTTTTTACTTGAATATTGATCTGTTGATAGATTTGCCTGACCTTTTAACATTATTCCCAGAATCTGAGACCTTTAAGATATATCATGGCTGTGAATATGTTGCTGGGATTAGACTCCACAATTCTGAACGGTGTATTTAGTGTTTTATATCAAAATGTATAAGTGCCTACATTTTCTGCCTAAAATGGACTTAAGGATGTGCAAACTGGCTGCTGCATACAACAGTATAGAGTTGCACACCATTATGTACTCAATGCACAATCTTACTTTTTTACAGATTGGAAGAGATTCTTAGAACAAGCTGGGGTTGGTCTAAACTCACTGACATACATGCATGTTTTTTTCAGAACAAGATTACAATAAAAAGATGAAGCCCAGAACTCTTGCAATAGAATACTGTAACAGAGAAGACTTTATATCAGAATGGTAGATGACTGCATCAGAGTAGGAAAGATTTAGGGGATCCATTAAAATAAAAGCTCTTCAGAAAACAAAATGTTCATATATAATGGTAATGATAATTTGAGCATCACAGTAAGTTCCAGATGCAGGAGTACTGCAGTGCATATGGTAATAAAATAAGCACTGGCTAAATAAAGGCAGTGATTTTGCCAACTTTTTCTTGATGAGTATTATCTTACTGAAAGAGCAACTGGTTTGACTTTAACAGAACTACTTGGAGAGGTAGAGATACTACTTAGTGGGCACATCCACATGTTCTTTAATGCACCATAATTATGGCACATTAAGTTTTGTACCTGTAAAGACAGGTACTAATTTAATGTGCTATAATAGGTGCTACTGCACATTACCACAGATGAACATTTTTTGTGGTGCTAGTGTGCATTAGATTAAATCTACTTCACATTAGTGCATTAGCATGGGCTTTGCTTGCCACACTAATGCAAAGTAGAATTAGTGTTCTGTGCATAAAACATCTCATGTAGTCGCAACTAGTATTGGTAAAGGTGCCAGAATCTGACCCAGAAGGTACAAGAATAAAACTCAGGATTTTGATAACGACTGTGTTATAGGTTTTAATTGTTAAAGAATTCCAAAAGAGTTAGGTACCCAGCTACCACTGGATTTCAGAGAGATGAGTGCCTACTTCCTTTAAGGTCCATTGAATATCCCTTCCTTATTCAAAACAGAAGGTTTTTTCCCCTGTATTGGGCTTAAGTATTAGAAATATTATAGATCTTCTGTAAATGATGAAAGACAGATTTAGCTGGTTTGTCAATGCTACTGTAATGTCCTGCCTCAGCAATGAGGAGGAGGAATCAAGTAAACCTCACCAAAGTTTCAAACTGGATATACATCAATGAGGCAGCTCCAAGTTTCTCCCTCTGTACTTCTTTTTCTGTTCTCTGCATCCAGCAGGCCACAGCAGACACTGGGGTGAGTGGAGAGGTAGTAAGGATGTGGGGGAGCCTCCAGAATAGCCTCACTAGCAAACTTCAAGCTTTGTCATGTGCCTATGGACTTGGATGAGTACAGCATCATTGGTCCTTCCTGAGACACACTGTCGTAGCAATATAGATAAGCTCTAAATGACCTAGACCATTGTTTTTAAGCAATAATGTTCTAGTGAGTATTCTCTCTCAGAGATGTGTTTCGGAAAGGTTGACAGTGATTTTGATGTGTCTCAGTAATAAAATACCCCAAAAAAGTTTTTATATTATAGGAATCAATGCAGCATTGATTTCTATAGATCCAACATTTTAGGATCTACTTAAATTTATTGTCTGGTGTCAAGACACATTAAAAAACAAAACAAAACAACCTTCGTAAATGAGAATTCATACATCTAATAAAACCTAGAAGGATATAAAGTACTGAAGTCAACATGCCTTATGGCTGTCTTCTTGATTATGAGATAATATAAAGCATGCAAATATATATACTAGAGACATTAAAAATAAAATAATTTATTGAAATAGGCAAGAAAGAGCATAATATTAGAAAAATATGAGAAAAGTCTGGTATGTTTAAAATCAGAAGCTGTTAAAGTCACACTGATTCAAAAGTAAAACTAAAAAAACAGTTATTCATTTGTATGTGTGTGGCATAAGTAATCTAAGCAGAAACAAAAGCAATCAATGCGTATAACTTAACTATGCAAGATGAATAGAAAAATAATATTTTTTTGCATTACAAATGTTATATCCTGTTTAACAGTTTTATCATGAGTCAGACATATAAGATTAAGGGTACCCTGTATGTCACGAGATGCAATGACTATGTTGTGGCAGGATGTAGGCAGTCCGGTCAGCAGAGTTCAGTGACAAACTGTGTCCAGGAACCAGGTGGTCAATTGGAAAGTGAAGTCCAAGAGTATGCCATGTCAAGGGCACCAGAGAAGTAGATGGAGAGCAAAGTTACTAACCAGCTGCGTCAGGAAGCTGGGACATCAAGTCATGAACAGAGTCTGGAGCAAGCCAAGTAAGCTGCCCTGATGCTTCCTGTTCCTGTGCAGAGGTTTATATGCAGGAAGTAAAACATGGACTAACCCCAACTGGCCATGCTGGTGACGGTGTGGGAAAAAGGTTAGGCTCTCCTGGAAGGTTCAGGCTGCCCTGGCTCAATCTGGAAGATGGTAGGCTGGGCCGCGTCGCCTGTGTGGTATGCAGAGACCCCAGTTTGAGGCTGCAACATAACAAACCAGAGCACAGTAATGTGTACATGCTGTTACAAATGAAACATTTGTCTGATTACAGTACCTTGAATAAATATTAGTCCTGCAGGCACTAGTAGACAGAAGTAACTGCAGTGGGAGTCTGGCAGGAGTGGGCAATTATTTGGGCATGAGGGCCACATAGGGAGTTTTGATAAACTGTCACAGGCTGGGTCAGCCACTTGACTTGCTTCCCCACAACAACTTACCAAAATTCCTTATGGGGCTCTGGGCAGGCAGGGAGCAGTGTCCAGGGGCAGGTGAGCCTGTGATCAGGGGCCAGGTCACCAGACAGTGACCACTTCAACTTGGGGTCTGGGGCTCCTTCCCTACATGTCCCTGCCCTCTGGAGTGGGTGTGTGCATGTAGGGGACTTGTGAAAGTGGCGGGGGGGGGCGGGGAGGGCTGCCTGGGCACTAGTTCCCAAGAGCCTGCCATGGGTAAGAGAAAGGGTGGTGGAGGGTCAGGAACAGAACTCAGTACAGCACTCCAGTTTGGGCTGAGCCCCACCTACTTGCAACAGGACACTGTGTGCTGCATTCCCACTGGGACCCATGGCCCAGCCCAGCCAGGTGCTATTGTGTGCCTTCTACCTCCAGTGGTAACTCCTGCTCCTGACATGTCCCAGCTGCACTGTGCCACTCTGGGCAGGTGGCTTAGTTGCTGGGGTTCCTGCCCCAGTGTATGGGGCTGACTCCACTAGAAGGTGGCTAGGAGCTAAAGCCAGAGCCCCACATGCTGAGGCAGGAGACACCCACCTGCCTGCCCACCCACCTGCATGAAGTGGCACAGCAGGAGCAGTTTCTGGCAGGGCTGTTATTGGTGTGGCTGCAGCTGCATGCTGCTCTGCACCCCGCTTCCCCCCCCCACCAGGGGCAGCTCTTACTGCTGCCCCTATAGTGTTGTGCCATGCTGCACTGCTCCCAGCCGGCAGCTTCAGCTGGCTAGCTCCTTCCCCAGCACACAGGACTCTGGCTTCAGCTCCTGGCTGCCTTCCAGTGGAAGGCAACTGGGAGCTGTATTCAGAGCCCTGTGTGCTGGGGCAAGAGCCACCTGGCTTAAGCCATGCACCTGCCAGGTGTGGTGTGGCATGGCATGGCATAGCATGGTGCAGCAGGAGCAAGATGAGGAGCAGCCACTGGAGATGGGGAGAACAGCAGTATTCAGCTGCAGCCAAGCTGGAAGCTGCACATTCTGGCCAATGTCAGTGGAAGCATGGCGTGGTCTACCCAGACACCACTGGATGGGTCCTGGCCCCATGCTAAGCACCATGGTGGACTGGATCCAGCTTGTGGGCCATATTTTGCCCATCTCTGGTCTGATTTCTGTGAAGATAGATCTATTCCATACTGTCAGCTAATATTATTGGTAGTCCCATTTACCATCCCAGTACCTGGTCTACCTTTTTTAATACTTCCTTATTTTGTCTACCACCCTCTTAATCATCCATTTATAACAAGTAATCTGAGGCAGAAATTCTGAACTCCCGTTCACTCTACACATTCTCCATTACCCAATCCATTATGTAAACATTTACCTTGGTCTATAGTGGATTAAAAAAAATTATGGTTTGAGTTAGTAACATTTCCATCCAGTTGGCACTCATTTTTTACTGCGGTGAATGACTGTACAAGGATGTGGGGCAATAAAGCCCAGCCTTTTGTGAAGCTGATCACAGTTTATTAGAAAATACTATGTGATCAAAGTTCAAAATGAAATAGGTCTACTTTATTTAGGGCTGGATCATTTTAGCTATCATAAACCATGTATTCTTCTTTCAACATTTTACAAGCTCTCTGTTCATAGTACCTTAGGTTAAACATTCTACACATTCTGTTGAGAACTTCAAAAATATCATAGAATAACTTGTAATACAACTTATAACACAAATCTCACTATCCAGCAGCTGAATTTTGAAAAATGTGGATGTATGTGAAAAAAAAAACTTCTTCAGACAGATAGAATTGCCTTTTTGTTCATTAATTTGCATTATAAAGTGCACTACAAAAAATTGATATGTAAATATAAGAAGATATTTTTGTAGACCTTTTGTCTGTAATC
>NW_017728886.1:134390415-134398672 GCF_001723895.1 Crocodylus porosus
GCATGGTGCAGCAGGAGCAAGATGAGGAGCAGCCACTGGAGATGGGGAGAACAGCAGTATTCAGCTGCAGCCAAGCTGGAAGCTGCACATTCTGGCCAATGTCAGTGGAAGCATGGCGTGGTCTACCCAGACACCACTGGATGGGTCCTGGCCCCATGCTAAGCACCATGGTGGACTGGATCCAGCTTGTGGGCCATATTTTGCCCATCTCTGGTCTGATTTCTGTGAAGATAGATCTATTCCATACTGTCAGCTAATATTATTGGTAGTCCCATTTACCATCCCAGTACCTGGTCTACCTTTTTTAATACTTCCTTATTTTGTCTACCACCCTCTTAATCATCCATTTATAACAAGTAATCTGAGGCAGAAATTCTGAACTCCCGTTCACTCTACACATTCTCCATTACCCAATCCATTATGTAAACATTTACCTTGGTCTATAGTGGATTAAAAAAAATTATGGTTTGAGTTAGTAACATTTCCATCCAGTTGGCACTCATTTTTTACTGCGGTGAATGACTGTACAAGGATGTGGGGCAATAAAGCCCAGCCTTTTGTGAAGCTGATCACAGTTTATTAGAAAATACTATGTGATCAAAGTTCAAAATGAAATAGGTCTACTTTATTTAGGGCTGGATCATTTTAGCTATCATAAACCATGTATTCTTCTTTCAACATTTTACAAGCTCTCTGTTCATAGTACCTTAGGTTAAACATTCTACACATTCTGTTGAGAACTTCAAAAATATCATAGAATAACTTGTAATACAACTTATAACACAAATCTCACTATCCAGCAGCTGAATTTTGAAAAATGTGGATGTATGTGAAAAAAAAAACTTCTTCAGACAGATAGAATTGCCTTTTTGTTCATTAATTTGCATTATAAAGTGCACTACAAAAAATTGATATGTAAATATAAGAAGATATTTTTGTAGACCTTTTGTCTGTAATCTGTGACTTTTGGCCATATCAGCTCTGACATACTGACTATGTAAAACCTGTGTAGAAGCACAGAAGCATCTAGTTCCATAGTCTTCATGAGACACAGTTTATTCTTCTAAAAGATGTATGACTTGAAGTGATTCATAGAATCCCAAAAAATTAGGGTTGGAAGGGACCTCATGAGGTCATCTAGTCCAACACCTTCTCAAAACAGGACCGTTACCAACTAGATCATTCCAGCCAGGGCTTTGTCAAGCCGGGCCTTAAAATCCTCCAGTGATGGAGATTCCACCACCTCTTTAAGTAACCTGTCCTAGTGCTTCACCACCCTCCTAGTGAGAAAGGTCTTCCTAAAATGTAAACTTAACCTCCCTTACTGCAACTTGAGACCACTGCTCCTAATTCTGTCATCTGCCACCACTGAGCACAATCTAGCTCCATCCTCTTTGGAAACACCCTTCAGGTTGTTGAAGGCTGCTATCAAATCCCCCTTCAGCCTTCTCCTCTGCAAACTTAATAAGCCCAGTTCCCTCAGCCTCTCCTCATAAGTCACGTGTGCCAGTCCCCCAACCATTTTTGTTGCCCTTCACTCGACTCTCTCCAACTTGTCCACACCCTTTCTCAAGTGAGGGGCCCAAAACTGGACACAGAACTCCAGATGTAGCTTCACCAGAACAGAATAGGGGGGAATAATTACTGACCTCAACCTGCTGGCAGTGCTCCTACTAATGCAGCCCAGCATGCTGTTAACTTTCTTGGGAACAAGGGCACACTGCTGACCATGTTATCCATTGTAACCCCCTGGTCCTTCTCTGCAGAGCTGCTGCTCAGCCAGTTGGTCCCAAGCCTGTAGCAGTGCATAGGATTCTTCTGTCCTATGTGCAGGGTTGCACACTTGTTCTTGTTGAACCTCATGAGATTTCTTTTGGCCCAATCCTCCAATTGGTTAAGATCACACTGAATCCCTGTCCTACCCTACCAATTTATTAACAGTGATTCCCTTCATATATTATTTTGGTTCATATATTAGAACCAAAAAAAAAAAAATTGCTACGTGCTCAATGAAACTAATTTGGCAAGCTAGAATAATGTTCTGTTTTCAGAAAGTCTGATGCTTCTGAGAGAGATGAACTACACATGCCAACTACCATGCGACATATCTATTCAATTGCATCTTGATGTTCTTGAAAAGAAAAATCTTGACACAGCTAGATAATCCACTTTCAGTCTCAAGCATGAGATTTTGATTGCCTACAACATTACCTTAGCTTACATAATGTTATGCTTATAGATAAAATTATCTAATTCTTTTTTTTTTAAAGTCCAGGCATAATATTGTAGTCAGTGGCTTTTCTGCAGGGGAATTCACCAATGCCTGTTTAGTGAAACTAGTTGTAACTATGGACAAAGACAGTAAAGTACTGATTCAAAGCTATGTTCATCAGAAGCATAGAACTGGAAGGTATCTTCTGGATCCTTGAGCACTTATACATGTGATGGAATTTTGCTCCAATGCATGCTAATTAGCATGCATCAGAGGAGATTTGGTTAATTCAGTCTGCTGGAGCATGCTAATTACCATGCTGCAGCCGCCTCCATGTCATGTGTATTCAGCATTCCCACATTTCAAAATATTGGCAGGGACACTTTAACTGAAGCTCATTGAATGAGCACGTGAATAGATGTTCATTGAGTCCAGCGCCCTGGTATTGCAAGCAACTACATCATGTAACCCCTTCCCTTAATTGCTTAAACTCTGTTTTAAACCTAGTTATGTTTTTTATACTACTACTCCTTTGGATGGGGGTGCTGTGATGGGACTGTTGAGGCATCTCCCTATGGAAGTGAGAGGTAAAGTCTTGCTTCAATCTTGAATGGAAAGCCACCCCTTGTTGACCCAGATGTAAATAGTTACTTGTTATTGGACTGAGAAATCAAAGGCAGCCAGATGTAATGCTAGTTCCATCACTCTCTTACATGGTCTGAGCTACACAAACTGGTATACTGTAACATCATTTGCCTCATGGGTCACTAGGAGTCAACTTTTGACTCTTGTTGGGAGGCTTTTCCAGATTAGGTCAAATAATTGAATTAAACAATTATTATTTTATATTAAGAAATTGAAAAACTGTTCAATTATTTGTGATCAGGAAACTTCCTCTGAATAGGAATGAGAGTTTCTTATAAGTGTTCACTTTTATTTTAAGCTGTATTGTTCTAATCATGATCCTTTTGAATCCACTAGGTTTATGGCTACACCACAGTGACATTGTGTCCTAGTTAGAGTGGCCCAGAACTGCCTGTTCCCACTTGTGCACTCCAAATATGGAAATCCATCAGTGAAGAAAGTCTAGAGTGTTTCTCTAGGGATACTTTTTGGTCTCTGACATACTTAAGACTGCCAATGGGCACAACTCTGGAGAAGCCTCAATAATCATTTAATTACATGCATAATTATTATTAATGGGTTTGGTATTTTGATTTTGGACATAGGTAAAAAATATTTGGTTCTTAATTTTCTGGTGTTAGAGTGAAAAAAAACTTAAACAAAGTTAAGTTAATACCGCCTGTTATTGGGTTGAAAAACTTCTTTTTCTTATCAAATTTTTTAAAAATGTCAATCTAGGGAGATGACTGAAATATTGAGCAAGAAGGATTTTGAGATCACAGAATGAGACACAGATCTTGACTATCATATTTTATCATGAAAATCTTCATTAAAAGTAGTACAATTAACTGAGTTCTGAAGACTTTGTTTAGCTAATATGTAAACTTTGATTAATTTTCTTCTTGATCCTTCCTAATGTCTAGTATTACATTTCAGTGTATGACAAGGAATAAGGAGAAGGATTTTCTGTTCTCAGAGACCTTGTGTTTTCATCAACTTCAGAATTAATTTGTGTGTGTAGCTTATGATGACACTTTCCCCCATAGGTTATTTAAATTATTTTAACTTCCCTGAAATTTCTAAATTCTCTATACCTAAAAAACTGATAGACAAAAATCAGTCAAAATCAGAGCTATCTGGTTTCACATCAACAGAAGCCAAAATTAAAAATTTCACATTGATTTGATTCCAGATTGATGGAAACAGGTTATTGTTGATAGTATTTTACTTACTCTGGTTTCTTTTCAGATAATATACATCTTTATCCTTTTATTAAGCATTTCTGTGTAGAGGAACAGTCATGAGTCTTGAACCAATTTTTTGTGGGTGCACACCCACGCATGCAGTAAGTCTAATAAGCTTTGCAGTATTCAGCCAGAAAGGACTACCCTAGAAATCACTTCCCTTCTTATTTTAGATTCTGTAAAATTAAAATATTCCTTTATTTCTATTTGGTACATAGATCTGTCAAAGTACCAGAGCTGGTGAGCCATGCTCACGGTATTGGTCACGGTGGTACGGCCGGGTGGTGGCAATTGGAACGAACAGGCGGGATTAGTGGCAGTGGAGTTTGAGCTGCACGGGACACACAGAAAAGTTGAAACAAGGATGATTTATTTACTCACGCTTGGCAGTGGAGGCCCAGATGATTTCTTAAGTTACAGTATGTTACAGAACAAATAAACAGACAAACAACAAAAGGGGTCTGTTGGCCCACGAGGTTCACCAGCGAGCCCTTGCTATCTACCCGCTAGGGATAGGGGCGGCTGCCCACTGGCTAGTCCCATGGCTGGTCAACAGCTCATTAAATGGGGCTACAAACAAACAAAACTGTAACACGAGGCACAACGAACTGAGGATCGAAGCCAGGAATGTGATGCCAGTCCAAAGGACAGTCCGTAATCAAGAAGAACGAAGAAGACAAAGACAAAGTCAGAGCTGGGAGCCGAGGTCAGGAGCCAAACAGGTAAGCACAAAATTGTTGCCGAGGTAATGAGGACAATCCAAACTCGAAGTCAAAGTCCAGGCCAAAACAGTCCAGTAACCGAAGATATCAATATGAAGAAGACCGAGACCGAAAAGACAAGTCGCACCAACAACACCTCTCCGAGCTCTCTCCCCCATCTTGAATAAGGGTCCAGGACCCTTTATAGTTCCCCTTAGCCAATCATGGAACTGCTTAGGAGGAAGGTTCCAGACTGATTACCTCACTGAAACTCTGACTAAGCCTGCGCGAGAGTGAGAGCTGTGAGGCCACTGAGCCTGCGCAGGACCAGAAAGTAGGTCACTTGTGATTGACAGCTAGCAGGTCGTTCAGGGGGCACATGCTGGAGGCCTGTCTGTGCTTGACAGTTTCAACTCCCTGTAATGGCAACACCAGCTTTAAGATATTTCCCTGACAAGATCTATCTCATTTTGTACTAAAAACGAGAACCTACTCCTGGTTCATTTGAAATAATTGCGAACCTCTGTAAAACTAATCTCTACTAGTCTGAATATACAAGCCTTTGGAAAAGGTGTTTCCCACCTTTTCCAAAGCTGGGAGGTGGTCAATTCTACTTTCCCCTACTCATTATACCATTAAAGAAACATGTACCAACTACCGTGGAAATATAATGGGGATTCTCTACCCAAGCAATATGTCATTCGTTAATGCATTTTTGCTACTGCTCATTATGTTTAGTACATCTAATATGAGGTACTAGATAAAGGCGCAGTAGCTGCACTAATACACAGTAGCAAAGGTGAACAATTTTTTTTGATGCTTAATGCACGGTCGACTAATTCTATGGTGCATTAGCACAGTTTTTGTCATGACGTGCTAATGAGCATCCACTGTGCATTAAGACATCTCATGTAGATGAGCCCAATTAGTGCTAAAATCTGCATAGACAATGTCTTCTATAAAGTTTTCATAGTATTGACATCATAGTTAAAGTAAATATTAGAAAAAGGTTATTAGGTAATAGTATATTAGAAATAACATAATATGTATAATAAAGCCTTAAAGCTTTGCAGGGTTAGCATGATTAAGATATCTTGTTCTGGCTCCAGTGTTGTGAGTTTGAGCCTCATGCTGCCTTATGCATAAGGACCTACCTAAGTCACAGTGAAATTGTGGGTTTTTCACAGTCCACTCACAGCATGCAGAGCTGATTTTCTGGGCATTTTGTTGGGCCCTGCTCCTTGCCAGTCAGTGCCGGAGGGTGCCTTTCACTCAGTCTACCTCACTGCTACTATTTTTTGGTTGATTTTGTGGGAAATCATAGACAATGCTGGGTTTTACAGTGATCAAGAGCAATGCCGTTTTTCATGGTTGCCACAAAATCCATGAAACAGTGATTTATGTAGGTCCTTTCTTATGCATATGCCACTGTCTTAAGACCCAGCTGCAAATGGGTCCCTAATCATTTAGACTGGGGAGTCTATTGTGGCAGGGCACTTAGTGTGCCTGTCACTTTAAGGAGTCAGGCAAGCTGTAGAGCCATTGGCAAGTGGGGTCAGGCCTAATCAGGGAGTCAGCAAACCTAGGGGCTGACAGGTGTGGCTGATTGGGAGGGTGCCTGACTGGAGGAGGGCTGGGCTGAGACAGAACATAAGCCCAGAACATGAGAGCAAGATGGCAGTAACATCTGGGGAGCTGGAGGAGCAGCAGTGCTCAGCCAGAAGACTGCAGCTCCTGATGGCCTTCTGAAACAGCTGGAGGTGTAGGCTAGGAACTATGGGGATGGAGTAGGTTCCTAGGGACCCAGTGTGGGTGTCCACAGCCCTGATAGGGGCTGCGGGAATATTTGGTGAGAGATCAGAGGAACACTGAGGACACGGGGGGGGAGGGGAAACTGTCTGCATAGAGGCTCCAGGAAAAGCTATGTTAGGCCTGGGAGAAAAGGGCTAAGAATACAAAGGTAGGCCCAAACAGCTGGGAAGAAAGAGTGCTGAGTATACACAGACCTAGAGAGGACAGACCAGTCTGGGAGGAAGAGAGCTGAGTATGCAGAGACCTAGAGAAAGGGGCCAAGGGCACAGAGGCCTAGAAGGAAGCCAGGGCAGCCCTGGGAAAGCAAAGGCCAAAATGAGAAGGGGACTGAACAATTGGATTTGAGAGGGAGTCCAGGTCTTCCCAGAAGGAACAGTGTGTACAAGAGGCCAATGAGGGGCCAGGCCTGCCCAGAGGAAAGAGTGGTGCCCAAGCCAGTCTTGGGAGAAGCACTTAGAATCATAAGGCCTAGGAATTGACAAGGTCTGGAGACGCGACCTGAGCAGTTGAGATAAAGCCAAGGCCTGTGTGAACCCAGAGAGTGGGGCTGGCATGATCTTGGTAGGGCTATGAACCCTGTAGAAGGAAGCGGGGATACTTGAAGGGGCCCAAGAGGGTAGACCCATGGACGAGGGAGATGGCAGCCATTATAATGATTACAAGGACCTTGACTGGCCCATATTGGGGCCAAGGCCCAGGAAGAGCTGAAGGGTGCGAATCCAGCACAAGAGGTGGCCAGAACTGAAATGCCTAGGGCCACTCCAGGGGAAGGCGAGGGTGGGGCACTAGAAAGCCTCAGCCCCCACTACCTTGTGAGTTACCCCATGGAGGGGGACATCTAAGGCAGCATATCCTGATAGAAAAGTGCTGGACAAGGAGGAGTTGGTGAACTGCGAGGGTCCATAGGCCTGAGCAGAGTTGCACGGCCTGGACAGAGTGAGCGGCTTGAGCCAAAGTATAGTCCAATGAGGGGTCTGACTTAGGGTGCAACTAGGCATGATGAGTAGGATGCCATCTGTAAGGCATAGGACATGGTGTAGGGAAGGCACAGAGCTGTGTGATTGACCCAGAAGGCCAAGGCCACAAGTCAAGGGTCATCCTAGTAAGATCAGGGCAGCCTCCTGCCATCTGCATTTTTCTATTAACAGAAGGAGATGGTGGGAGAGGGTGGGGTGGACTGCCCTTAGAACCAGGTGGCATAATTTTTTTTGGATGCCCTGGTACCACCTATATGTGATGCTACTCAGTTTGTTCTCTTACATGTGTAACAGCTGCTGCTGGATTTGCAGCAGGGCTCAGGATCCCTGCAAAGGCAGAGTGAGAAAGTTTGCAGAAAGTTGTTGCTTGCAAGAACACATTCATGTTTTTGATTGGCTCCTGAGGCAGGAGAGGGGAGGAACTCAGCCCTGGGGACTCAGCCAGGCTCAGACAAGGGAAGGAGCCCTGGGACCACAATGCTCAGGGAGGAACCACCCTGCAGCCTGCCTGTGAAGTGAACCTGCCCTTAGTGATGGGGAGAACATAACCTGGTACCCTTTTTCCCTCTGTGAGGCAGAGTGATATGTGTGGAGGAGAAAGGGTGATAAGGTAGACTTACCTAGGAGCACAGGGTGTGGATCTGGGAAGGCTCTGGGGAGAGCTAACTGAGAATCAGCCTGGGGCTG
>NW_017728886.1:134398929-134404848 GCF_001723895.1 Crocodylus porosus
AAATTCACTGGAGTCTCAAGGTTTAAGCTGGGGAGCTGTACTGAGGGTGCCTTTGATTCAATTTGTATAGAGTGTTTTAGTTCATTGATACTTGCCTTTGACAGTTAGATTGTTGATATCCTGTTCTGCCACTAACCTCATTCATATGTTGACTGTTTTGTAAATGGTAAACTGTGTAAATGGTTAAACTGTTTGTAGTCTAGTGTGTGGGGAAACCACAAGAAAGCACTCCATGGAGTCATGGGCCCCAGCCTTAGGAGCTGGGAGGGTTGACCAAGCCTGTTTGACACCCCAGGACCCTGAATCTGGATGTGGCCATGGGTAGCAGCATAGTTAGGCTTACACATGCTTTTGGCTACAGCAATGGACATGCTTTAACCATGCTAGCCCAAATAGCCTCCAGATTCAGGCAAGTGTCATTGACCCACCAGCCCCTCTCCAAATGGGGCTTCCTAATGTTTTATCTTGTGCAATCACAAAGAAACAAACCCTATCCCCAGACTATACAATTGGTGCTAAATTGTTTGCATCTTAAAGCATTTACTAGTTCATGCTCAACAAGGCATTTAAACTCCTTTTGATTATACCTATGGATGCTTTGATTCAGAATTTTATGAAAATGGTTTAGTTTTTAAGGTATTTCTTTTTTGAATAGTAACAAAATAGAATAAAATTGCTCCTGGCTAGGCCATTTAATTGCATAGTAGAAATGCAATGTATTCCAACCTCAGTATTCTTCCAGTGCATGAGGAATCAATTTTTCTCTTTGTAGTTCTAAATCAGAAATAGAACTAGAAATTGTCCCCTCCTGCTGATCCCAAACTTCTTACTTATCCATTTTAAAACAATTACTGCAACAATAGAAGCAATCTCCAATAATCTTTTATTGGGTTCACTTGCTAATCCACTGTAGCATGGAAATAGTTTATGAGAGAAATTGGGGTCAGATGTTTTCAAAATATTCTTCCAGATAAACTAGCAAAAACCCTTGAATTATTTATTGCTGATTTATTAAAATAAAATATTCTTCTTTTGCAGAACAATTGTTAGATGCAGCACAATCTTCCAACTACACCAGGAAATGTTGCTTTGTCCCACTTTCTACATTCTCCAGCTTGAACAGTGAACAAAAACATTCATTAAGATTTGTGTCTTGTCCAGCTCAGGCTTCAGCAATCAGAACTTGTTCATGTTTAAAGATGCCACGCTATGCTCAGATCACTTTTACCAACACAGTAGGAAGTTCACAATGTACTGGGATTTAAAGATCCAAAATTACTTTCTGCGTAATTTTATTCTGCTTATATAATAAAATACCCTATTTATAAATTTTGCTTACATATTGAGAAACCTATATATTTCTCTTCCCTCATTTTTCTCTTTACCTATAAACAAAGTCATTTATTTTTTACAGATTCAATTGCACCCAGCTCTATATTGCTGTGGAAGATGGGAGAAAGAGAGGGTAAATGAGGTCTTTCTCTCACCGTGTGCATGTGTCCATATGTCAAATAGAAGACTATTTCTTTATTTGCTCCCAAGGAACACAAATGCTAGAGGAGTCAAGAGCCACTCCAATTATAATAATTATCAAGTTGCTTGTTTCCAAGGAATGACCCTCCAGAGCTTGGTCCTATGAAAGACTTAGGCTTTTCAGTGCCTGACTTTTAGGCCCTTGGCCTCCATGCCTAGGCTCCTTGTATCAGTGTATGGGGCAGTTAGATGCATTAAGATCCAAAATAATGATCTCATAGAACAGGGATTTGCCTCAGGTGAGACGGAGAGGGATGTGTTAGAAATCCCATCCTTCCTCAGAAGTTTGACATCTTGATCGGGTTTGTGACAGAAGTCTCCATCCACTTGGCATCCAGGGCATGGATTCTTCTTCTATGGGTAGTGTCTATATCTGTTCTTTCAAAGAACTGAGCGGGTTTGACTTTTTTTCTTTTAAAATGGTGATGGCACTCTCCACCTTTTATGTGATAGCTTAATGAGTAGTGCAGGAGTAAGAGACACAGGTTCAATTTCCAGCTTAGCTTCAAGAGATTCAAACTCTACTCTCCCTCTTCCAAGGATCCTAACTACTGGGCTATTGTATTAATATGGACAAGGTTATCCTAGTGCCCTGTTATTGAAATTGTATTATCATGAACAACAACAAAAAATCAAATGGATTAACGAAGCCGAGGAAAACATAAGGGGAGCTTTATTCTTTAGACAGTGGTGGGCATGCTGGCCAGATGCAGCCCTCCAAGCCATTCTATCTGGCCTGAAGGGCCCCTAAAAATTTAGAAAATTAATGTTTATCTGCCCCGGCTATCTGTTGTGTGGCCCTCGATGGCTTTTCAAAACTCAGTAAGCGGCCCTCCATCCAAGATAATTGCCTCCCCCTGCTCTAAGTTAATAATAAGGACATCCATCTAGAAGGGAAACTAGGGTCTCAGTCCCTGGACTGCTTTTGTATTTTATTCAATAATTGTTAAATATAAAATACAAAGATTGTCCTGGGATTCAGGGTTAAATGAATGCTAGGCATACAGCTATTTTGACTGGGACAGTTCTAGGCATATACCAGGAAAGAACTAGAGCTGTTTGGGAAGGTCAGAAGTCAAACTGAAGCACCTAATGAGTTCAAGCATCATCAGGGTTAGCTAAACTGGAGTGTGTATACAAGAAGGAACAGGATTGGGGTGGGGTGAAATTTTCTGGATTACAGGTTTGAGTTTCTTCCTCAGTTCTGCCTAAATTGTTTCTTGGATCTAGGCATCAGTCTGTCAAGTTAAAAAAGATTGGAACCAAGATAAGTAATGGATTGTTTGCCTAGAGAGGTTGTGGAATTTCAGTCATTGAAAGTTTTTTAAGAGTAGGTTAGACAAATGTGTTAGCAATTGTTCAAGGTATTATTAATCCAGCCTTGTGGTTGTCTAAGAGATCACTCAGGGACCCTTCATGCTCTATATTCTGTGATTCTCTCATGTTCTAAATGAGCTGTCTAACAGGCTTCTAAATTAGGGGTTGAGTTCTGAGCTACCCAATAGCTAGTTGTAGCTAAACAATGAGAGTGTTGAAGCCTTGTAGGTGTTAATTTGTTTGTGGCTACAAAATCATGGGGCTGATATATGTATACATAATTTTGTGCTCAACATTCACAGTTTGTGGGGCTTAATCCATAGTCAACCACATTAATGTGAAACTGCCATAGACACCACACTCAGGTATAGAAAGTATGTTTTCAAAAGTTAACCGAGTCAGAAAAATGACCCATGGGTGATCTACAGTCTCTTTATGATTAGCTTTAATGGCAGAGAAGCTGCACAATCACATTGCAATAGCAAAATATGTCTGAAGGTGCTGAATACAGCTAAATTCCTCCAGTTTATTCTGCAGGGAAGCCTTCAAATCATCTTCCAAAGTTCTTAACAAGTTCTTCAGAGCTGTGTAACATTAATTTCTGACTAGGCACTTTTGTAAGGGACTTTTCTAGAAAACAAATGGTGTCATCAATCAATTAATTCAAGGAGAAAAACATATAGAGATTTCCACTCTGTAGATGGCCCTGAAGCAACAAAAGCTTTATTTCAGAGCAGATTGAAGCAAAAAGGTGTTATGTGTTTCTTATAGAACTGACACATGTCCATTTGTAGCTTGTCTCAGGGCAGTCAATACTAAAATATTCTAGGGCTAATAGGGTCTAGAAAAATAAAAATCCAAACCTTGTTTCCATATGGTTTTATGATACTCAAGATGCTTTCCAGCTAGTGAAGCAGTGTGGGCAGGGTGCAGAGGGGCACAAAAAACCTAGAAAGCAACTTAAATCAGTTGATGAAAGGCATCACATTTTAGTGTTTCCAAGGATTGGTGGGGTCTGAACCAGGAGGTCCCTTCCACCCCTCCAGATAAATTAATCCTTGACTTATTAATATAATGCCAGGTCCTTATTTTAAAAGTAATCTTTATAATTTGAAGTAGGTTTAATGTTTATAGATGTAGTGCCTTTCTCATTAGGGCAAGGGTGGGCAATTATTTCAGGTGGAGGGCAGCTTACTGAGTTTTGGCAAGCTGTTGAGGGCTGCATGGGTAGCCCCACCCCCTGATAGGTTCCCCACCCCCTTCTTGGGACTGGAAGTCCCACCCCCTAACCACTGACCTTTGCCACCAAAAGTCCCTCCCTTTGTCCCTGGAGATACTACTTTCAGCAGAGGATTTTGCCATCTCAGAACCAGAAAAATACGAAATTATATTCTAAAAATCAAACATCTACAACATTCATTACTTTGATTTCAAAAAATATTTTGGTCCGGATTTACATTTGTTTGTGTAGTGTAAACAGAGGTGATAACACAATAGCTTAAAATTAAATCTTACTCTTGCTTACTGTGCGGGATGAAGGGCATGTGGACTGGGTATAGGTTTGTCTGGAGCTATGAGTGGGTATGTGGGTGTGTGGGAGGGGATGGATAGGTGTGTGGGGTGAGGTGACATGTGGGTATGTGTGTGGTTATGTGGGGTGTGGGTGGGTATGGGTTTGGGGGGGCTGTGTGGTGGGGAGGGTGTCTGAGATGTGAGGGGGTGTAGGGGTGGGGGTCTGCACGTATGGTAGTGCAAGGGGGTGTGAGTGTATGATGAGATGTGCATGTGGGACTGGCCCTATGAACACCTACACACACTGTGCCTCCCTCACTATTCTCTCTCTCTCTGGCTTTCTCTCTAGCTGTCCTGGCATCAGGGAACCACGTGCTCCCACATTCCAGCAATGCAGCCTGGGGCTACATGGTGCTGGAGCAGGCTTGCAGGGAAGCTGTGAAAGTCAGGGCAGGCAGAGATTTCCAGTTGGGGGGATGAGGGTGGGAGGGGGTAGAGGGTGGGGCCAAGCTGGACCAGCCTTTCTCCTGAGTCATGCCAACTTCCCCTGGGTCCTACTGCCCTGGCTCCTGTCATCTTTGACAGGCAGCCAGAAGCAGATAAATATTAATTTTCTAAATGTTTTAGGTACCCCACAGGCTGGATATAATGGCCTGGCTGGCCAGATCTGGCCCACAGGCTATATTTTGTCCACCCCTGCATTAGAGTGACCATTTGTTTCATTTCCACTGGGACGGTCTTGTTTTAAACCTCTGTCCCAGGCATCCCATTGGGTTATTCAAATGTTTGTCCTGTTTTCAGAAACCTCCCTGCTAAAAATAATCAGATGTCCAGGACAGGTTTCCCCCTCCTGTTATTTATCAGTGACTCCATGGAACTGTGAACTTAAAAACAAAAGAGCATTCTGGAGAGCAGGGGGGAAGGGAGGCCCAGCCAGTTTTAAGATTCAAGGAATAGGGACACCTTAATTGATAGTTTTGAAGTCTCAGTTTTTCAGCCAGATACTCAGTTGGTGCAGCAGGCATAACTTCACTTATCTAAATGAAGATTTGAACTGTTTGTGCTTAGCCACTTAACATGTATTCTACAGGTTGAGATAATATAAACCCTCAGTTATTGGATCACCATGCAAAGTAAATGGCCCATTTGAAAGGGTAACAAAATAGTTGGCATTTCCAGATTTAAACATCTAAGAATCATGAACAAACTTCTAAATCACATAATTTAAATGTATTATCATTTTAAAAAAATTATTTGAAGACATTTGCATTTGTCTGCAGCTTGACTGAGCCTAAAGGTCCAGGTTTCAAATGTTCCCTCACAATGTTAAGGCTAGAAACATGATTTCCCCCCTCACAGGCCACAAACAGGAGTTAATTTCTGTCTGTGGAAATTTTCCATGGCTAGAAATATTTCTGAGAGGGAAGAGGTAGGAGGAGGGACTGGGAGAAGACGAGCAGTAGCTGTTTCATAGTTTCATAGTTTCATAGTAGCTAGAGTCGGAAGGGACCTACGTAGATCATCTAGTCCGATCCCCTGCCTTGGCAGGAAAGAGCA
>NW_017728886.1:134406242-134407955 GCF_001723895.1 Crocodylus porosus
GGCTTTCACCCGCGCATCTCTCACTGCTCCAGAGCTGTCTCTCAACGGCTTTTTTTAGTGCTTTTTTTTTCTTTCTTCCTGGGTCATCTAGTGGTCAGGAGGCTGCTTTCTCCCATACTGTTTTTTGCCACCATACTTACTATAGCTTAGCAGAAGTATGGTCTATCACATCCAGAATTCCAACACTTACCTGTATTTAATTTCCCATCATAATGTAGGGCTCTGATATGCTATAATTTTGTAAATCAGTTAAGCTTTTGGTGCTTCAGTTGTCTATTAGTAAAATACGTCCTTTCCACAACCCTCTCTTATATCTTTAGATTGCACATTCTCCAATGTAGAAAGCATGGAGGTACAATATCTAGCATAATGGAACTCTTGGGATTGGAGGCACTATTATAATATAGAAAATAATAGTGCTTTGTTATTAATATTTTGAATATGGGTGACAATCAAGCTGAGACTTATGACCCTGCAACACTTCTTTATTGTTGTTTTCACTTGATCAGAGTTGGCTGTATTTTCTTAATATGTTTCTTCCTAGATTGGAAGAAATAAAGATTTTCCAAACAGCATTAAAAATTTAACTATTTTTAGAGAATGAAATTCTGTTGAAATCTAAATGCTTTGTGAAATCTTATTGATTCAATTTCTGAGGAAAAATGAGGCAAACATTCTGACAGTGTTGAAACTTCTTGTTTTGACTTTTTGGAGCTGAAATTTGTTTTGTTTCAAAATAAGCTTTAAATGACTTGTATTATACACACACATACATATATTATGTACACATATATACACAATTTATATATTAAAAAACCTATAATCATGACACAGTTTTACCTCAATACAATGATGACACCAAAAAAAGCCATTTTGGGGGGAAATTTTTTTAAACTTTAAAATTTTCCCTCTAGTTAACTGCTAATTATTAGAATTCCCTCTCTAGTTAAATGCTAATTATTAAAAGGATGCTTGGCAATATAAGCTTCAATACATATTGCAAAAAGTTGAAACTATGGTTATCCCAGGGAACTAGAATGAAAAAGGCTTCTACTTTCCAGTATAAAGAAAAAAAAAAAACTATTGGAGGTATTTTTATATTTTTCTGCCCATATCAATTTGTTTAATCATGTCTTTTTAAAAGCCCCTGATCTGATGCAGCAGTGGCAATAGCATCACTAGCAGACACACAAGCACTTCGCTAAAAAAGAACTTTTAATGCTGTAACATGTGTTAAAGTGCCTTTTTTTAAATCTGAGCTTGATGTCATGTCATGGTTTAAAACAATGCTTTGAAAATTGTCAACCTGCGAGAACTTACTTCTGTGTTCCTTACTCAGTTGCTGAGGTGGCATAGTTAGAATGTATTGTGAGACATCTTTTCATGCAGTTTGTCCTATGCAATGCAGGAATAGTTGTAATCTCCATGTACTCAGATGTCACCTGTACAAATTTGAGCCTGATTTTCAGCCATACTAAACTTTATTCTATGCATGCAGATGAATGCCCTACAAGCTTATAGGAGCTCTCTTACTGGATCAGACCTATGGTCCATCTAGGTTGGTATTCTTTCTCTGACAGTTGCCAATATCAGATGGAAGGTTCAAAAGGGAAGCTTCAAGGACCAGTAGCCAGATGTGCAATAATCTGATAATAGTAGTGTCCAATTCTAAACCATAATAGATTCTTTAATTGTGAAGCACAGTACTTTTCT
>NW_017728886.1:134410171-134415067 GCF_001723895.1 Crocodylus porosus
TAAATGGGGTTGGAGAAAGGATGGTGAAATAAAGGAAGTCAGCCACTGAAGGATAAAAGAAAAAGAAAAACTTAATAAGTAATAAAAAGGAACTAAATTAAAGAAGGCCTTATGTTTTAATAAATTGGTCTTTGGGATGGGAGTATGGGGGGTGGCCGGGAGATGGGAGTGGTGAGAGAAGGCACTTTTTTTGGAAGCTACCGACCCTGCCCCAGGAGAGAAGCCCCAGCTCATAGGGACCCAATCTAGCCCCCTACCTTGTTACCTCTTGACTTGACAAGCAAGAAGAATGCTCAGGATCAGCAATATCAGGTTTATTAGGCAAGGGTGTAACTATGCAAACACAGAAAAAATACAAGAAATAAAATAGGTACAAGAAACTGTTGGTCCACACACACACACACACACACACACACACACACACACACACACTCGACTGGGTTGGTAATTGGAGACTGATATTGGCAGTGTGCAGTCCTAGGGGAAGACAGGGAGAGAGAGATGAAGGCACAGACTTCTGCAACATACAGCTGTCTGTCAGGGGAGGAGAGAGGCACACACAGTCTTCTGCTGCACACAGCTATAGTGCCATTGGGAGTGCGGGGGAAAAAGAGAGAAAGGCACAGACTTGTGCAGCACACAGCTGTCTGTCAGGAGGAAGAGAAAGAAAGAGGCTGAAGGGAGAGGCTGGGAAGCACTGAGGTGATCTTTACCTATCCAAGTGCTAGGGGTTAATGATTGATGGCCAGTTGATATCATCCCAAGGCTGGCATCCAGAGGGGATTGGTGGATGGCTGGTGCAGATTACATTGTGAGGTGCTGGTCTGGATAGGAGAGGCATTCACCAGGGTCACTTTCCTCTGCCTTTTTATCAGGCAGTTCCCTTGTGATCCCTGTGAGTTTGAAGCCCAGATGGAAGAGGGGCTAACAGCTGTCATTTTCTCATTGATGAGAGTCCCACCCAGTGGGATGTGCAGTTTCAAAGTGTCCATTCTTCTGACTGTTTTGGGTGGGGGGCTTCTTCTTGGAATTCACAATGAGGGTGGTGCTAGGTTACTGGAAATCCATAATGATCCTGATTGCTTCCTGGAATCTTATTTCCAGTTGAATGCAGGGCTGTTCCTGCTTATGGTTGTGTTGATGGGTCTGTCATTTCCACCTTTTGTCACCATCATACACACACACTCACAGTTTCCAGTCACTCAGGGACCAACTTTTCATATAGTCACAACTGACATTAAAATGGGGTTACAACATGTCTTGACAAGCAAGGGGAAGAAGCAGGTTACAGCATAACTAAATGGAATCTTGACATTACAAAATGTGGCTTGATATTACTTTGGTTAACCATGAAAATAGGCCTGAAGTATATAAAACTGGTGTAAAAATACCACAAAATAAGAAAAAAAAATTGAATATAAAATAATATAGGATAGCAAAATTAGCAATACATGACCTAATGTATATACTAACACATTGCAATACACAGACCCATTTCCTTAGCTTAACTCACAAAAGATTTGTCCTAAACATTATTTCATATAAGGAGACGGGGGGTAGAGAGGGAAAAGAAAAAAAAATGAAAATGGATGGGGAAAGGCAAGTAAGTGTGGGGTCTTTCTGATACATTATCCTCCCCCCACCCCCGACATTGCCCCATCTGGGGTGATGTCACTATACCAGTTGTGACAGTAGTTTTGCTTTATTGATTCTGGCTTATGCCGTGCTCAGGGTAGAAAGGAGTTTTCAATACTGAAATCCTCCCCCACCCCAATATCAAAATAATCATTAGAATAAACAGTATTACAATTGGGTGCAACATAAGGTTGAGGGCCCCAGTGGCAGTTGGGGACCACCTGACCAGGATCTTTCATCCACTGTGGTGTTTGGCTTCTTCAACCTTAGTTCGTACCTGGGTGATCTTATGCTTGTTAGTTTGTATAATGCTGAAAGTTTTGTTAGTCTGGTTGTTTAGGGTCTACAGGGCTTGTTGACGGTCTGAGTGCTCAGTAGCACGTCTGAGGGCTTGGGGAGAGATTCCTAAATGGACTGAGGTTGGATTGGGCCTGAAAACACCATATTTCTTATCAACAGATAAATGTGTCACCCTCCTGAGCTTGTACCATATATCACAACCAGTGATTGCCCTGATATTGCATAGACATACATTCTGTTGAAGGTTACTAAGGCTATAAAATTAATTTATGGTTAGGGTAGTGCATAAAGTGCAAAGACGTATGCATCCCCATCTACAATTGGAGATTGACTGTTGGCATCTGTAATCATTACATAGGAGCAAACTGAAAAGTTGGGGTCGAAGCAGAGAGCATTAGATTGTAGTATGAATTCTTTGCAAATGTATCCAGAACCAATGTTCTCTCAGTCACTGATGGAAATGGCTTCAAACCTGCCATCAAGTTGTTCCCATGCCCAATGTCTGTGTGTTTGAGGAATCATGAATGTGTTATTAATTTGGCTGCCTAGAGTTAGAATTGGGAAAACTCTGATTATTTTACTGCTGATTACCCCAGTAATTATGATATTAATAGTCCAAGTATCTGGATTGAAACTAAATTGCAGCATTTTATTATATGGCTGGAACTCTGAGGATTGCTTGGTTTGGGTCGTTAACAGGTTTTGGACTTCCGATAGGATACGTCTTTCCATACCTTGGAAGATAATACCCTTCATAATGTCTAAGTACCAGGTTTGGGCTTGGATGCACACGAGGGCAGAGGAGGTATTTCTTCCCAAGGTTATGATAGCCCCAGACAGAGTATGGGAGTCTTGGGTTTCAGTGAGCTACATCCATTGCATCAAGGATGCCATGAATACAGTTAGTTGATCTATTGACCTAAAGTTATCTTCTGCAGGTTTGTCTAGCTGGTGGAAGAGGTGTCCAACAGTTGCCAGTTAGTTTTGGAACACCTCTGAATTTGTGGAATTAATGACACTGGCGTTGGCCCCAATCACTCCTAGCACTATGTCCAGAGACCTTTGCCTTCGTGGAGCATGGGAGTTGTCAGCATCCAGCTTGGCAAGGGTTTACTTAACCCATGCCTGCCACCTGATGCTTAAAAGGATCACAGTTCCCACACTGTGGGTATTGTTGCAGGACACTATCTGCTTGCAAGTCAATGGCAAACTTCCACAAGGATCTAGTTGTATGTATTAGTAAAGGTTTACTTACATCTCTCTTAACTATGACTGGTCCAACTTCATGTTTTTGCACCTCTTCATAAACAGTGATTTCAGTGGCCAGAGCAGAGAGATCCTCAGAGGATGAAGCTATCCATGTTCCAAAATCTGGAAGGGAGGAGCCGTGGGTAAAAATGCTACAGTTGGATAGGAGACAATCTCCCTCCACAGTTAGTAGAACTGGATGTAAAGTTTTTAGAATCTGGGATAGACCATATGAGCATGATGTGAAACCATCCTTGTGGTGAAGTTACCATCACTTGCATCAGTTCTGGGAAGGTTGGTTAGGTGTTGCTTCCTACGCACACCTGGGTACAATTTCCTTCTGCATGCAAGGGGCTAAAGTGATTCCATGAGGTGCAGAAGCAGATGGGTGGTAGAGGAGTTAATGAAGAAGGAGAGGGTGTAGATGTAACAGGGGTAAGTGTAGGTTTTAGAGGATGGGTGAGTTTCAAGACAAGGGAGTGTCCAAAGCATCTGATCTTTCTATTCCTCATCTAGCCAAAAAATTTTAGTTGACCTGTTGGGATATTAACATTGGTTGCCCTCCAGACATGGTACCCATTATGATCCTGTATTTCTTCCCCCTGGGTTGATGCACACCCTAGCACAAAGTGTTGGAATGGTGCACTTAGACATAACAAACAGGAAAAAATTGAACCAGATGGGGCAACTGACAAACCAGATGGGGCAACTGACAACTGATGCCCAGGAAAAAGCAAACTTGCTAAATGGGTACTTTGCATCAGTTTTCCATCAGCCTCATGGGGTGGCCCTGCCCACTATGAGGCAGGGAGGCCTGGGTGAGGGAGATTCTTTGCCCTCCATCAAAGCTGAGCTCATGAAGGAACACCTCAACAGGTTGGATACATTCAAGTCAGCCGGCCCTGATGGATTACACCCAAGAGTACTTAGGGAGCTGGCGAGCATCATAGCTCAGCCACTGGCACGGATCTTTGAGAGTTCTTGCCGCTGTAGTGAAGTGCCTGATGATTGGAAGAGGACCAACATCATGCCAATCTTCAAGAAAGGCAGGAAAGTAGATCCGGCAAACTGCAGGCCCATCAGCCTGACCTCTATCCTGCCGAAAGTCTTGGAAAAGATTATCAAGGAGGCCATCCTTAACAGGCTAGCTGAAGGCAATATTCTGAGGGATACCCAGCATGAGTTTGTTCTGGGTAGGTCTTCCTTGACCAATCTGATTTGCTTTTATGACCAGGTGACTTATCACCTGGACAAAGGGGAAGAGATTGACATCATATACCTTGACTTTAAAAAAAGCCTTCAATCTGGTATCCCACCATCACCTCTTAGTTAAACTGGCTAACTACAGCCTTGACGTAACCATGATCTGCTGGCTGGGGAACTGGCTAAGTGGTAGGACCCAGAGGGTGGTGGTCAATGGGAGCCGATTGTCTTGGTGTGCTGTGACCAGTGAGGTCCCACAAGGCTCAGTCCTAGGGCCTACACTGTTTAACATCTACATCAATGATGTGGACACTGGTGTAAGAAGTGGACTGACCAAGTTCGCTGACGACACCAAACTCTTGGGGTATAGCATCCACACCTGAGGACAGGAGGGTGATCAAGGTGGATATGGACAGACTCATGAAATGGGCGGACGAGAACCTGATGATGTTCAACACCAAAAAATGCAAGGTTCTCCACCTTGGGAGGAAAAACCTGCACCATGCATAT
>NW_017728886.1:134416132-134418492 GCF_001723895.1 Crocodylus porosus
CTGATTATTTATCTTAGGGAGACATTGGAAGGGGTGGGGGTGAACCAATTACTTTTTCCCCATAGAGGTTTGGCCTATTGCATTTATCTGCTTCAATGTCCAATACAGGCATGGTTCAGCCTGCTCAATGTGCATTTACCAATGGCTGAAACCATCCTTCTTGCTATTCAAGGAGGGTAGGCAGCAGAGAGGAGGGAGCAGTCTTACCCTATTCCTCAGGAGTTGTCCATTTCTCCTGTTGAAGCCTATTGAGACAAGGTTAACTCTATCCTGTCCCTTTGAGCAGTTTTAGTTGTGACACATGTACCCATTTCCCTGCATCCCATTTATCAATCTGTTCCACAGTTGGAATTAGCTGGTTGATAATGGTATATGGCCCTATCCATTTAGATTCCAGAGTATGTGCCTTTGGGGTTAGGCAAAGATACGTAACTGGTTGGCCCACTTCCCACAGCCTGGGGTGCTAGGCCACGTGGCTGTGACTGTCCGCTCATAGTTGGGGTGGTTGGATTGCCTCCCTAACTTGTATTTCATGATGTTTAAGTTGGTGAGGAAGTTCCTCCCCCCAGTCAATAATATCAGTGAGTTGTGGGGAACTGGAGCTGTCTGAGTATGGGACCAGTCCGGTGGGCAACAGAGCCATGTGCCCACCAAATAAGATTTGGTAAGGCTGCAGATTTGTTCCTGCTTCTCAAAGCTGCTCGTATTAGTGGCATCCTCAAATCCCAGTCAGTACCAGTTTTGTTGAGTACCTTTCTTAATGATTCCTTAATGGTTCAGTTCATGCACTCCACATGTGCTGATGATTGAGGGTGGTAAGGAATATGCAGTTGCTGCTTTATTCCTAGGGTCTGTGGTAATTGTTTCACCACCAACCCTATGAAGTGTGGATCTCGGTCAGAGTCAATGACTTGGGGAACCCTGAACCTGCAAATAACTTCTGCCCGTAATTTCTTTGCAATCACTTCATCCATGTGGGTGTGCTTGGAAAATGGCTCAACCCACTTGCTGAAGGAGTCTATAATTACCAGCAGGTACTGGTTTCCTCTGGCTGTGTGTAGCAGTTTATCAATATAATCTATTTGGATCCTTTTGCCATGGATCAATTATTTTCCTGAGTCTCTGAACTTTGCCCCTTCCCCTGCGCAGCACAAACAACCCTGTACCCATCTTTTTACATCCTTAGACACCTCTGGCCAGTATACTATTTCCATTACTCTATCAGTGATAGCCTCAAGGGCTTCATTTTGCAGGTTATGGCAAGCACTGATAATTTCTTCCCTGTATTCAGGGGCTGGAACCCACCTGACTTCCCGACTTTTGTGGTTGACTGCATGGTCATCCTGTATTTTCCACTCTGGGTGTTTTGAGGACCTAGTTTGTACTGCAGATACGTTTCCTTTAGCTCTTTCTTTTGCAGTGATATCTGCCAATTGGTTCATTTTGGCTCCTAGGGTGTTGTTGTGTTGGTGCCCTTTTATATGCCAGATGTGTAATGAGAAGGGATATTTTTTAAATCCAGCTCTGTACTGTTTGCCAATCCTCTTTTTGAGCAATTTCTTTACCATCTGCAGTATGCCAATTCACTTTATTCCAATTTTGGAAATCTGAGTCAGTTTATACCCATAGTTCTCCTCCAACGGGGTACTGCTGCTTGAGTAATTCCTTGATAGCCCTTACTTCTGCAAATTGAGCTGAATATTCTGCAGGCAGGGGGCCTCCTATTTTATGGTCACTTGGATTTACACCTCCATACCCTGTATATCTTTTGCCCTTTTGAAAACTGGAGCTCTCATCTGTGAACCAGACATGGTCAGGCTGATCTCTTACTGCTGGATTTTCATCCAGTGGGAGAGCCTCAGCTACCCAGGTGCCTTCCTGGGATGGGTTCACATCAGGGTATTCATGCATTGTACCTTCTATTAACAGGGCATAGGGAAGTAAATCTATTTTGGCTTGAGTTTCATGTTTTATATCTCATCCCTTCAAAAACAAAGCCCACTGAGTGATCCGAGTATTAGAAATCGTGTACCCAGTCAGTTTCTCTGACAGGATGTTTTCTGGGAGGTGAGTGATGTTTTTGAATTATCACTGGGGCCATTTCAGTCAGTCTTTCAAATTTCTGCACTGCCCAAACCACAGCCAAACTTTCCCTCTCACATTGATTAAAGCCTGACTGTGGTTCTGCCAATTTCCATGATTCATAGGCCACAGGGACCAGTTTGTTGTTTGAGTCCTTTTGCAACAGAACAGCTGAAAGAGCCTGATCTGTTGTTGCCAATTTACCATAAGAGGGTTTGGCTGGGTTTGGGTACACTAGTGCTGGTGCAGCTGTTGGCCTGTAGGGTCAGGCCAGAGAG
>NW_017728886.1:134418802-134420267 GCF_001723895.1 Crocodylus porosus
GGGACCAGGGCTCAGTAAAACACAACACAACTTGGGGTTACAAATAATAGTGGTTTTATTGTACAGGGAAGATGGTGATATAATATTTTATTGGTTCCTTTGCACACACACACACAGACAATGGCAGCAGGGGTCTAGATGCAGGGTCTGAAGTCCAGGAGGAGAAAAAGAGAGTCCAAATTGGAGGAGGAAATATGCAGGTGATATCTACCTATCCCAGGATGAAAGTGACTCCTTGATGGCCATTTGGGGTCTCCTTCAGCTCAGTGTTGTCCAGAGGGAGTTACCAGCAGGGCCTCTGGGGTAGATAGGCAATGTGACGTGGAGCTGGTCTGGTCCAGATGGAAATAGCATTCCCCAAGGAGTCAGTCTTCACTATCCCTTTTTATGGGGTTGACTACCTATGTTCTCCTATTGGAGGGCCTATCCAGGCAAGGTCAGTCCTCTTCCAGAGGGTTCCAGATGTTCATACTGACCATGTGTAGCCTTGGCATAACAGTGGGTTGCCTCATCTTTTGTTTCTTGAATGTTGAGGGTGGTTCCAAGGGCTGGGTCCTTCGTCCAGGTATTGGTCTTGATGGTTCTGTCATTCAGAGGGAACTATTTTTAGACCTGGTGCCATTGTCTCTCAAGTACCCTCATTCATCCCCATTTATTCAGGAACCAAGTTACATAGGAGGGGTAGGTGTGAGTCATAAGTTCCACAACAGGGGAAACTAGATGGAGGCTTGACATTCCAAGATGGAAACTTGACATGACTTATGCTAACTTACCTATGTGGCAAAAGTCCACCTCTATTTCTTTCCAAAACCTCTGCTCTGTGACAATTTGGTTAAGAGGGGTCCTGCAGAGGGTACACACCTTACCCTATCTCTTTAGGTAACCTGAGCTGGATATATTCCTGGGGGAGCGGGGGAGCGGGGAAGCCTGCTCCCTCTGCCTACGTGACTGGCATTACATACCTGGATTAGGGGCTTGGGCTCCCTGGGGAGCTAGGAACTGCCAGTCTGCCCAGCAACTAGTGATGCATTTCATATTGGTTGGCTGACAGGCATCAGGTGCTGGCTTCCATTGGACCAGGTACATTAGGTCATAAGGGCTATATAAGTTAAGGACTGCCCAGGAGGAGGAGGCAGCAGCCATGAGGAAGACTCAGAGAGAGAGAAGAGCTGAATCGTCTGAAACTTGCTCTCTTTCAAAACTCATGATCAAGGAACTGCCTGCCTCCACAGGGAATCTCCACCTGCCTCTGGATGATACTTGTAAGTAAGCTACCTGAAATCTAACTAGATATATAGCTTGCAGTAAATCAGATGCATGATCAAAGGCTACCCAGCCATGCCAGTTTGCTCTATGAGATTTCTCTGATATTGTTCTATCTTGTACCCTATTGCAGTCCTACCCCTTGTAACCAATAAAGTTCTTCTTTGTAGCTAGCATGGGAGACTTATTGGGTGTGGGTCTA
>NW_017728886.1:134420682-134421799 GCF_001723895.1 Crocodylus porosus
GGGAGAGAAAAATAAAACTTACTACCTAAAATAAAATGTTAAATCTTATCCTATATCTTAGCTTACTTATAATTATAGGGAATAGAGAGGGAGAGGAAAAGCCAGAAATAGCTGGGAAAGGGAAGGGGATACATATCTATCTATCTATCTATCTATCTATCTATCTAAGAAAAAAAAGAAACTGGGGGTTATGTTACACAGCAACCAGGGCCTCTTTAAGTAGGCAAAACCTTTTGTTCAGTTTCACCCCATTCCAATTTCATCTTCTTTTTTAGCAGTCTCCAGAGGGGCTGTGTGATCTCAGCAAACTGGTGTATGTGGGAATGAAGAAAATTAAATCCCCCCAGCAATACCCACAGGGAGTGAAGATCTGTGGGAATTGGCATATTTGATAAATCCTTGATCTTTTGCAGGTCTATCCTCTTCCCTTCTACCCCCAGTCTTACAGCTAAGTATGTTACCTCCTGAGGCACTAACTGGGCTTTTGGTCTGCTGACTTTGAATCCAGTTTCCTGAATCAAAGCTAGCACCCTTTTTTTCTGAGCTGTGACCTCTTGTTTGTGGTCCCCACAGATCAGAATGTCATCTACATAGGATATAGCACTGCCCTGATTCATTTTGCTTAGGTTCTGCAACATGCTTACCACATGGTGGTAGGCAATAGCTGGAGCATTATGAAAACCTTGTGGAACATGTGTAAAGGTATATTGTTTTCCCTTGAATGTAAAAGCAAACCTATTCCAGGATTGTGGGTGTAAGGGAATAGCAAAGAAGCAGCTGACTAAGTCTATAACAGAGAACCACCGAGGACTCTCTTGCACTCTTCTGAACATAGCTGGCATGTCAGCTACAGTCAGAGCCAGGGGACATGTTCCATTATTAATAGCTCTATTATCTACAGTCAATATCCCTGTCTACCTTAAGGACGGGCTGTATTGGGGAGTTAAATTCTGAGCAGGTTTCAATTAACACCCCTTGTTTCAAAAAGTCCTCAGTGGTTGCCTGTATAGCCTCCTCAGCCTGCTTTGGAAAATAATACTGTTTCTGAACAATTTCCTTCTGAGAAGGAACTAGATCACCCACAATTTTTACACAAGCGTCAATCCTGCTGCAGTCA
>NW_017728886.1:134422494-134427949 GCF_001723895.1 Crocodylus porosus
CACTCAGCCACATCTGAATGGTTGCAAACCTTCCTCACGTGTGTGGATGAACTCTATCTGACTCAAGAAGTCTATGGACCAATGAGAGGCAAAGTGCTGCTTGACCTGGTACTGGCAATGTGGGATGACTTAATCAATGACCTAATGATCCAAGGGAAGCTGGGAGACAGTGATCATGAGCTGATCACCTTCACCATCTACCATAAAACAGGCAAGTCAGTCAGCAAAGCAGAAGTTTATATGTATATAAGGGGTGTACATCAGGATCTGGGGGAATGCCTGTTCACTAGAGCACGCCTTGAGATGACAAGGTTAAATGGTCACAAACTTCTCCAAGACCATTTCAGGCTGGACATAAGGAAGAACTTCTTTACAGTCCAAGGCCCCAAGACCTGAAACAGACTGCCACCAGAGGTGGTGCAAGCACCTACGCTGAATTCCTTTAAGAGTTACTTGGATGTTTATCTTGCTGGGATCTTGTGAGCTGAGCTGACTTCTTGTCCCTGGGGCAGGGGGCTGGATTCAATGATCTTCCAAGGTCCCTTCCATAATGTCTATGAAAGCTATGAAATTATACTGGCCCAGGTCCCAACTTTTCCCAAAAACATTTAATGCAGCCCCAGCATCGAGAAGAGCACTGGTTTGTTCCTGTTTCCCCACCATAATTGGGTATTTGGGGTCTCCCTTCTGAATCCTAATTTAAAGTACCCAGCCTTACCCACAAACCTGGGCTCTGCTTATGGGTCCCATTACAGGGACCCTATCAATAGTCTTCAGATACTGGTGCTGTAGCCACAATCCTAGCACCATAAGAGGGTGTCTCCCATCCTCCACTGTCATAACAGCTCTCTCACTCAATCCTTCCATTCTCTCAATTAATTCAGACAGGTTTTTCTTGTGCCATTTCTCCTAGGGTTCCCTGTGCTGCATTAAGAATTTCCAAACACTACCATGAACCCCACTGTTCTTTTCCCTCTTGTTATATCAAGGATAGTTGGAATAGTTATTGGGGTGGTAATTGGGTCCTCTTGTCCTTCACTCCAAATCAGGATAGGCATATTCTCATTTGAGTACGTGATCCTGTGATCTGGCATGCTGTCAGTTTCAACTTGGGACTGGAGGACTGCCATTACTGCCCCTCCCCCGGCCTACCACCCAGCCTCTCTGCATTCTGGGCTTTGGTGAGGATAAGTATAATTCCTCGTTTCCCTAAGTGGCCCCATTAACCCTAAAATGGATTGGTGCATTCCCTCCTGCACCTCCTTCCAAAATCCTGGGCGATAATCAATGTGCCTGATTTCAGGGGTCCTATTACCTGCCCTATCCAGGGGCAAGACTGTCCTAGACAACAATCCTAACATCACGCACCTGACTACGTAATCCCCAACTGGTTCACCAGGGGCCTGGCTGCTAGCCCCAAACTGCCCCCAGAAACTTTTCCTCCCGATATTTACTTCCAGATCCTGTATACTCCAGAGGATAAATTCTCCCCCAAAGCCACCCTCTCAGTTTATGGCTGCCAGAATTTCTGGGGTTGCACAGGCTCTTCTTAAATGGTGCCACTCCCGAGTGTTTAGGGTTTTGTTCTCCATTACCTGGAGAGATTTTTGCAGCCCCTGCCCCAAGTGTTTTATATTAGTGCCCCCCAATGTTTTACCTAGGGCAGCAAAATCTGCCCCACTAAGGGGAATCAATACATTGGTGGTTTCCCAGTTGTTCCCTTGTGTGTCTCAGGTGACCGAGGTCCTAGTGACTACACACACCTCGGGCCCTAGTTTTGTCTCATCCTTGAACTCAAATTCCTCAAGGGAGGGGTACAGTGCAAGGTGCAAGTCTCCTTTCCTGCCCCTAGTTCTTCCCTGAAAAAAGGGGGCATCTGATTTCCAGATTGGTTCTCCTTGAACAAGAGCAGCCTCTTGTAAGCTGTGCTCCTGGAGCTCTTGCTTTAAGCAGTTAATGGTTACTTCACAGGGGCCATGAATAGCTTTGGCTTCTTTGCCACATTGATCTTTTGCCATGGTTTTCACCAGGTTTTCCGAGGCCCCCCGGCTTGCTTTTTCCTGGTCGGGTGATTCTAGTTGTTGGGCCTGATTTTGATTTGTCTCTCTTAATTCCTCATTTTCTTGTTCCAAAGTATGGAGGTTTTTTATGTTTGGTTATTCATTTCTAATTGTGAATTTTTGTCCCTCAGAGTCTGAATTTTGTTGTTATTTTCCTTGATTTCTGAGGCTCTTTGGGTTTTCTCTTCATTTGTTGTCTTAACAGCATGTCACAGTAACCAAACTGTGGTTCTGTGCTGTCTCAGGGCTGATGGCTTTTTACAGAGACAAAATTTCTCAGAGTGGACTTCAGTGTCATTCAGGGATAACCCTGGGGTACACATTCTCCCTCCAAGGAGAATCACCTTGTGCAAAGGGGATACCTCCTTTTTTGCCCACTTAGCCTCATGGTCACTAATGCCTGGTGTGAGGGCCTTCTTTTTAAACATACTGGTTCCTGGGCTTCTATACAATAACAACAACAACAACAAAAACAGAAATGCCTTCGGTTCCTGTCTGCAGGGTGCAGGAGCTCCCCTAAAAATGCCTCTTTACTGGGATTACTGGATTCTAAACACTCACTATGCTGATCCTTCACTGGGCATGCCCACTCCCCACTCGAGTGAGTTCTACAAGACTTCTCACCCTCGGTAACAAACCCGATATATCCGCATTCTCCACCAGAAATGTTGGCAAGCTATGACTAGCCCAGCAATGCTCAGGATCAGCAATTTCGGGTTTACTAGACTAGGGTGTAACTATGCAAAAACAGAAAAAATACAAGAAACTAAAACAGGTACAAGAAACTGTTGGTCCACACACACACATGCACACACGCGTACACACACACACAGAGGTGACTGTGGGTTGGTAATCGGAGACTGAAATTGGTGGTGTGCAGTCCTAGGGGAAGAGAGGGAGAGAAAGATGAAGGCACAGACTTCAACAGCACATAGCTGTCTGTCAGGAGGGAGAGAGATAGGCTGAAGGGAGAATCTGGGAAGCACCGAGGTGATATTTACCTAACCAAGTGCCATGGATTGATGATCAATAGCTAATGTAACAGGAGCGCTTCTCCAGGTTCTGTCTACTCGTGACCCCGCCCACCTGTTATAAGCCAACCCCCACCTTCTCTCCTACCATGACTTGTTAATTGATATTAATTAGTGGGAGGCTGCCCCAATGCCAGGGGGCGCTATCTGCAGCTCCTTTTCCTCCCCTGCACCACAGCCCAAGCCCCGCCAATGGCACTGATGTTGTCTGGTCTGGACCTTGTTATAATTTGGCCCCCTTGACCTCCCTGGGCTCTCCACAGCCCTGTCTCGCTCTGCGCCCTCTTTGGTGCTCAGGGTCAGTGCACCCCAATCCTGCACCCTCTCTGGTGCCAGGGTCCCCACACTGCTGCGGGTCTCCTATGAGGCCTCCTCCACCCCCTAAGCCTCACCCAAGCCACCGGTCAAAACAGCGAACAAAACACAAGCCCCTGGGCTATAACATAAAATCCAAACTGCCCAGCTATAACATCAATCACCCTACTGAGGAATATTCTATTCCTCAACCATGCTAGAAACAGTTCCTGTGGACAGGCCTCTCTCCTTTGGTTGCTCTGGGAGAGCTCCTTCCCCCCTGGTGGCTGGCAGGGAACCCCCTTCTGACCTCAGGTCTGGGACTTATATGAGAGCCAGGCCCTGCCCCTTCCTGTTAGCTGACTGCTGGCAGGTGTGTGCCACTGGTACACTCTGGGTGCACTGGTAACCCACAGATGGGGCTCCCTACTCACTGCTAGGGCTCTTTCTCTGGCAGGTTCTACTCTTCATAGGAGCCGGGCACCTAAAGTGCCCTGCAACAGCCAGTCAATGTCATCCTGAGGCTGGGGTCCAGGGGGGATCTCTGGCTGATCCTCTGGTGGATGTCTCGTGCAGGTTATGTGGTGGGGTGCTGATCCGGATAGGGGAAACATCCACCAGGGTCACTTTCCCCTGCCTTTTTATTAGGCAGTTCCCTTGTGAGACCTGTGGGTTCAAAGCCCAGATGGAAGAGGGGCTAACAGCTATCATTTTCTTATTGATGAGAGTCCTACCCAGTGGGATGTGCAGTTTCAAAGTGTCCGTTCTTCTGACTGTTTTGGGTGGGGGGCTTCTTCTTGGAATTCATAATGAGGGTGGTGCTGGGTTACTGGAAATCCATAATGATCCTGATTGCTTCCTGGAATCTTATTTCCAATTGAATGCAGGGCTGTTCCTATGTATTGTTGTGTTGATTGGTCAGTCATTTCCACCTTTGTTACTATCATACACACACACTTACAGTTTCAATTCACTCTGGGACCCACTTTTCATATAGGCACAATTGACATTACAATGTGGTTACAATCTGGCTAGCTGGTATGTATTCTGCAGGTTGTTTGCATGGGCTTGCACCCCTGGGGATGAGAGGGGGTTTGGCTTAATGCCCAAACCACCCCTTGGGCTGTAGAGTTCGGGTGGTAGAAAGTTTGCCCACACAGAACAGGAGTGTAGAGGAGGGGACACTGCATCCTGGGAAGCTGCAAGACTGCAGCTTGTGCTCATCTATGGGGAGTGGCCACATGCTGGGTAATACAGATAAACTTGATCTAGATTTGTATAACTTTATGTCTTGAACTAGATTAGGGTGTTATTGTGTGAACAATGTAGGGTTTAAGAGCTTCAGGAGCCACCTAAAATTAATGTGTAACAAAGCCAAAAAGGACATACATGCTTGAGTTAGATCTAAGCAACACAAGGAAGACACATGTGGTACAAACTATAAGGCAGGATATAGATGAGGAAGTGAAGCTCTAGGTAGTTTGGGATGACTGAGGAGACCAAGTTGAGGCTTTAGGGTAGTGTAGACCAGGGATATCAAATTCATCCAGCCCTGGAAACTAAATGGGCAGATTAATTGGCTAGACTGGAACCAACCACCCTCAACACCCCTCCACCCAACCCACAGCATTTGGTCCAGCCTGCACACAACACAAGCCAACCTCAGGAGCCAGTGTAGGTTGCATACTGCTTGAGGCAAATAGGCTGGACCCAGTACTGCAGGCAGCAGAGGGTTGGTCCAGGGTGCTGCATAAAGCCCTGGTGGCTGTGTTCACAGCAAGCCTCAGGATCAGTGCATGCTGCCTGTAGCATGCACGGCTGGACTGGCTGAATGTGCTGCACATGACATATGGCACAAACTTCATGTGGTGCTGTCAGCTGGCCCTGCACACTGACTTTGTGCCCAGCAGGATTCCACATGGAGTGCATGCCCTGTGCCAGCCTGCTAAGTTGCATGCCAAGTGCACAGCCAGTCCAGCCCCACATGATGGAGCCCTAGGATTCATTGTACACGTGGCCCCCAGGACCAGCAGAGGGCATGGGCTGCTCACACCGCATGAGCTGCTCACA
>NW_017728886.1:134428694-134445540 GCF_001723895.1 Crocodylus porosus
CCGCTCCTGCAAAGCCCAGGATGCAAAAAAACAGGGAGAGAGAGGAACAGGGGAAGATTAACAATCAGGGCTTGGACAGAAGTGATATCTTTAATTAGACCAACAAGATTTTTGCAAAAAAATTAACAACACTTGGGCCAAGTGAACAGGAAGCCTGATCATCTGACCAAAGGGGAGGGACTTACTGGGGTATAGACTCTTTTCAATGACTGAAGAGGGGGATTGGCCTCTGTAGCAGATGAGTTTGGAGCCATCCAAGGAGACAAGGGCAAATGCAAGCTCAGCAAGAGGGGCTGCAGCTAGAGCAGGGGAGCCTCTGATGATGGAAAGTGAGTGAGAAGCTCTTTGAACTGTTTTATATTAACTCAGGGAGGAACCAAAGGACTGTTTAAGCTAACCCATGAGGAGTCCTGGAGAGTGAGTGCACCCAGAGGATTGGGGAATGTTTGTGTTGGCCCAGGAGACTGAGTGCACCACAAGGAATGAGGGCCATTTATGTTGACCTTGTAAGTGTTTGTTTTCCTCTCCCCCCTGCTCCACCCACTCACTTATTGGTAACACTCCCCATCTAGGGCAGCTGTGAAGGGAGGTATAGAGACTGCAGATCAGGGTGCTTAGCACCCTGTGATTTTTTTTTTCTTCAGTTTACCCTTTTTTTTTTTCTTGTGGTTGTTCTTGGAGGGAGGGAGGACAAAGCCTTGGTCAAGATGAAACCCAGGAGGGGGCCAAAGCCCAGGTGAGTCAGGGATATAGAATGCAGCAAGGCAGGCAGGAACCTGACCAGGGGTTGAAACCCCAACCAAAGACTAGCAGAGCAAGGTGACAGAGGGCTACCACATGGCCGGACACAACATTGGCCTGCCCACCTGTTGAGGGCAGTCCTCCCACCTGACTCACCTGCCACACCTTTGTTAGAACAAAGAAGATGTTCATAAACAGGAGGCTGCCCATTTAATGCCCCAGTGCCAAGGGTGTAAACCATGGCACTAAGCATCCCTACACCATGCCCCATGCCTTGCAGATGGCATCCAAGATGCCTTCCAACTTCCCTGGCCCCATTGCTAGGCTGCAGTCGGCCTCTGGACATAACTTGGCCTTAGGCATCCTTAGACATACCTTGGTCACATGCCTCCTCTCTGGGGCCACAACTCCGCTCCTCATGGGGGCCTTGCCCTCAAGTCTCAGGCTTTTTCTTGAGCCTCACTTTTGGGCCTCCTGCCCCTCATCTCATTCTGGGCTCCTGGACCCTATGGCCTCAGGTCCCTTACTGGACCTTGGTCCTATCTCAGGCCCTACTCTACGGGCCTGGACCATGTGCTTTTCTGTTTGAGTGTGCTCCCCTAGCCTTTTTCCTCCACAGGATACCCACAAAGTAGTGGGGGCCAAGGCTTTACAGTGCCCCATCCTCGCATTTCACTGTGGAGGCACAGGTGTGGCACTTCCTGGGGACTACCCTGCCACAAGCAGCCCCATTACATGATCCAAGCCCATCAGGGTGTAGCTTCAGGTCATGCCCCTGGACCAGGAACCTCCTCCATCCTCATAGTTCATATCCTGACCTACAGGTGTTCTGGGAGCTGTAGCCTGAGTGATATTGCTCTTCTGGCTCCCTAGGTATAAATGCTGGCTCTGCTGCTTGAGCTTATATGGAGGCTTCCCACCCCTCCTTCCCATCCAGTGGCCCCCTTTTGGTCCTGTGATCATCTAACTGGGCCCAACCACACCTCCCAGCTATTCAAAGCCTGAGTGGAACCTCCTAAAGTGGCAGTCATAACCTGTACTCTACTATACAAGGGAAAGATAAAGATGGATCCTCATGTAGGCTAGCCAGGCTAGTAGCCTGGGGGGTGGGAATAGTGGAGAAGTAAGGCACCCACATCTGGACTCCAGTCATCCAAAGATAGCCTCCTACAACAGCATATTAAGTTTAACACCAAGGTGTGGCAGGAAAGAGAGAGGAGCCTAATTAGGGAGCTTTGGTAGGCAGATGGGTGCAGCAGGTCACCAGAGGGTGTCACAACCACCTCTGAAGGTGCACCCACTATACTGATAACGCTATGTGATTTATTGACTATGTACTTTCCCAAGGTGAGTTGGAGGATGACTAAAATGGTACAGGGATATTAGGAGGCCACATGAGCTTTACCCTTTGCTACCATTAGGAGTGTCCAGACGAGCTCACACATGCTTTTCCCTGGAGACAAGTAGCAGGGGCACTTCCTGTCCTCAGGAAATGTCTGTGCATGTGCACTCTGGCACACAGCAGTTTGCTGTGGGTGGAGTAGGGGAAGTTGGGATCAGCACCTGGGCTGGCCCCCAAGAAGCCTTACCTTGGATCCTGGGGGCTTCCCAGGGCTCCAGTGGTAGTGATCTGGCAGCAGCTGGAGCATGGCTCTGGCTGGCAAGGCTCTGGTTTCAGGCAGCGCACACTGCCATCACATGCGTTATCCTGCTTTTTTTTAGCACAGGTTTTTTTGACACCAGGAACTCCCAGTGTCAAATCCCACCCCCGTGCTGCAAATTAGTAATTCAGGGAATGCCTTTATGTGCTGCATGTGAGGTGTGCTGCACTACAGATGAGTCTGTGGTGCCACTTACCACATGTGTGCACTTGTCTGGGTGTGCCCATTTTGGCTGAAGTGCCTTCACAGTGTATATAAGTGGAATATGTTTACTCACTACTGGCAACCAATATTCTGATTGTTCTCAGATTCACATCCCAGATTGAGCTGGATAATAATTCACTGACAACCCACTTTCTTGTAAAAAAAAATCTGACTATTTGACAACTCAGTTTTGATCTATTGTATCACCTCTTATCCTTCCTAAATTGTTTCCATATTCATCAAGGCCAGAGCACTGACAGTAGACAGAAATGTGATTTTTAAGATAATGTGAACTGCAGATGTGCCCAAGTGCAGACTGACTCATCTAGATGATGATGTAGTATATTTTTCCCTGAAATATTAGCAGAGATTTGGGCCGTACGAACAACCAGCTAAATGTGTCTGCAGACAAAAAAAGGCAGAGGTGATGTCAGGTATGTCCTAAGTAACAGTTGAAGAAAATGAACTATTTTCTGCCTTTTCCTTTAAATCCTTTTCCCATAGGGATTCATAATTTAGAGATTTATTTGGGGCCTGAGCTATATCTCATGAGATGCAGAAGATCATTTTTTATCATCTCTATTTAGCTAGACAGATACGGACCTTAATATAGTTAATGCATGTTGTCTTTACCTACATTTTCTATATGATAGCAATTAAATTCCTAAAATGGGCTTCATTCTGACCATGTTTATTGCATTTAGAATCATAACTGTTGATCATTCTGTGTTCCTGGAGGCCAAATTTGGTTTCAAATGTGTTTTATTCTTGATGATTTGACTGGTAGATGTGTTTTGTGCATCCTAAAGCTAAATATGATACTTATTCTTAAATGTAAAATAATTTTCCTGCTGACAATGAAAATTATTTAAAAAAATGACAACAACATTCAATTTTTGAGAAAGTCTAAGTGAAGAACTATGAAATCCTGACACCCATCTGAGTACAAATATAATAAAATATACTTTCAGCAATACCATCAGCTAGGGAATTCATTTAATCACACATTTTTTTTTCCCCCACAAGCAACTTTATCTTTTGTTTATCTCCAATTTTTGTTTTCTTTTATATTAAATGCACACATGAACTAAAATAGTTGCTTGAAGCTCAAGGTCAAAGTGGAATATTCTACTGCTATAGACTACTGCTATAAACTTTTGGACATGACTTGTTTTAATATCCTCATACCTGTAAAACCTAGAGATAAATAGTGATCAAATTTTCCTGATATGAGAAATAAGAAAACAGTTTGGGACTGTATGAGAAATACCTTGTCACTGTTAATCAGAATCAATTCATCAAACTATATATTCTCTTAGTTTCTGGAAAATAAGTTCTGATGATTTCCAGCTTGAAACAGTTTTCAATTGGAAAATAGATGATATCACAAACACAGCTTCAGCATTTTAAATACTTTAAAGTACAAAAGCAAGTACTGTAGTTTGGAGTGTCGTGCTTCATACTTCAGTGGATCTTCTGAAACTTGTCTTTTTCAGAGTTCTGTCCTTCTGGCTTCCAGTGACTATTAGGTAAAAGGGAGCAGTTGAGGAAGAATGTAGATCACTCACACGACAAATTGTTCAGAAGCCTTATGGATATATGAGTATTTTACTTTTTTCTCAGTTAGAATTGTGTAGATTGTTATTTATTTATTTTGAAACTTGTGTAATTATTCTCGGTAGCAGCTTGGGAGGCATGGGGGGAGGGAGTTAAGAAATAATGATGGACTGGTTGCTTCCCATAATCTTATTCCTAGATTCCTATCATTTTATCAAGGTACAGCTGATTCTGAGAATGCTGTACCTTAGTTGATATTGGAACTAAGCAGGGCTGAATTCTGCCCCATTCTGTGCATACATAAAGTTTTAAAGGTATCCCAAGGTTTTGAAGATTTTCTGATTGTAACTATCTCTGCTATTCAAGGCATGTACTATGTTGTACCTTCATTTTCTCAGTCAACTACCAGGTAGGACTAGTCAGAAAACGCTTTAATAATGTATTTCATTAATAATGGAAGATAATATATTAATATATCAGTTTTAATGAAACTGACAAACAGGTTTCTGTTGCAACTGTGTCCAGTTTACCTCAGCATCCATACCCATTTTCTTATTGCCTTATCCAAAGGGCTGCCTTTGGAGTCAAGATCTTACGGCTTGCCAGGTGTGTGGATCTAGAACAATCTCATCAAAAGGGGTGACCTGGGACTCCAGTGCTTCAAGTCTCTTGGGCCAGTTGTCTGTCCAGACTGGCTTGGCAGCTAGCTGCTCTAAGACAGGGGTGGGTGGAGGGCCACTTACCCAGTTTTGGCAAGCTGTTGAGGGCTGCATGGTTAGCCCCACCTCTTGACAGGTGCCCTACCCCCTGGTCACCATCTTGGAATCAATGTCTCAGGTCCAGCACTGGTGGGGCCCAGAGTGGGCCACAGACTGGCAGGGGTCTGTGGAGCCAAGCTGGGCTGCACCAGCAGGGAGAGAGGGGATCTGGCCAGGCTCCATAGAGCCCCTGCCAGCTGGGACCCTGTACTCCTGCTGCCCTGCTCTGGGCCCCACTGGCACTAGCCCTGGGACACTGGTGTGGGCCCCATGCACTCACTCACTCCCAGTGTCCCCCAGCCCCATGGTAGGCCACATACAGTGGGGAAACCCCAACCCCCCACTCACTGGCAGGGAATGAGCTGGTGCTGAGTGTGGGGGGAAAATGGTCCCTCCCCCACCCCATGGATGGCACTCCCTGCTGTAGTCACTTGCAGTGTGCAAAGGCCTGTCCCGAGCAGGTACAGGCAGCCCCACATGGGCTGCAAACAGCTGCAGTGTGGGGTGTCGGCCATGTGGTGAGCGAGGAGCCGCTTTTCTCCCGAACTTAGCACCAGCTTTTAACCTGTTGTTCTGTGGCTGCAGCAGCAAACACAGCCTGGTGCAGCAAGTGTGTCTGTGTGGGAGGGCTACAGCTGCTGCCACCATGCACAGCCCCAATCGGTAAACCTGGAGCTGGCACAGGGCCTAGGCTGGCAGCAGGGGTGGGTTACAAGCTGGTGCTAAGCATGGGGAAAAGTGACCCCTTGCCCATCCTGTGGCCAGCCCCCTGTGCTGAAGCCACTTGCAGCCCATGTGGGACTGCCTGTGCCTGCTCAGGACAGCCCTGCTCAGGCTGCAAGTGGCTACAGCAGGGAGCGCCGGCCATGGAGGAGGGGCCACTTTTTTCTGGGGCACTTTTCCTTGGGCTCCTTCCCTGCCTAATGTCCTCCCCTGCCCTTCGTCTGCCCCTTACCTGAGTTTCCAGAATGGTGCAGCCTCCTGGTCCCTGCTGGGGCTTCTGGCTGGGGGGTGGGGCCATGTGGTCCCTGCTGTTGTGAGAGCCCACTGGGCTTCCCCTGGGTCCTACTGCTTCTGGTTCCTGTCATTTTTGACAGGAACCAAAGACAGATAAATATTAATTTTCTAAATTTTTTTAAGGACCCCTCGGGCCAGATTCAGCCCATGGGCTGTATTTTGGCCACCCCTACTCTAAGAGCTGAGCAATCTGAAGAGCCAGCTGTCTCATGATTCTGGTAACACTTGTGTCCTCTGTCCCAGGACAATCATTATGGTAGAGCTATGGACTCTGGAAACCAAGATTTGTTGTTAACAAAAATTGACATAATTCTTGCAACTTTTCTTCATCTATTCAGTCATGGGTGGGGGACTGATAAGAGCCACTTCTACGTAAGGATTCCTGGTAACATCTCTGATGGCCAAGAGCTCCTGAATCAGCAAAAACACCAAAGCACACAAAGATAAAGCACGGGGCGCCAGCCATTTTTTTCATAAGAAAGAAGTCATGAGTGACCATGAAACTGATGATATTCATGACAGTTTTACCCCGATAGGAAGCAATACATGCACATTTTACATGCATTCAGCCCTGAGACAGGATGGGATCATTAAGCTGTGAAATTACAAAAATATGTCCTGTCTACCTGGTCCAGCCCTGCATGTGTCAAACATGGAAATAGGCTGGTATACCACTCCACCATTACCCCCTTTACCACTCTATAGATTTCTTTTAGGACATAAGCAAAGATACAAGTTTTTGCTTGAGATTTCCTGGGCAAAGATGGCACCAGGGGGTGCCTTATTTCTGAGTTTGAGCATTCAGGGTGGGATGCTTGAGTGAGGTTAATTGTTTTTCTTGGTGACCTTCTCAAGAGCACCAGGGAAGCAGTAAGACATTTGGGCTGAGATGTAATAGGATGTATACTGGCTTGCAAACATCTGTGTCCTCTATTCCTAGGATGATCAGTAGAATTCCTAGAAAAGAAAGCTAGAAGAGACATCAGGAAGTCATTTAGAGCAGTGGGGGACAAACTTTTGGCAGGTGTGTTGTGAATTAAATCCTTACCCTCCCTGGGTGAGACTCCTATCCCTTTCCCTTGTCCATCTGCTGCTTTGCTTTCTGCTCCCTGCCCAATCTGCCCCATACTACCTGCCCCCTTTCCAGTCTCCCACACGCAACACAGAGTTCTTTCCATATCACTTGTGGCTAGGGCTGTGCGAATCTTCAGTCCCTGATTCAATTCAGCATAGATTCAGCTCAATTTGGTGGCTGAATCTCTGAATCTGAAACAAATTGGAGGACCCTTTAATCTCTCCAAATCAAATCGGAACCCTCCAAATCAATTCAGAGAGATTCAGAAAGATTCAGCAATTCAGACACAGCTTTAAATGTCTTTTCTAAATACCGCACTGGTACTTTGAGGTAGAAAAAACATTTAAAGCTGTGTCTACATCTGAATTGCTGATTCTTTGAATCAGCATTGAATTTTTAGATTTGGCCGAATAGAATGAGGGACAGTGATTTGAATCAATTAATCGAATCACTGTCCCTGATTCATGCTAAATCCAAATTGTGTGGGGCACATTTTTCACACCCCTACTTGTGGCACAAATGCCACAGGTCACCCTGATCTAGACCAGCCCACTGATCATTCATGACCACACAATCTAAGCCAAGTGTTTGTCTAACTCAGTGGTGCTCACCTAAAGCCCACAGGTTGGATCTTGCCCATGTCGCCCAGCCTGTGGGGCATCCCAAAGGTCTGAAAATTGGGCAACAGGACAGCATTAATTATCATGGCTGTCAGCAATATTCATGGCAATTAATACTCCCACTGCTTACCGGCTCCCAAATTTCTGGACCTATGGGGATCCTATCCATCTGGATAACATGCCCCTGTGCACCAGGCTTGGCTAGCATAAAGGTTCATTCTGTAGCCAGACCTGGGGTGCAGTCAGAGCAGATTACAGGTTTAAGCACAGTCAGGCTGCACACAGATCTGGCATGCAGAGTCATATGGCATGTGAGGCTGGCCCTGTATGCTGGACTGCACTCACAGACCAGTCTCCCACATATAGGATCAGGTCCACAAGCCAATCCCACACACTGAATCAAGCATGCAAGATGACCCTAGACACTTGGTTTAACCCGAGGAGGCAAATGAGTTGCTTTTAAAAACTGTGGACTATCCATCTTTGAATCTTTCTGTGTAATTTGCTCTGATACTTATATTATGAAAGTTCTTCCTAATATCCAACCTACATTTTCTTTGCTGTATTTGGAAACCATTGCTCATAGTCCCATCTCCTGTGGCCAGAGAGAATAGTTTATCACCATCCACTTTATAACCACTTTGAAGTATTTGAAGACTGTTATCAAATCCCTTGCTCAATCTTTTTTCTCTAAATTAAATAATCCCAGTTCTTTCAGCCTTTCTTTATCATATTTTCCAGCCTGCTAACCATTTTTTTCCTTGCTTGCTTTCTGTTTCATGGACTCTATTTTGTTCATATCTTCCACACTGTGTGAGGCCCAAAACTGGACATGGTATTCTAGGTGGCAATCTACCAGTGCTGAATAGAGCAGAAGACTTTCTTTCCTTTGAGCTGCAAGTGACACTTCTATTAATAAAGCTCACTATATTATTGTATTGATTTTTTTTACAAGAATATACTGTTGACTTATATTCAACTTTTGAGGTCCATTGTAACCTCCCAGGGCTTTTTCTGCAGTACTGAGCCTAACAAGTCATTCCCCACTCTGTATTTGTGCATGCGGTTATCCCACTGCAAGTGCAGGACTTTGCACTTGCCTTTACTAAATTTCATTTGATTTTTTTTATACCATTTTTCCTGTTCATGTAAGTCATTCTAAATCCTAATCCAATCCTTCAAATGTCTGCAATTCCACCCAAGTTGGTGCCATTTTCAAATATGCTATGTGTGCACTCCACCCAATCTACCAAATTATTAACAAAGATAATAAGCAATACTGTACCCAGGACAGACCCCTAGGGAGTCCTACTCAATACCTCCTAACTAGGCATTGAGCCACTGAAGACTACTTTTTAAACACATTGATATAACTAATTATTTATCCACCCTGCTATGGTTTCATTTAAATGATGCTTAGTAATACTTTAAACTGTATCCTAATGCCTAGCAATTATCCAAATGTTATGAATTGCAACCATAATCATTCATATTTATTGGTTTATCCAAGTATGGACAATATTAATTCAATTTGGGATATAATTACTTTCACTGACCCCACAAAATTATATATTTTTCAACTGCCATAATCCATAGTTATATAGCAATTAATGTCAGTAATAAGTGCAATGTGTTTTGTTTGCATCAAGGCATTTCACATACCAACTTTAATTTGTTTGAACTTAGTAAACACTCAAATAGCACAAAAAATAATTGATTTTTTTGTGACAAAGAATAACAAGTTCAACTCACTGCTGCCTGTGGGGCTGTGTTTGGTTTTCATAACAGGCACTTATCAGAGAAGTACTGACATTTCAGTGAATCTGAAAACTTTACAATTTTGATATGTATAATTATGTCTTGATATTCATAATAAATAATTCACTTCAATTATTTCCTATCCATTATTCATCAGTCATGTTCCATTTCCCAGTAAAAAACAGAAAAAATGTGGATTTTCCCTTTTAAACATATGGATTTTTCATTTTAAGAGAGAAATGCATGGATTTTCCACTTTTGCAAAGAGCTCTCTGCAGGCTGGTAGAGTTCCAACCTGCAAGGGGCCGGGAGAGTGGGAAGAGGGCAATTAAGAAGGGGGCTCCATGTGCATGTGTGTGCTAACACATGCACAAGGCCACCAGACAGCCTGGAAAGCAGCTCTCACTGGGAAGTCTGGCAAGGAGAGGGGGGGGATTGAAGCCCCATAGAGGGAGTGGGAAGGGAGTGAGTTGGGCAGGGCTGGGGCTGAGCCTGTTGCCCACCCTGGGTGGTGTATGGGGCTTGGGTCCAGGCCCATAATCTGCAGCTGCAGGCCTAGGCAGGGAGTGGGACAGGGCTGTGGGTGGCTCATCAAAGGGAGCAGGGGGAATGGGACGGCTTCTTGCTGCTTTGTGCACTCCCAGGGGGAAGTGGGGAGGCACGTACCTCCCCCCCCAGATCTGTGCATGGGGTGGGGGCAGGCTGCCTGCTATGGGCTTAGGCTCTCTGACTTGTTGCCTTACCTCCAGGTCAAAAACAACCCATCCACCACCACTCTGGGTGTGACCATTGAGCCACTTTGCCACCCAACTGACTGTGCAGGCATCAATGCCACCATTGCCTAGTTTTTTTTATGAGAATGGACTGAGAAACAGTGTCAAATGCCTTCTTGAAGTCCAAGTAGATGACATCCACCTCAATGCCCACATCCAAGGACCTTGTGACCTGGTCATAAGAGGAAACAAGGTTAGTCAGGCAGGATCTGCCAACAATGAACCCATGTTGGTTGCCCCTGAGCATTACCTCCTATGCTGGATCCCTGCAGCTGTGTTCCTTGATAATTTTCTCAAAGGTCTTCCCAAGAACTGAGGTGAGATTAACTGGCCTATAGTTACCTGGGTCTTCCTTTCTCCCCTTCTTGTAAGTGGAAACCACATTGGCCCTTTTCCAGTCCTCTGGGACCTGGCCAGAGCACCATGAGTGCTCATACAGCCATTCCAGGGGCCCTGCTATGACCTCTGCCAATCCCCTTAGTACCCTTGGATGAAGAGCATCCGGACCTGCTGATTTACACATGTCCAGCCCCTCCAAGTGTTCCCTAACTAAATCAATCCCAATCCCTAGGCATGGCATTGTGTCCCCTGAGCTTGTCCGTAATCCTAGTGGGGGAGTTGTCCTGGTCCCTGCCTATGGAGGCAAATAACTCATTGAAGAGATCAGCTTTTTCCTTTGCTGCAATCACCAGATTGCCAAGCTTGTCCTGTAGGAGCATATAAAATACTAGCATTTCCATAAAATCAATTAAAATCTTTTCAATCAATACTTTCAGGAACTGTATGTAAATTCTAGCTTTGTGTTGCTGTTGGGAGAAAGGCATATATATACACAATATATATGTATATGTGTGCACACGTACATATACAATATATTTAAATTTATTGGACCCCTAAACTTTTATTGAGTAGTCACTTCCAAAATCTATTCTAAGTACACTTTAAACTTCATAATTATTAAGATTTATTATAACCTTGATAACTTGAATGGTTTGAAGAGGTCAATACAATATATTCTTGTATAACAACTTATTGAATGATCTAGCCCTTATGTTATGCAGTTTAAAAAATATGAATCTAAAAAGCACTTCAGTGAAAAAGTGCTATGTCACTGGATCAAACATATTGTCTATGCATTACTTAAGTCCAAGACTTTTTCCTAGAATGGAATGATAGGAGAAAACTTGATGACTGAGGTTAAAAAAAGATATCACCTTTGTGCCACCATAAAATTTTCTATGGCAGCATACAACCAAGGAAACCTATAAACTTATGTCTTGCTCCTTGTCAAACTGCAGCTGCTAAAATTGTCACTGTAACATTATGTGGTATAAATTTATGTTGTCTTTTTGCAGTGAACATCTGTTTGCTTTATGTGGAGGAGTATGGGCAGCCCAGAGCTGTCTGTGATCTCTAGACACCCAAGGAAGGAAATTCAATGGAGCAACTCCAGCAGCAAAATTCTCAGGGTGCATGTAATCATGCTCCTGAATTCCCAGGAGCACCTGTTTGAGTCCTCTATTTGCAGAATAGCATTCATGGAATCCCTCAGAAGATAATTCCCTGGATGTGGAATTGTTGTGCCACAACTTGGGGAATGCTTCTCCCAAGTGCCGCAAGATTCCTCCATTTGCAGAGGGGTACCCCAAATTGGTTCGCCAGTTTGCAGTTGACCTATAGGATTGGGCTCCTGAAACTCCAGGAGTGGTAGAAGCCTGACCCTGAATTACAACAGGCAATTCCTGAATCACTCAATGAAGTGGATCAGTCCCTGCACAACTGATCCTGCTCCAAAGATGCCTGAGAGAAAGGATGGAGACAGGAGCAGCAGAAAGAACAAAAGCCACATGCTCCCCTCTACTAAAAACATATTTGTCATTTGTATTTATTGTAATCATTTTTAATCTTAGTTTCTGTTTTACTACTGTAAACCAGATGGTGGTTATGGTAGCTCATAGTCCACTAATACACCCTCCTCCTCAGTTGTTTCTAGCTTATAGCAGAAGTTCTTGTGATTTGAAGTGCACTCTGTGTTATTAGATTTAATATCATTTTAAAAATTATAGTCCTCAAGATTATCCCATTCTTCCTTCATAATAATGTAGTTTTCCACAATATCTATTGTTAATATTTGCATCATCATCAAATTTTATCATTACATTCTCACTTCCTGTGTAAAACCAATAATGAAAAAGTTATATAATATCAGTACCAGTACCAACCCTTGAGGAGCTTTATTTAATAATCTTTTTCTAAGCCAATGTGTCTCCTTGGCCAGCACCTTTTTTCAGAATGGTTTTAGATCACTTGGTTTGCATTCTGGATAGTAGGAATTTGAACAACAGTAGTTACCAGTCTTTAAAATTCTTGTACTAATTCCCATTTTCTCTAGCTTAACTAATGCTGTCCCATGTGGCAGGATATCAAACATTTTACTGAACTCCAGATTAGACTGACTGCATTTCCTTCATGTAGAAAATTAGTTATCTTATCAAAGACATGTCTTTTAAATATTATTTTCTTCAGCCCTTGTTCTAAAATCTTGCATGCTATTGAAATTAGATTAACCTTTTTCATCCCATCCTAATCAGAGTACAAAATTTACCTTTCTCAAATTTATGGGCACCAACCTTGACAAGATGGATTTATGTAACCCTGTAAGATGGATTTATTAAAGCCTGAAATCAGTAAAATTAGATGCCAGTTCTTTCAGAATTCTGGGATGGAGAGTATCCAGTAATTTGACTTGAGCATATTGTCTCAGGACACTAAGATTTGGCTGCTCCTTTAAGGGAAGAAACTGCCTAGAGGGAATCCGGCAGACTGGGCAGAAGCTATTGAGGAGGAGGAGGCCTCATTGGGGCACACTACCATGTAGAGCCTCTGAGCCAGTAAGGGCACAGTGACATGGCTGTGGAGAACCCAGTGCTAGTTGGGGCATGCAGACCAGGCTTCAGAGAGCCCAGTGCCAGTGAGGGTGCAATGACAAGGGTCTAGAGCCTAGTGACAACAAATGCCAAGCTAGATGGAGGCCTCATAATAAGGACAACATTTAATTATCACTTATGGGGCATGGTAAAGGGGAGGTTTTGGAGCCAAGCACCTAGCCCATAAAGCTTGGGGGTATCATAAGGCACCTCCTGGGTGTGGGACCCAGTAAGAGGTCCAATATCCCACAGTGTTTATAGGAGTCAGTCAGGACTGTGACTGAGCAGCAGCCAAAGGGCAGCCTCCCAATTCACTATTTAAACCAGAAAGACATGGCAGGAAAGATTAGTATGTGTCCATAGGGCAGAGCTGGCATGGTCACGGGGCCCTAGGGACATCACGGCCAACCCTGGGGAGGTCATATCATGACAGTGGTGCATTGGTCATGAACAAGGCCATGCACAGAGAGGAACCCTGTGTTCCTAACTAGGGAAGCAATTTTTTGAGCCAGTATATAATCTTCCAGAGGTCAAGTGTAAGGCAGTGGCACCAGGAATAAAAGCTGAGGGTGGAAAATACCTCTGTTAGAGATGGTATAGGGGAAGAGTTTAGGTCCAGGTCAGGAAAGAAGTAGGGCCAGACAGAATCACAGCAGAGGCAGAGATTCTGGAAGATCTGAGACAAGAAGCCTTCACCTGGCAGTTGTGGGTGGAGGAAAAAGCTTCCTGTCTAAAGTGTGAATTACAAATGGTGAAGTCCCAAAAGGAACAAGCCAAGGAAAAAGTGACCACTTTACAGCTGCATGCTCAATCCAGAAAGAAAGAAGGTGGGTCTAAGGAAATCAAGAACCTGATTGCTTCTGAGGTGGAAAAGACTCAAGCATTGGAATGGCTCATGGTGAATGAGGCCAAGAAGAGCAAACAGAGGGAAGAAAAGTTGCAAGAGATGCAGAAGGAGATGACCACATTGAGGACCAAGTCTCCTGAACCGAGTATGGCCCAGGCATCGGAACAGAAGGCTGTCCTACAGTGGCTGGAAGTATCAAAATGCATTGTAAGGGCTCTACAGAAAGAATTATAGAGCCAAGAGGACCAGTTAGAGGAGTTGCAGAAGGAGCAGGCAAGCTGGCAAGAGTGAAACTTAGTCATAATGTCTGGTGCAAGAATTCCAAAAAAAATTCATTGAGAGCCATACCCAGACAGAGGAGATGGGGAAAGCTATATTGAAAGAAATGGAGATAGTGAGAGGATACATGGCAAATCAAGAAGCATTGCAGGACCACAGGCAGTCCTTTGAAATAGAGGTAAAAGACAGAACTGAGGAGTGTGCAACATTGCAAATTCAGTTGGAAATTGTGCAGTTGGAAAAGGGCCAACCTGGGGAAGAGGTACAGACCCTGGAGACCCTTCTAGAAGGCAACACAGCCAGGAAGGTGGCACTGCAGGTGGAGAGGAAGTGGCAAACATTACAGGCCACTCAACACCTGGAAGACAAGTTGGTGGCAATTGGCATGCAGTTAGCAGAACATGTAGGCATGGCTAAAGCAGAATGCCAGAAGCACTTTCAGGAGCTCAAGGTTTTGAAAGAGTTCTTAATAGAGACTGAAAAACTGAAGGCTAGTATTCCTGAAGTTCCAAGTGCACTGAGAACTACCCAGGAATTTGGGCTGCAGAAGCCCCAGAGGTGAGATGCCAACAGAGCAGCAGGAGAAGAATACAATGATAGAGGGACTCTCAGAGGCAGATATGATGACAATACGGGAAGAAATCCTCCCCACAGTCATGGAGGGCATGGACCAGAAATGGGGTCAGTGGATGAGCCAGTATACATAGGAGATGGGTCACCTAACAGTGAAGCTAGAAGAACTCACTAGGAGGCATGACAGTGGAATATTAACAATGCTGGAACAGATCCAGCAGATATAAGTGGATAAGGTGAGTATGGAAACTGCACAGAAGAGTGAGCAGTTCAGTATGAGAAGCAGAACCAGTAATCCAAGTTGCCAGGGCTATACTTAGAAGGGGAAACATCCAAAACAAAAAAGCCAAAGACCAAAGATGCCCAAGCCCTGGCACATGGTAAACCAGGTACCTGGTCTGGAGGGGAGAGGGTGGCAGAAACCCTACTCAGAAAGTGGGCAAAAGAGCCTGAGATAAGGAGAAAGGGCCAAACACCCAGGGGAGCTCTAGGGGAAGCAGAAGTATGCCCACAATGCAACCAGGAGTAAAACCTACCAAGCCCCACACAGAAGAAAATACTGTGCCAGATTCAGATTGCAGACTGCGTTAAGGAAGCCACAACACTGAAGATAACAAGACAAGAAGAGGGGCAAAGACCTGTAAGAAGACCTTGGGTATATGTTAGTAATCTCCCAGAGAAAGTTAAATGTTGGGCCTTGAGGAAATTGGTTGCAACTAGAGTTGGGGGAGTAGCCTACATGAGAAGACCCACCGGATGGGGAAAAATAGAGTTTTGGAGCAAAGAATATGCCAAGAGAACACAGAGAATGCAGTGAGAACTTTGGGGAAAGCTTAGGGACCTACAAGGAGCCATAGGGAGGTGAGAAATCCCACAACTTGACCAGAACAGAGAGGAGTCAGGGATCATATCACTTAAGTAAAAACAAGCCCAAGGTGAGGAGGAGAAGGTACCTCAAAATAGAGAGAGCAGATCTCTCAGAGGGATAGGGCATGACCCAGCTATTACACTTCAGGGCTCAGCGTGGAAAAGAGTTAGCATGGGAAAAAGTCTCAGAAAGGGTAGCGTAGGAGGTTTCCAGTACCTCCAGAGGGAAGAAAAGCTGGATAGCTAAAAACTCTACCTACCAAGGTTGGCTAATGTGGGGGGACTACCTGTGGTTGGGTAGATCCCAACAAATCCCGCATGGTGCGGCCTTGGGGAAAAGGTGAGCAGGAGGCACCTGAAAACCTTTGCCTTACAGTTTCAGAGTGGTCGGGTGGTAGAGGAAAGGCCGAGAGAAGCCCAAGAACGATGTGGTGCCAGAAGGAGTGAAGAGTGAGGATCTTAGGGGGAGAGGTATGACAGAGCACGAAGGTGTGCCTACTCTTTTAAGGGCAGAAACTGTCTAGACAGAGTCTAGTGGACTGAGCTGAGGCTACTGGAGAGGAGAAAGCCTCATTGGGGCACACTACCATTTACAGCCCCTGCACCAGTGAGGGTGCAGCAACAAGGCTGAGGAGAGCCCAGCGCCAGTGAGCGTGCAGCTACATGGGCCCAGGGCCTAGTGACAACAAGAAGCTGAGCTAGATGGAGGCCTCAAAAAAAGGGACAATGTTTAATTACCACATGCAAGGTACGGGGAATGGTAAAGGGAAGGTTTTGGAGCCATGCACCTAGCCCATAAATTTTGAGGGTATTATAAGGCACCTCTTGAGCGTGGGACCCAATAAGGGGTCCAACAGCCCACAGGGTTTAGAGGTGTCAGTCAGGACTGTGACTGAGCAGCAACCTGAGGGCAGTCTTTCGATTCATTATTTAAACCAGGAAGATGTGGCAGGTGAGATTTCTAGGTACTTATAGAGCAAAGCCAGCACAGTCACGAGGCCCTAGAAACATCACGGCCATCCCTCAGGAGGCTGTATCATGACACATATTAAGTTATTTAAATTTTGCTTCCACCTCAAATATAGTATGAACATTACTCTCTTTCACAGATTTCATAGACATTAGGGCTGGAAGGGACCTCGGGAGATCATCGAGTCCAGCCCCCTGCACAAAGGGCAGGAAGTCAGCT
>NW_017728886.1:134445551-134451362 GCF_001723895.1 Crocodylus porosus
GGGCTAAGGGGTCGGGGCGGCAGATTGCCCCCTCAGTGCCCCGCAGGATGGAGTCTCCCACAACAAACACCTTTCACTTTGACTTGGTGAGAGCGGGGCCAGTAGCTGTGGTGAGCCTGGGTTGTCTCTATGTTCATCATCCAGTGGCAAATAAAATGTGAGTATAAGTAATAATAATGATAAAAATATATGTGTCAACTGACTGTACAAAAATTCCAGTACCGGGGTAAGCATATTTCCTGTTTTGTTTTGTTTTTTTAATTGTGCATGCAAAACTGTGGCTATGTTATGGAGCAACCCATAACACAATGCCATGCAGAAAGGCCAGTGCTAGATCAGGTCCTAGATGCACTAAATCCACTGTCGTGTGGCATTCTTTCTGGGCTAACATAACCTACCCAGGCAGAGCCACAAATGTGGTAACCACTAGTGTAGTTTCATGGCTTCTTGGAAACAGCATAATTAAAGGCTAACTACACTATTTCTAATAGTGCTGAATTGTTTTTTGTATAAGTATACCATGGGTGTATCTGCTTCTACATGAAATCTGGCCTTTATAGACTTCAAAATTAACTGAACTTCACCAACTTGATTGCACGCTCAGCAAGAAAAGCTACAGTAGATTACAACTAAACTCAGAATTCAGTCCTAAGACTGTATACCTCATGTAAAGATATATAAATAGATACTTTGAAAGGTAAATTCACTTCTATCAATTTCTCTTAGGATAAATACAAGGAATTTCACACACTGCTAGAATATTTTAAAATAAAGACTTCAGAAGTGTGTGTACCTTGTGATTATTGTTTTGGCCATCCTGTTTCATGCTCCTTCCTATGTTTTTGATAGTTTAACCAAAGAAAGGTGTGATAGTAGCGTTTAGGGTATCTCCTCGTATCCATTTTTTGTCTCCTAACAAACTGTAGGTACCCCAAGCCTCCCACCTGCCATGTCTTGGATGTTATTATTATGTGTTCTAATTTGTGATGTCACCAGGCGGGAGGGTTATTATATATAGGGTTTTTTTGTAGTTCATTCTTAGTATACCTCTTTTAGGGGTCTCAGGTATTATAGATAAAATATCTCGCTCGCTTCCCCGAATATCCACACGCACTCACAGCAATATATTCACAGTCTGATTAAGATTAATTCTTGTCTTTATTTTTATTTTTTATTACTCTGTACAACTTTCCTGTAGTTTTAGTCAGAAGCTGTCTTTTTGTATCCTTCTTTTCTTTTCTTTTAACCTTATCTATAATATCAACTTAGTAACTGTACTTATATAATGCTCTTATGTTATTACTATTAACTTGGATGACTAGAACTTAGGATTTTTAAACAAAGTCTCTTTCATTCTGGTTCACTTGCTCTTCTAGTCTCGTTATGGTCTTCTATTTTCAAGTCTCTCTATGTACACTCTACTTACGATAACTTATGAATGTACCTATTACCTTGTATGTGGTTGATGTCCTGAGTCCTCTTGAAGGGTAACCAATCACTGTCTGAGTCAAGTTCACTCCCTTCTCTTTTTTTATTTACTTTCCACTGTGGGACACTTTCAAGTCAGCTGTGGATCCCTTGAGGATTCTCTTTCTTTCTTCTTTTTCCTTTCAGTCCCCATTTTTTTTTTCTTTTGCAAACCCCATCTTGCTGCCCCACTCCAATCTCAGAGCTTCCATCATAATATGGTAATGGCTCCAGAAGCAGCATTCCCCGCGTCTTTTTGTCTCGTCTGTGCTCTCTCTTTCAAAAAGGAAACATAAAAATACTGACTAAGGTTCTTTAGTGTTGCATTATATGGCTATTTCCAAAGGTCAAGAACCATTCTGAAAAAAACAACAAAAAACACAAGCATATACTCATAGCTAAACATGCATTGAGAAAAAAATTGCCCTATGTCACTTTCTCAGTGACTTCTCTAGTTTTCTTTCCTTGAGAATATTTGTTTCTTAGTGGATTAAATATTGTGGCTTGAAGGCTTTTTAGGCATACACTGGGTATATGCCAACTCATGTGGAAAGAACCAAACTACCAAGAACCAACAGGTAGCCTGTAAACTGCAAGGAGCTTCTTCAGTAGTCTTTGTGAACTTGGAGAACAGTTCACTAAAGCTCTATTCTGTGTCTAAATCACAGGCATAGCTTACTTGAGCAAACAAAGCACTCCAGGTCCAAGATTTTGCCTTGTGATTAATCCAATTATCACCCCTTCCATTGCAGAGAGGTGATTATACTGGATGGTTTTGTTTCTTGCAGCAAAGTAATTTTCTGCATGACCAGCAATAATGTAATGTGGGAAATTTTAATAAGTGGCAATTATTTTTAAAATTAAACTTTAAACAAAAATGCAGATTGTAATAATGTGGCAGACATCTGCAAAAAAACTCTGAGGCATTCTTAGAACTTTTAACCCTGCAATGTGCTCTCACATGAAGCAGAATAGAATGGGATTCTAAGAATCACGGTCAAAGATCCCATATTAGCGAAAAATCATAGTAGAAGCTGAAAAGGCTGGTATTCCATCATCCATTTCAATGGGTATACTATTTTACATGTGCATGCAAGCTCTTAAACATATGCACATGCAATGGTAAAAGAAAATTAAAATCACAAATCAAACACTCAAAATTAGGAAATGCCAGAATTAATTTACCCTCCATATAACAGATATGCACATGTGTATATCTATATACTACTTTGTTTAGTCTATAAGGTGTAAATCAATCTACCCTGTCTTCCACTTGACTTCAGACAAGAAAATCTTACTGTATGTCATACTTTATAAAACAGTGCTTTTATGAAAATCCTTTTCTTTTACAACCTCAATCTAATAGCATTCAGGATACAGTATGCAGGATTGACAGTTCTAATACAGTGAGGCTACATCCACACATTTGTGGATGTTTGATTCTCTAGAGACAAACAGCAGCAGGTAGTCTCCATGGAGCGCTGGTGGCATGTGTCTTCTGGTGTGCAGCAGGTTACCCCTGGTGGGATAGTAGAGGCTGGGGACAGCCCAGTGCAGCCTAAACTGGGGTCCTAGGGGTCTCCTGGAACTGCAGCATCAATCCTGCTACTAAGAACCTGCCCAGCAGCCAGAGTGTGGCTCCAGCCAGCTAGGCCTATGGTTTTGGGTAGCATGCACTACCTTCATGTGAACCGCTTCACCTTGTTTTTTTGTGCAGGTTTTTTGACCCCTGGATATCTCCCCCATGCTGCTCCCTTGAAGTGCAGAGGATAGCTGAATGTGTGGTATGTGGTGCCATAGATGTATCTGCGGCACCACATACCACATGGCCACACTCATCTGGATGTGGCCTAAGTGATTATTCAATATTTTGTTTTGTTCTTATCTTCTCTCTGTACTTTCCTTGGTTTGAAGATTAAGCAACTTGCTATGAAGCCACAGAAATGCTGATTTTCTGTCATTAACCTCTATAACATGTGAGTTGTTTGCAATGATTACTTGTCTTGTCTTGTCTATTTACAGATAAGGAACGGAGGCACATAGACCAAGGTACAGTGGTTTGTGCCCAACTTTAGTTACTTAGCACCTGGTTTTCAAAAAATGTATCTTTATTTAGGACTTTGTGTTCAAAACAGAACTTTCATTGATTTTTAATTGCTGCTGTAAATGGTCAGAAATTTTGCAAATCAGGCCCCAAGTTCTGCAATCACACACCCTAGCCTGATTCTCAGAAATGTCTGGATTTTTTTTTTTTTTGGTATCACTGCCATGCCTCAGAATTTGAGCCTAGATGGTTATATATTGCATAAGTATTATGCAACTGAAAACAGTGAATTAAAGGATGTGTTAAGCATTTTAGTACATGGTGCTTTGCTGCTGTCAGTCACTAGTAATTGTTACGCTTAGTGGATACAGTCTTTGGGACAATTTCACTTCACTGAGGTGGAAGTATGACATGTGACTTACTTTTGCTAGGTATCTCAAGAGCTAAGAGCACTAGTTGTTATAGCATGAGCTCAGAAGTCAGTATTCTCTACTAACTACTGTAGCAATTATATATCATGCATATCCTGGCATAAGAAAAGGGGGAACCTGTGAAATTCACTAGTCTATTACAGAAACTTCCAATAATAGCAGGCTGAGGGGAATCAGGGAGACAGAGGAAGAAATTGACATATATTTTCTTTCCCTGAAGTGTTATGCACCCAAGGAAGATGCACTTCAAGAAGTGCCCTCCACTGCTAAGTGGCAGACGGTCACCTCCTGAACCAGGGCTGCTCGTAACACAGCAGTACCTGTTCCTCCAGCCCGGCTGGAGAACAGCTACGAGGCCCTGGCAACTCTGGAGGAGAAGGAAAGAGAGGAGGAAACTGGGGAGGAGGCAACTCCATGCTCTCCATGTTCCGAGCAGGCCAAAGGAGATAAGCAGGCCAGGAGGAGAAAGCGTTGCATGATCGTCATAGGCGACTCCTTCCTGAAAGGTACAGAGGGCCCCATCTGTCACCAGGACCCCTCGGCATGTGAGGTCTACTGCCTACCTGGAGCAAAGATTCAGGACATGAAACCGTGATTCAGCCCACCGATTACTACCCCCTGGTCCTAGTCCCTGTGGGTACTAATGATGTGGCCAGGAGAAGCCCTGATCGCCTGATGGAGGACTACCATGCTCTGGGGTGCATGCTAAAGGAGATAGGCGTACAGGTGGTTTTCTCTTCTATCCTACCAGTGAGTGGATGTGGAAGATGGCATGAAATGTGCCTCGTGGAAATTAACTGGCGGCTAGGGGAATGGTGTCTTGAAGCGGGCTTTGGCTTCCTCAACCATGACCGGCACATCACGACAAGAGACATGCTCAGATGGGATGAGCTCCACCTTTCCCCTAAAGGTAAGCATGTGTTTTCTTCTAGGTTGGCAGACCTCTCCAGCAGGATTTAAAATAGGCTCGTTGGGGGAAGGGGAAGACGAGGGTGGAGGAATCATCAGACTGCCAGACCAAGCAACACCCACAAGTACAGCCCAGCCTAGACTGACGAGCAGAACATATACACAGGTAAGCGACAGGGGCCAGGGCAATGCTGTGATTAGGGAGCCAGTACACACATCCACAGGAAGCCTCAAATGCCTCTACACAAATGCTCATAGTATGGGAAACAAGCAGGAAGAACTCACCCTCCTGCTAGCTGACACCAACCCGGACATAGTGGGGATCACTGAAATGTGGTGGGACTCAATGCATGACCAGGCGGTGAATGTCAAGGGCTATAGGCTGTACAGGAAGGGCAGGTTAGGAAGGAAATGTTGGGGCATGGCACTCTACATTAAGGAGGAATACCTCATCAATTAACAAAGTATCAGAGGAAGGGCACTCTAAAGTGCTTTGGGTTAGAATACAAGGCAGTCAAGGGGAAAGAGATTTAACGGTGGGGGTCTACTACAGACCTCCCAACGAAGGGGAAGAGCTCAACCAGGAATTCTTAGGTCAGCTCACGGAGGTAGTGAAGTCTAAGGATGTGGCAGTCATGGTGGACCTGAACTTCCCAGACATCTGCTGGGAAGAGCAGTCAGCCAGAACTGACCACTCACGTAGGTTCTTAGCCAGAATGCAGGACTTCCATCTAACCCAGGACGTGCACAGCCCCACCAGGGGAGACACCTTGTTGGACCTGGTGCTGGCCACGAGAGATGACCTGGTGAGGGGGCTGCAGGTGCTCGACCACCTGGACGACAGTGATCATTGCCTGCTGGAATGCACCATCTAACGCAAGGTGGCAAAGGCCTGCAGCAAGGCAGCAGCCCTAGATTTCAGGAGGGCAAACTTCAATGAGCTAAGGAGAATAGTCGGGG
>NW_017728886.1:134452490-134458923 GCF_001723895.1 Crocodylus porosus
GTCAGGCCACAGCTGGAGTACTGCATCCAGTTCTGGGACTCGCAATTCAAGAGGGATGTGGACAACATGGACAGGGTTCAGGGGAGGGCCACTCACATGATTGGAAGGCCTTATGAGAAGAGGCTACAGGACCTGAACCTGTTCAGCCTCCACAAGAGAAGGCTGAGGGGGGATCTTGTGGCCTGTTATAAACTAGTCAGCGGGGATCAGCAGGCACTGGGGAATTCCCTGTTCTCCCGAGCACTGCCAGGAGTGACCAGGAATAACGGTCACAAGCTGGCAGAGGGTAGATTTAGGCTAGGTATCAGGAGGCGCTACTTCATGGTCAGGGTGGCTAGGATCTGGAACCAACTTCCAAGAGAAGTGGTGATGGCTCCTACCCTGGGGGTCTTTAAGAGGAGGTTAGATGGACACTTTGCTGGGGGCGTTTGACCCCAGTACTCTTTCCTGTCATGGCAGGGGGTCGGACTAAATGATCTACTCAGGTCCCTTCTGACCCTAGAAACTATGAAACTGTGAATAATTGTGAAAAGGTATTTCAGCCTTAATCATTCTGCTGGGTCCATGATGTCACCTCTAGCTCATACAGAAGGAAGCAGAAGTTTTGGTTTTTGTCTGTGGGTTTTTGGGAGGAGGTTGGGTGTTTGTGGCTGTGTGTAGTTGAAACGAGGACCCTAAATTGAAGCAGTGGGTTTTTAAAAATACTGCTTTAATTTAGGGCTGATTAAACCCCCATGTCATGCACACACCCCGCTGACTTACCTGCCACTCTGGTGGGAAGTGGAGGGCAAGCTGGCAGCGGGTGGAGCAAACTCTGGGTGGTGGGGGGGGCGGTGCTTCCCTCCATGGCAGCTGTGCCCCCACCTCCGGTGCCACTGTCCTATAGGCACCTAGCTTGGGTGGTCCCAGGGGGCACCGCAGCCATGGAGGGAAGCACCAGGTCCCCACACAGCTCAGGCAGGCAGACAGGCTCCAGAGGTAGGGAAAAAGAAAAGATCAGGCTTGCTACTTTTCTTGGGCAGAGTCTGCTTTCCTGGGCTGCTTCCAGGCTGCCTGTACGGGCTTCCTGAAGAGCTGTGGAGCTGCACGGAGCCCAGTGCTTCACTTCATGGATGTAGGGGCAGTTTTAGTTTGCCGCACCTCAAGTCACTTAAGGCATATTGTGTCGCCAAATTTTCTACAGCAGCTGGAATTAATGATCAATACACTGCTGAGGCATGCAAACAGTGACAACATTAAAGCAGTGCAAAAGCATTTAGCCTGCTTTAAAGTGTTGTGCACACACCTCTCATTTCATCTACACATGGCCTGTTTCTCAAGTTTTTTGTGGGGGAGGGGTTGGTTTAACTATTCATGGAGATCAGATTTGTTTTTCCTTGTTCTGCTTTTCATTTCCTTTGTGACAAGAGTAATTGAACTTAGGAAGAACTTTGCTTGGATTGAATCCCTGAGAAGTTTTGTTGTTGTTGTTGTTTTTGAAGTTTATTTTTGTTTTTAATGTGTTTTCAGATGAACGTGTTGTGCAGTGGATTAAGAAATATTAATTAGCTAGATCTGAGAATTAAAATTCTTACTGAAAGCTGTGAGGAGAGTTTTCTAATTGATCTGTAGTGATTTTTCTGATGTTCTCAATTTCCATGAGTGGGAATAATTCCAAAACCAAAAGAAAAATTGTTCTATGACTATCCAAAATCCACTGGACCCACAAAAATGTTGATATACATTTCTGTAAAGAAAAGAAAAACAAAAAAGTTGTTTTAGAATTTTCTTATGGCCAAATATTCTTGAAAGTATAGTCTTGAGGCAGATGAGGAACCCTCACCTAATAGTTGATAGTAGAGAAGGAGGGAGTAATGACTGTTTTGTCAGCAAAAATAAAATAATGCATGAAAGGTTAGAACTGTAAGCAGTTAACACTGATGCTAGTTCAGTCTGAAACATCTTATTTCAGAAATTATCTTTAGTAGAAAGTTGCAGAAACTTTATTTAATTCCCTCTGCTTTATGAGAAGAAAGGAATTAAAATTGATATTTGTTTTATGGCACATTTATAATTTACCTGACTCCTGAATTGTTTACCCACACTAAAGTTGAGAATGACCCAGATCCATTTTGATAGGCCTTGACTATCAGTAATCAGCTTCTTTCCTTCTGATAATTGTGTCTCTGCTGCCCTGGGCAATTTTTTTTCAATCCCTCCTACATCTGTTTTTCACTATGCTGTGTTTGTCTTGTTCTGGTTAGACCTGATGAAGAATGTCCTGCATTTGAAATCTTGTCTAACTCCATTCCAACTATACAGTTATGTCACCATAAGGTACCCTGTACATGTTATACTTATTGTGCAAATAACTGGTTAATTGCAAATTAAGAAAGACCCACCACACCTGCAAAGTACCTATCATGCTATTAAAATCTCCAACCAGCTACAAAGTTAAACCTTGAAAATGTGTATTAGCTGGTTGCTATCTGTTGTCACTGTATTTATGACCCAGTCCTGATACCTTCTTCCAGGCAGACTGAAACCCTTAGACTGACCATAACCTCCATTTGATAATTTGCAAGATGTACTGACACATAGTGATACAAGATAAAAGTACTGTGGGAAAAGCAAACTAAATATGCCTCCCCTCATCCTGATCCTAATTGTATACCAGTCCTAAGGCTTTCACAGAGGGATGGTACAACTGGCAAGTACATGAACACCACCTAGTGGTCCTTTCTTGAAAGTCAGCAATCTTCAAGTTCACGAGTCGAGTCCCACCCCCCCACCCCTGATGGGGTGGGACAGTTGGCCTGGTTGTGTAACTTGTGCCCATGGTGGCCTTGGGATCCCCCTGCAGCTGTGAAAAATCCCTCCTTTTGTATTCTTTTCCTCCTGATGACTCTTAATTTCTGGGTACCATTGGTTGGTTTCCCTATGGTTATCATACTGTCCATGTTCTGTCCTGTCAGCATATTCCTGTGTTTCTCAAACATACCACATGCATACATTTTAATTTGGGCATCCCCAGCTTCCTAATTTGGTCATTTAACTAAAACTGGAAATCCCAGGGGCTTTGAAGCTGGATACTGTTACCTAATGCCAATTCTTCAGGGTCCCTTATGTTTGTTATGTAACACTGTTTGCACGTTTCAATTTTCCATGATGTATATGCCTGCTTGTCTATTAGCTTTGTTTATTAGAGTCTGCCTCAAAGACTGAGAGTGTGAAACTTTGCCACAAACAGACTTTTAGAAACTGATTAACCCATGCCATTCTCCTGGACCGTGGTTCTAATGCAATATTTACTCTACCTACAGCTCAGTTCCTGAAAGTAAATATTGTTTTCTAGCCATCACTAAAGAGCTGTTATTTCCATGTATAACAAGGAATACATTGTATGATAGCAATCTGCTGCTTGTCTGGCATCCTGGCGTACTTTGCTCCATCTCCAGTGTAAACTTCACTGAGGGCCTTATTACACTTTATGTTGTGAGTTGCACAAATATTGATCAGTGTTAGTGCTAGCTTGGAGTTTGAAGCAGCACAGATCAGCTTAGAGTTTGGAGTGGTCTAGAAACTTTCTTTGACTGTCCCCCACCTACTCAGCTGTGACTTGCTACTAGAGGCCTTGTGAACAGGGACAGGACTACATGCTGTAGCTATGAGTTGCCAGGTCTGGTGAGATAGGACAGGCTTCTATCCCTGCTCTATGGGTGGGAGTATGAAAAATACAGGGATATTGAAGGACTTCATTTTGGGCAACACATGTGTGGGGAGTGACCACACCTTAGTGGAACAGGAATTGGGTTCAGAGAAAATCCTGTCTTAGAATGGCATAACTTTAAGCTGCATAACAAGTGCTTAAAACTATTGTAAGGTATTAATATGTGAACAATCCAGACGTTGAGTTCTAGGAGCCACCCAAAACTACCATGTAATCATGGCCCTGAAAAGTAACAAGGAGGAAAGCCCTATCCCAGAATAAATATGAACACTAGATTTATTTCCCCTATCCAGCAGCACCTAGCAGGAGAAATACCCTCCCACCCACACACCCATTGCAAGCACAGAGCAGGCAAGCAGGGTCACTGCTCCCATACTGGAGCTGAGCCCTGGGTATAGCAAGCATGGGAGGAGGAGGAATACTGTCCTCCACTTCCCTACAAAAGTGCAGCAAGCTGGGGACACCCTGCTTAGCCACAGCACAGCCAAGGCCTCCTGGGAAGCCGCAAACTGGCCGGGGTGGAGTGGATAGCATACCCCCCATGCTTGCTGCTACCTGGAAGACTCCAAGCTCTTCTGTGGCTAGGCAGGGTATACCCACCGCTCTGCAGGCCTGGAGCAAAGTTGGGGCGGGGGTATCTCTCATGCTTGTTGCTGCTCAGAAGACCAGATATGTGGCTGGGCTAAAAATAACATCTAGAACCATCCTAAGAAATCTTTGCCTCTTGCATCTTTTATGGATCATTATGGCTATAAAATAATTTTTATACTACTCTACTTTATATGCAGTTTAGGAACTTAAATCTTCAAACATGCAAATATATGTTTGAAAAGGAGGAAACATTCCAAATAAGTTGCTTTTTAGAAAAAATAAATAAATTTGGTCACATTACAATATGGGTTTCCAAAAGTGGAAAAATATAGAAAAGTTTCATAAATATTTCAACCTACCAATCCTGAAGTTTTCCATTATGGTCTGGTGGCTGCAACCCTTTACCTCTACAGTACTTGAGTAACCAACTAACTGTCCCTTCAGATATCTAAAACAGACCTATAAGAGGAATGTGTAATAAAAACCCAGCACTATTTTTTATTCTGCCGGCACAGTTAATCAATATCAGATAGTTCCAGAGTGAGAGCTCTTAAGAGACTTGCATTCTTGTTAGGTAACTAATTTTCATTGAAAGTCAGTGGGTCCTAGACTACTAGAAACTAGTTGTTCTTAAAAAAATCTCACAGTATTTATGGCTGTGCCATAAATCCACCATCGGATGTATTATCAAAGACTGCTATTACTATGACATGTGTTCATAGAGAATATAGGACCCAGAAGTGAGTTTATGATCAGAAAGATGGTGTAATAGAAATATTATTCAGAGACTACAAAGAATTTATTTCCTGACATGACTTGAAAAATGGTAACACATAGAAAAGGAATATTAACCTTTTTGGTCAGAGGTTAAGCATGAACTATAAAAGGAAAACTTAAACTGTGATTTCCCCTGTGGTTGTCAGATCAAATGAAATGGCAAAGTGCATTTGATTTATGATCCTAAGTGGTTGCTTGATTTCTTAAAGATAAAGCTTTCAACAACCACACGTCTCTCTGCTCACCTCCAGATACTATAAGGTTCAATAAAAGTGCAGAGATTTTTGAGGAAGCTGAAATAGTAACATTCCTATCCATTAAAACTATTTTTAGTGTTCTTCTTGAATGTAGAAAATCAATCTTTAGTTGGAAATTGACAGTTTTATCATGCAGAATTAAAACCTAAATTTGACTGAGTAGAAGTTACTTTACATTTCTTTTTTTTCTTTCTTTATTCTTTTTTTTTTGGCTGTAATTTATATAAACTTTAGTTCACAAACTGCATTGGCTCAGTTCTTAGCACATGTTTAAGTATGCTACACAAAAAATACATTAGCTTCTCTAGAAATATTTGTAATGTCAAGAGGTAAGCACATACATAAATTTCTGCAGGGTTGAGATTTTAACTTGTATATTAATTTCATGTCTCCTAGTAGTGAAGATGGTTCACCTTTTTACTATTATTTCTCTCCTGTTTGTACTTGCTAAGGAAATTTTCAGAATCATGATTATTAAAGCTTTTCCTAGTCTGAACCAAGTACAAGGAAATATATTCTAGTGAAGATTTCTGCAGTAGTGTCCAAAAGTAATACATGACCCAATTTACTTGATTCCAAGATGAGGTGTTAGTCCCATTTAACACTTAACATCTAATGACAGCAATTTCTACTTGCATCTGATACTTTTGGGCAACCAGAAGAATAGCAGAATGGGCTTAAACCAAAATGAAATACTTTTAAATTTATTTGATACTTTTTCCAGAATTGGGGAGCATTTCGTATTGCATCATTGTTTATAGCCTATTTATGGACACCTGACCGAGGGAAAATGATACTTTTTATTGTAAGTAAACCAACTAATGTCACCGTGTGACTTGTATGTCTAAGAATTACTCATCCTTGGAGAATAAAGATAATAATTTATTAGTGCTTATTATCCATTGGTTAAATTAGGGGGAGAGATGTATCAAATGTAATACCTACTTCAGTTCATGCTTCCATCCACCAATATTTTGTCTCTTTCCTGTTGAAATTGGGCATACAGGAGCTTCTACATGTGCACTTACAGTTCATAGATTTCATAGACATTAGGGCTGGAAGGGACCTCGGGAGATCATCGAGTCCAGCCCCCTGCCCA
>NW_017728886.1:134460078-134475829 GCF_001723895.1 Crocodylus porosus
AGCAGTTAACTCTGGAGCAATAAGCTCTTCAGTTTATTCAGGTGCAGCACATGGAGCCCTGGTGGAGCATCTTTTGCTGGCAGGAGGCCTAAGGAGTCAACCTGCCAGTCTGGGGCTCCTCCTGGATCAATGTGCTGTGAAGGGACTGTCTGAGGCACAAGGGAGCTTCACTGTGAAACTAGCTGTCAGGCAGCACCCACAATGAAGCACCCTTATGCCCCAGCAATCCAGGCAGTGTTTTCATGTGTGCTAGTACTTGTAATAGAGCATGATGGTACTTGTAAACAAAATATGGAGTAAATTAGTTTACTCCAGTGTAACAGGGGTGCACATGTAGATGCCAAGATGTTTAATGTGTAGCTAATTAGTCAACTGTGCAGTAAGTATTTCATGTAGATGTATCCACAGTGTCATTCAAGTAGAGCAGTGGTGCTCAACCTTTCTGAAGCACAGGTCAGTTGAATGGGCATAGCCACTCTGTGGGCTAAATCTGGCACATGGACAGGCTAAATCTGGCCCATGGACCGGCCCCACATGCCAGGTGCAGGCCCATGTGCTGGGTCTGGCCACAGACTGGTCCCACATACTGCTTCAAAATTTAGCCGCAGTGGAACAGTGGTAGGAATAATTGCTGTGGGGTTCTCTCTACTAACACCATCATCACTCCCCTGCCACCAGATTTCTGGACCCCACAGGCTGCACTTTGAGCCCCACCATTGTAAAGTCTAAAGTTATCATTGTTGTCTACAGCACTGGACGCCCCTGTTTACATGATAACTAGCACAACTTCTCTAATTCCTTAATTAAGACATCCATATAGGATTGTTTGTTTCATTTTTCCCCCCAAAAGGTCAGTAGTCATTTTTTTTTCTTGCAACACTGTTTAGAAAGACCCTACAAGGGAGCAGCTGATTCCCAGCTAATTCTACAGCTCCTACTGTGGTTGCAGCTTTCTTCATGGGACACAGTGGGATATTGGCATGATAAAAAGGCACTACCCATAGCAGTACTTCTACATTGGGTTGGACTTAATGAGATCCAACACTGAAGTATGTAGTTGTGGCATGAATAAAGGCAGTGGGGGTGTAGAAGAAAGGTGTGTTGTAGGTTTCCTCCCTATGGTTAGAAGGTTGAGCACCACATGTAACTAGTGTGCTATATGTACTGTTTCAACTGGTTTCTTTGTGCTGCACTTTTATATCTCTAAAGCTTGGGTCTGCCTAAGGAAGTACGTGCCATTTTTAAGGTAATGGTGATGGGCAGTCTTATAGAGAAGTTACATTACTGTGCTCTCTCGTGAGGACTTTGTTTTGAATTCTTGCTTGTGGTTTACTTGTTTTAATTGTAAGTGGTTTGCTTGAAAGCCAGATGGTTATTATGCTCATGGAAAAAAATTCAGTCCAGATCCTGTTGTTTATCTGAGGAGTCCATTTTCAAGCAGAGTTTGAATAAGTTGCAGCTTGCTGCTGTAGCTTCCCAAGCTTTTAGCATCAGTGACAGATGCTTTTCTTTAACTTGTTGATTGAATGGTGAAACCTGTGCTTTGTTTAGTTTCTTGAAATGTTCATCTCTTCTGATCAGTAGCTTTTGTGTTATAACCTGCATTAACTCTCAGCTTAAACATTATGCTATTTGAAGGGTCTGACAGCATCTTCTGGGGAAGACATGCAAATCTGATTTTCTATAGCCTCTCTGGATTCTCCCACATTCCTCCAAAACATATTTATTGAAAAAATGAGTTTTGGGTCTCTCTTTCTCACTTATTATGTAACTGTAGCAGAGGAAAGACTACAAAGATGAAAGATAAAGATACCATAGCCCAGGTGGACTGCAAGGGTCCAGACAGATTTGTGAAAGAGTAAGAGCCACCGGCTGTCTGACATCTATTTTGACATTAAAATCCAAGGAAAAATTATATGCTTTGATTAAATTGTAGATCTGGGACTTACTTCACTTCGGTTCTTTAGATGTCTATGCTTAGACTATGTCTATGCACTTTATTAGACATCATTGGTTAAAAAATAACAATAACCCTGACAGCGGGGAAAAAGAACCCAGGACTTCTACTTCCAAGACAGTGCCATAATCAATGCAGATCTATTTTTGCTTTGTCTTGCTAGCTTCTCCTTCTGACTTCGTGACCCTTGCATTCAGATGTCAGTATGGGTTTACACGGAACAAAATGCTTTTAAAAGTTTGCCCAAATTAGTTTGAAATTTTGGTACTTCCTTAAAAGTCTGTATATCATAAGGTAATTTCAGGAGTTATGGAGCACTGTGTTTCTCCATACCCCGCTCTCTGCCTCCCTATACACACCAAAAGATTGTTATCTATTTGGGCAGAATTAGTCCCATAGGAAAAGGTTCATTTGCAAAACTCATGATATAATTCTTGAGCTTGATCTTTCAGTTTAGTGAGCAGAAAAATCACTGTTTTTCTACAAGAAAATTGAAGCAACAGCATTGTTGTTCAAATCACTGTAAAAAAATACATGCATTTTCCTGTGGGAAAATTTGAAACAAAAATATCATTTCAAATAAACATTTTGTTTTATTTTTTTAATGGAAAACATACTCTAGGATGACTACTCCATTAAGGCTTATTTTTTATTTTGATACTTTCTGACTGTGTTTACACATGCACTTTTCTGTGGACTAGACTAACTAGCTGTGGAATAAAGCATCACCATCTACACATATAATGGTATTAGGCTAAACTAATTACCACTGTCATAAAATAGTGCTGTCAGGGACGGTACGATCTTATGGGGGACTAACTATCTGTGGTTAAATGCACATGTAGAAACTTACTGTGGGTGTAAATTGTGCCCAGATAGACCGGACAGCAGAGGGCCAGATTCCTGCCTGTTGCTGAAACAATGGTTCTACACTTTGAGCACTTTCATGCCCCAGCCAACTTCTCTGCTACCCAGAAGTTGTCATCCAGAACCCAGGGGAGAGCAGGGCAGGAGTGGCCCTGGTATAAACTGCTCTGCCCTGGCTCAAATTGCTGCCTTCCTGGGTACACATTGGGACACTGTTCCCTGGAGTAGTATACTCTGGCTCAAACTGTTCTGGAGTTTATTGTTTTGAATTAATTGCATTTGTGACAGGTTTGGGTCCCAGAGACAGCTGTGATGGCCTCTGGTGGCTGCACAAGGCCTGCCTAGGCTCTAACTCTAGTGACCCACACCTCCTCGACTTGCCCACCATACTTTTAATGGTATACTTTATTAGGAGGGAGGCTGCCTGAGGCTCTGAGTGTGAGCCTACAGTTATTCCTGTTATGCCTCAGCCCTTCTGGCCTCTGTCTTTTTCCTCTTGCTGAGCCCTTTAGTTCCAGTCCACTGACCAGAATGAGCTTTGGTGTTCCCAGCTTCTGGTTTTACCTTATCAGGCTCTGGCTTAGTCCCTCTATGGCTTCTGAGACTCCCTAGGCACACTCTCTGTCTCTGCCCTGTTATGGATCCTCTGGTCCCCAAGTCCAAGTCTTGCCATTTTCAGGCTCTGGGCTCACTGGCCCCCAATCTATGCCTCTTGGGTGCTAATGGGCTCCCCCCTAATGGGCTCTACAGGATCACCCCTCTGGGCATACTAGATGCACCTCCCACAGGCACTATGGGATTGCTGCACCCCATTAGATGCTCTGGGACTTCCAAGCCACCCCTCACAGTCCCCTCAAACCACCAGGTCTTCCTTCCAGTATCTAGTCCCACCTGGGCACAGGATCTTCCTGGTCCCATCCCCACCCCGCTAGGCACTGCCAAACTCTTAGTCTTCTTGGCAGTTCTTCATACAAAAAGATATTAGGAAGGTGACTACCCACAAAAGTTGCAGACCTACTGGTGACTAATAAGTCCAATTGCAGAGAGGTAAATCCTGCAAATCCTGAGCTGCCTGCATGCAAGATTGGGACTGCAGCTTTCAATGTCATCTTACACCTGCCATTTTAGCTCTCCTCTTGAGGGACTTGTTTCCTTCCTGCCTGCACATGGAGCTTTAAAGTGGAATATAGCTTGCACTGTCTGGTCCCATGCTTTAGACATGAAACTCATGTGCCATGGTCTAGAGAACTAGGAGAGTGGCAAAGATATCTCCAAGCTGTAGGTTTAGTTTGAGAGTAATGTTCTCCTATGTGGATTGTTAAACCAGGGCTAAAGAATTCCACCTACCCTAGTTGATTGGGTTGGGTCACTATTTGTCTGGAACCTAACCTTTGACCTTTTTGCGATGGGAAGAAAAAATTCCAGATGGCATCACTCTCAGGACATCAAGACACACGAGTCTCTCCACCATGACAAGGTTGTGATCCACGGAGAGGTCTTGACCAAACTATAACCAAAACATAAGCCCTTCTGTCTATAATTAGACCTCTACCCCTACCCTAGCCTGGGTCTAAATGAGTTGTTAGCCCTCAGCTTCTTCCCTTGCTGTCTCTAAGCTCAGCATGCTCAAAATCTGTCTCCCAGGATCAGGCACCTCTGTAGAGCTTTTCCATGTTCAGCTTCCAGGACTAGACTGCCTAACTTGCTTCTGGGGCTGCTTTATATTTCTCCCAGACCCTGCCCCCTTCCAGTCAGGTGATTCTCTAGGGTTGCCTGCAGGTGCTGTCCAATTAATCTCATTAGCTCATCTCTATGGCAGCCTAGTTCCAGCTGCACCCCGCCTGTCCTACAGGTGTCAGGGCTCTCCCTGGGCTGTTTCTCTTTTAAAGTGACAGCACCTCAGGCTCTATCACAACATATAGATGCACCCTGTGGGGTAAAATTGAAAATTTCCCATAGTAGTTGATATTTCCCTCCCTTGCAACCTATATTTTATGACAAGCATCTTTTTCATGGAAATATTTTCATTAGATCTACCCTTCCCCAGCTGTCCACAACTGGAAATGAAAGCTAGGTGGAAAGAAAAAGTAAGGGGAGGCATATGTGCTATAAGTGACTAGTTATCTAAATCCAATCAACTGCAGAGATGATAAAAATAACAGTTCAGTCAATTTTGGATTCAGTAGCCAGTATTCATGCTATTTTAGATATTCAAATGATACGTAAATGCCAAAGTTTGCAGAAATTCATAAAGACAATTTTCACTGATTTCTTCTATGGCTTATGTTTTTAAAAATGAATAGGGAAGATACCTGCAGTTCTGCCTCATAAAGAAGGAAACTGGCCTGCCAACAATTTCTGAAGGGTAAATAGTGTCCAAACAAAATTCTAAAGAGGTGCTGGCAACACATGAGTTAAGTCTGATCATGCGCAGATAACACTAGCTCATGGAAAATTCCACAGCGTGCCCAGCATGTGCCCCCTGGATGACCTGTTGGCTTGTCAAACACCGGCGACCTACTTTTCAGCCCTGCACATGCCCAGTTACAACAGAGCTCTAACTCACATATGCTCAGTTAAAAAAAGCATGATGTAATCATACTAGAAAATTCTAACAGTCAAGCAGCCTGATTGGCTAAGGGGCTGCTATATTTAGTGAGTGAACCCCTCACCTGGTGTGGATTGTGTAGGCATTGTTAGTGAGAGAGTGAGAGACCGTGCGCTATCTGTAGCAGAGGCTGCTTTCAGCAGGGACTGCGAGGCAGAGAGCAATTTTGGATTTGATCCCCTGGTTCTCTTCGCAATCTCACACAGCGAATTCATACCTTCGATTTCGTTTTCTCTCGTACTGACTACTTTGATTACCGAACTTATTGGCTTTGACCTCAACCTCGATCTCGATTACCTCTATGGCTTCGACACTGATTCTGGCTTTCACTTACCTGGCATCTGACTAACTTTGGCATCCGTTATCGACAACGAACCAGCTCATCCCTACTTACCTTGATCGTCTCCGCTGCATCACGTTCCGGCTCTCGACCTCGGCTTTTCCTTCGACCACCCGGTGTCCATTGGACTGGCATCACAACTACCTCATTCTTCTCAATGAGTTACAGTTGTCATTTGTTCGTATTGTTCGTTTAACCCTTTACGAGCTGTTGACCAGTCCTAAGACTGACCAACGGGCAGCTGCACCTAGCTTCAGCTAGAAAGCAAGGGCTCATTGGGGAACCTTGTGGACCAACAGACCCCTCTGATAGTGTTTGTGTTCGTTCTGTTTATTACAACTTTATGCTGTAACTGAAGCAAGCATCACAACCCACGCCTTCAAAAGCGTAAGTAAAAATAGATCTCCATCTTGTTTTGAAACGGTTACGTTTCGTGCCTCAGAACTCCATGCCAAAAATCCCGCCTGTTCTATGTCCAATTGCCACCACCCGACCATCCCACCATGACCAATACTGTGAGCTTGGCTTGCCAACTCCGGTTTGACAAATAGGTATAGTTTATTAGGTGTGGGTATACCTGAAAATATCAGTGAATGTTCTTTTACTCTTGCAACTCTCCAATGATGAGTTCACAGTCCTGCACACCCTTATTTATTTTTGTAATATTGAGAGAGATCATGTGTGCTTTTATACACAGTTTTCTATAACAGAATTTGGCTTTATCCACTTGAATTTTATTGTGTGCTCTTCAATGCATTTTCCCAATATTATGGAAAACTTTTAACTCTTGAACTTTTTCTCTTCTGAGATTCCTTTTTTTGTAGTCCAGCAATAAGGATAAGAAACATTTAAAGAGAGCAGGGAGCATTATTATTTCAGTCTCAGAGAATCAAAGGGACAGATTTAAGAGTGAACTAAAAGCTTGAAAAATAAAAGTATAACGGCTGAGACTTTTTTTTTTGAAGCAAAGTCATGGCAAATAAGCAAACACATATGTTATTATCTACATTCTAATGGAATACAAGTTGATGTTGAAGATAGGCCAGTAAAATTCATGACAGTTTTGTAAGGCTATCCTACACATTGGGTGCATCTACACAAGACTACATCATTGTAACAGCAAGCTATGGTGACGTAGCTCATCACTACAGCAATGTAGCATCTTCAGGCACAAACCATAACATCAATGCCATGTTGCCGTAGCAATGAGCTATGTCACCATAGCTTGTTGCTATGGTGACGTGGCTTCTAAAAATAATTGTGCACCACCAGAACTGCTCAGTACCAGTGGGTACCACACAGTCATTTAGTACTTGCTAAATGACTAAAGCAAATACTAAATGACTGTGCAGTACCCAATGCATAATCCCAGGCATGTGTAGATGCAACCATACTATATTATTTTATTTTTGTCTCTCAAAAACTGAATCCTTTTAACTTTCACTCTTAATATAGACATATTCTTAAGAAGGTGTTTTGGCCTGAACTTATCCATTCCCAGACTTAAATTCTACTTGCTTCTAAATCTAACCTAAGGTTGTATACAGGTATACAGAATTGCCACTCTCCCAGGAAAAACTAAGAGCTCATAAGTATTCAGTTTCTCTTAGAGGAAATAAACTGGGGGGGAAAAAAACTTCCAGGTTGTTTGGAAGATCTTCCTTGTAATCATTTCTCTTGAAAGAATGGATACTTAAATGCTTCTGGTCAACACCTCTATGATCTGTGGGAGTCAAGTAGCAATTTCCCTTGTGCCTTCCCCAAAATGGGGGGCATTTCCCTACAGCTGGAGCCTCCCAACCATGGAGGAGATGAGCTGTTGCAGCCTCCACCCCTTCACCACCTTCCTGAGATCAAGGACAACCCACTCTGGAGAAGGTGCATACGTATTCCCCTGCCTTTCCCCAGACCATGGTGTCTACAATAATTTTTTTTACTAATTCTACACTAAGGCCAGATTAAGTCTATCTAGAATGTTTTCAATAGATGTTTGGTCTAGCCTAGTAACAGCCAACTTGTGGCATGTGTGCCACAAGGTTGCCTCCTGGTATGGGACATGACAGATCAGGGTGGGGGTACACAGCACAGTGGCAAATTATGTGAGAGCAAAAAGCAAAGCAGCAGACCAGGCAGGGAAAACAGTGTATGGACCAGAAAGCAGAACAGTAGATAGGCTTGGAAAACAGTGGGAGTGACACTCAGAAAAGGTGTAGGGCCTAATTTGTGGCATGCCTGCCAAAAAGATTGGCCACACTGATCTAACCCAAGATTGTAAGACTTAGATGAGACCTAAGATCCAGTTAGTCCTAAGTATGGTCCACAACAGTGCCAAACCAGAAATTGCAGATGATATATAGGGCTGTGAGAAGGTTCATTTGCTGATTTGGTTCAGTGGAGATTTGGCTAGGTTCATCAGCCAAATCTCAAAACCTGAATCAAAACAGGAGACCCTGTAGTCTCTCCAAATCAAATCGGAACCCTCCGAATATATTCAGAGAAATTTGGAGAGATTCGATGATTCAGACATAGAAAGAGCTTTAAATGTTTTTTCTACATACCTCAAGGTACCAAGCAGTTCGTTAATCCTGAGATGGTGGGACAGATGGAACATCCCACAGGAGCATGGTGGGGAGGTCCCCAGTATGCTTGGCAGCGGACCCAGAGGTGGACTAGAAGCACCTCCGGTCCACTTCTGGGTCTGCTGCGGAGCACATGGGAGACACTCCTGCCACTCCCCAGCTTGGAAACTGGTGCCTTCTGGGTTTGGGGAGGAACCCAGGGTTCCCCACAATCAATCACCAAGGTGGGGGAGTGCAGGGGAAGTCCCCCACACTCTCAGCGGTGGACCCAGAAGTGGACCAGAAGTACTTCAAGTCCACTTCCAGGTCCGCTGCTGAGCATGTGGGGAGACCCCCACTGTCCTGTGGGATGCTGCATCCAGCCCACCATCTCAGCATTTAAAAGCCATGCCTGATACCTTGAGTTAGTAGGAAAAACATTGAAAGCTGTGTCTATGCCGAATTGCTGATTCTCTGAATCTGCATCAAATCTTCAGATTCAGATGTAGCCAAAATGAATTGGGACAGTTATCTAAATCAACTAATTGAATGACTACCCCTGAATCTGGCTGAATCCAAATTGAATACAGCCTGCTTCACACACCACTATTATATAGAAACCTCAAAATAGGCAGGAATGAGATAATTTGCTTTTTCCTGCATGTTACATCTCATTAATTGCTACTAATGAGAAGTAAAGCCCGATGATAGGAGGTGCAATACCTCTTTTGTTACCAGTAACAAATATAGCTATGGATATTCTTAGCCAAATATATGTTCATGAGAATACATTATTTTATCTATAATGGAGTAGAACCTTGTAGGCCCAAACCCAAAGTAAAAAGCACTGTATAAACATAATGGAGGACTTACTCTTTCTGGAACACAATATAAGCATAAAAACACAGACAACATTTGGATGCAACCAACATGAACAAAGTAATAGATTATTTGTTACACTGTGACATTTTCTGTACACGAAGTGCATTTGGGAGTTTAATGGAAGTGATCGAGTCTAAGTGATAACTTGCAGCAGAAAATACACAGAAAGAAAATGTGAAAATCACTTAATGTCCAAAATATAATTTGTTCCTTCCCTTAATACACTGAACACAGTTTATCTACTCTGTTGCTCTTATGTAGTGTGCAGAACAAAAGTTCAGGCCATAATAGATTAATGAGACATTTGTCACATTATAAATGAGGAAGTTAGAAGATTTACATTACTGCAAGGTACAAGATGGATTAATGTAATTTCTGTTTGGTACCTTGAATTTAATTCATCAGTGTTTCCAGAATAAAAATGTATTATTGGAAACGTGCTTGCAGATAATTTTGGATTATGGGTGTACTAGGACTATGTAACTGGAGACATTTATGACTATGGAATGTCACAACACAAGAAAAGGCCTCTTTCCACAAAATGTTAGACACTTACCAAAAGACATCAAAGTCTTGCTTAATGACAAGGGGACATAACTTAAATTATATGTCTAAGGGCTGAAGAATGGGGGGGAGGAGGAGAGGGTTGGAAGAAATTTTAACTGTATTTTGTTTCTTATTCTTAAATATTTCAGTAATACATGCACTTGGTTTGAAGAAATATTTTAATGAAGTTGTCTATATTGAAGTAGTCAGTGTAAACTGATCAAATTAAAATAATTTAAGAACAAGGAAAAGGATATTATTCATTGTAATGAGAAGCAACAAAAATTATAAAATAATTCTAATGAATTCTATTTTATCCCTGATTTAGGGAAAGACTTAAGAGGAGGATTAAGTGCTTGCTTAGTAGGATGGATTTATACACAAACTGCACTGCTGGTGTGCTTTTCATCTATAGATCTTACAATGTATAATAGGATAGTCTTTTTTTTTTTTAATTTGTGATACTTGCAGTGCTGCACAGTGTTCTGTGGTTAGAAGCTACCATATATTAAACAGAAAAAAGTGGGTTTATGTAGCTAGGTCTTGCATCTTGTATATATTTAGTAAATACTTTCTTTTTTTCCATTCTTTTTTTTACTGTGCCTGTGCGTCTCTTATTTTAGTTGTGTGAAAAGCAAAAGAAATAGCAGCTCTTCAAATGCTTTACAAGGATAGGATCCCTATTTTACACGAAACCCTTGAGGTGTTGTCTTAATTCTGAAAAAGATGTTGAGCACAGCCCTTCACTAAGGCCTCATACAAGTACATGAGTGCAGTTAAAGTGATACTACCTTTCTCATGTGGCAGTATTAAAAAAAATCAGAAAAGAGGAAAAGCTATACTTATGAGCACATTTATATCAGTATAACTGCATTCACAACAATCATTGTGCTGGTTGTAAAAATACTTGTTAGAAATCAGATTCTTTAGCCAGAGTCTGATTATTTTGGTTAAGTAGGCCTGTGCACCTGAAGACCACATTGATGGAAAATGATGAGTGCTCACTTTCTTCCAGGAAAAGAAATCAGGAGTGTGTGAAGGAAATGCAATACAAGTTAAAAAACACACACCCTAAAACAGCCCCGCCCTCAACCCCGCCCCCACCACAGTGGAACAGTTTTATGACATGACAGAGAAAGAGATAGATGTTTGCAAATCCTTGATGCATTTGGTAGCCAGCAGAAAGAAGAAAAGAGAAAGTAAGGGAAATAATTGGGAATACCTGTTGTCCACATGCTTGAAATAAACAACTTGTGTGTGCTTATTTCCAAACGAATTAATAACATGTTTTAGAGGTAGACGTCTGTGTGATTCAAATGAATCTATATGTGCAACTTAGCATTTCACAAAGGCCAAAAAGTAGAATGTGCATCAGACTGTCAGCAGCCTTCATAGCTATGTAAAAAAAATGTTGAAATGAAGAACAAAGTAGCAGATGGCATTTTATAACTTAACAAGGAAAAATACATCACTGATTATACCATGAACAAAATGCTCAACCATGATTACTCTGTAAGGTGTTTAAAAAAATTAGCTGGATAATTAAAATATTTTCTTCAAAGATGACAGTGGAGAAACATACTGAAATGGTATAATTTGATTATAACTTATGTACTTGGGGGTGGGGGTTGGATTTTTCTTTTCTTTCCTCCCCTCTGCCCACCCTGTCTCCTGCTTACTAAAGCAAAAATATAATTATGTGAACCCAGTGATTCTTTTTTCTTTTCTTCGTCTGGTGTTTTTTATGCTGCAGCTCAAGAAATGTCTAATTGTCCAATGAAATGTTCTTTGTGGGTGACTTTTATTCCATTATTTAAGTAGCATAATGAAACTGTGCAATCTGAAGTATCTGTTTTATATACTGATTCCTATAAAGGGAGGAAGGTGGAGAAAACCCACATAAAGCTGCCCACATAACCACAACCAATTAAAGATTGCTGAACAGTGAAAATAGTGACTGAAAATGCTGTTGGCCTTTTGAAAGCCAGAAAAAAGAAATGCCACAAAGAGTGTGTTGGGAATAGGATATGAGAGAAGCATAGGCAACGATAAAAATAAAAATTTTGTAAAAAGTCATGTAAGGGACATTAAATATTTTACCAAAGGTTATCCCAACAATGGTTTAAAAAGTATTTAAGATAAAAAGATTCAAGGACATCATAACTTTAGAAGAGAGAAAGCCGCTTTGACTGAAAATTCCTCAAAAGGAACAATACTTTTTCAATATAGAAATCTTCCTACTTTCTCTTTACCTTTATCTTTTCAAAATGAACATAAATAGGAAAGGTGATACTTTTGACAGGTTTTGTGTTTCACTTTTTTCTAGTTCCTATTTCAGCTGTGATTGGACTCTCTAATTTGAGGGCTACTTATTGAAAGGGACAGAGAGAACAGCCTGCTTGAGATTTTTTAATTTTACATATAACATAAATCATCAGGAACTATGAAGCTGTCTAATGTGAGAATCAAAAGAGAGAGAAACGCATTCCTAACCTAGAACAGGTCTTGAGTATATGGCACAGCCTATTTGTGTCCCCTAGCAGCTCTTATGAAGCCATTGGATCTGTGTAAGGAGAGACTGATTAGTCTTTACCCTCAGCATTTCCATCTGTATTGGAAAATTTAGAATGACTATAGAGATATAATGCAACATCAGCTCTATGCCTGAGAGAGTCTTAAAGAAGACTATGAACATTGAACCAATATCACTTTCATAACAAAAGGAGTTTAGAGCACATTGAAATCCTTAATCCAATGGTGCACAGCTCTATTTTAAGGCCACAAACTGACAAGCTGCTGCTTCTTTCTTACTTGGGGAGGTGATTTCTCTAAGGTATTGTCATAAGCATATCAAATTCCACCTAAAAATGACTTGGGTTGTTTGTCTCCACTGCTCCTTTTGGGAGGTTGTTCCCAGAGCTTATTATTCTGATGGTTAGAACCCTTTTCTCATTCCCAGCCTAAATTTTGTTCATGGCCACTTTATACCCATTTGTTATTAATAAACACCATTTAGTACACAGATATAGTCTAGAGACAAAGAGCTTTAGCAATTGTAAGACCTTTTTCATGAAAAGGAGACTGTACCACAAGACGTTTTTACAGCTTTTTGCTGCATTCTGTTACATTTGCCTTTAGAGTTGTTTTTATGATCTTTAAATGGTCCACAGAGGAAAAATTATTTTTTATTAAACTATGAATGATCTGACATTAGATGATATTTGAATAAGTTATGTGTCTAATGATAGTTACAGTATAAAAATATACTTTAAAACCTCTGTATTACTTTACAACAGAGCTTTCAACCTCTAAGATAGCCTAGTAATGGTTCCAAGCATTACCGAGAAGATTCTTGATCTAGGTCCCCTTCCTTTGTGACATTCTGCGCAGAAATTGAATAGAGATTGTCCCTTTAACCCTCCTGCTGGGGACTCCTCAGAAAGTATATAGCCAGTGAAGCTCAGTACACAAAGGGCCATACAGAGTACTGGACTTCGAAGTGTGAGCAGGGGTAGTGGAGATTTCAATGCACTTTGACAACCCATAACAGGAATCTCATGGCTTGGAATCCATAGCCAGTGTTTTAATCTCTGTTGGCTCTGATGCTCCTTACATGCCTTGCCGCTGCTTTTATTTCACCTTTGTTCTAATACAAGCCACCGTGCCCCCTTATCCCAGGAGTTGCAAGCTTTAATTTTGATAAAATTTGCGTGTCACACATTTATAAAGTCCTAATGACTATAATATGGTATGAGGTCTAACACTATAACACTATAGGGTGTTCAGTCCCATCACAGAGCCCCTTCAACTCCCTGGATTTGGAAATCTGTGAATCTCTTTCCAGAGTAAGATTCTGCGGCTCCACCTCCCCAGCCTTATGCCACTTTGATGTTAATTATCTTGTTTGATAAGTAGCTAGTCTGAACCATCACAAACTTGACTGTAACTTCAATGTCCTATTATTGGCAGTACTTATGCTTTGTACCCATCCTAATCTTGTCAGATTCTTCAGACCCAGGATCTGCCACACTCCATTACACTGTCTCCCTTGGTGTGTAAAGTACACCAGCTTTGCTACTATTGCATCTAAACCTTATCTAAAGTGCATATTACCTTATCAGTATTGCACCTTCCCATTGAACCCTAGACTACATCAAACTACAATCTAATTCATAACCTATAAAGTGCAACTGTGCCACACTATCTAACCCAGTGCTCATATCAATACAAAGTACTTAGTGCTGAGATTTAAAGTGATAGTGCATGCAAGGGTTAATTCTTATCTTATTTCCAAGTTAGGAATGATTGCCTCCTACAGCCCACTCAGCACTTCTTTGATCTTAGGTTTCAGATATCCTTCCTGTCTGTTTTCTGGCAACAAACTTTAGGAAGCAAACTCTTGTTCTCTTCCTGACTCTCTATGTCTCCTCCTGCCCTGGAATGCTCTTGCCAGATGCTTAGGTCCATAGGGAGGTTTCTGTGCTGCCTCACTCGGGACTCTGTACCTGTCTCCACACTCCTTCTCAGTCACTAGTTCCACCAAGCATCTTGGCTCCTCTGTGTCTCTCTCTCCCTCCCTGAATTGCTATTCTGATTCCTTTTTAACTAATGGCCCTGCCATTGCACATGGTAGCTGTTTCTTGAAAAGGGGGCAGGGTGCTGCCCTCCTTTCTGGCATCACTTCAGCTGCTCTCCTCATTGCCCCTTTTCCTGCCAGCATAGTAGGTCATGTGTAGATGAAATGAGAAGCGTGTGTGCATGACACTTGAAGTGGGTGTGAGCAGGATAAGGAACCTTATCTTCGTCTCTCCTCTGTACTCACCTGCCATAATTTGGATTGGGAAGAAAAGAAAGGAGATCGGTATTCCTTGATGTTTAGGATAGATAAATGCCACCCTCTTGGACAGTAAGCCAAGGAGGTCACACAGCAGTGGCTCCACATCCTTGGCAAGATGGGCAGCCACCAACGCCTGAGCGCTGCCTACCTGATGGTGAGGTCTGGTGCCTCTGGACCCCACCATGCTTCCGTTCCCTTGGCCCACATTGGCAGCACCTGTGGTGGAGGAAGAGAATGGCTGATGGATGGTGTGCTGCCACAGGATAGTGGATCCCTCCTCTTCCTCATCGGTTAAAGCTCACAGTGCTAGTTTATTTCCAAAATAAAAAGTGATACAACTATAGCAATCTTGCCAATTACTTCATTGGTGAGGGAAGCCAGTGTTACAAATGAAAAATCTCTGAGCTGGATACTTTGTGGATAGTTTGAAGCTACTTTGCAAATAATTTCTGTTGCTAATTAGCTCATAAGCAGTATGTGCTTCCTGCATCTCTCCCTCTCCGCTGACATCTTTTGCTAGGAGTGATCTCTGGCTGCTCTTTTCCAGCCAGTCTCTCCATTTTCGGGATTAAATGTCCCAATGGTGTCAGGCTTGGGGTTAGCTTCTATCAGAGGGGCACTATCCCTCTCTCTCTCTCGGTTCCCAGCATTTGTGTCCTGATGTCTCAGGATCTTCCCACTCTCACCAGTGCAGCTGAGATTCTCCAAGAGGCAATCTCCCTCTAAGATTGACCTGCCACTGTTCCTGGAGTCCTCCACCCCTGGCGTTCTTCTGGATTGCAGGTCCAGCTTCTTCTTTCCCCTCTAAAGTCTCTGTCATTTCTTGTTCATCTTCTTGTACTCAAAGGCAAACAATCACTCCCTGATGCTAACTTTTATGCTGGTTTTCATAGGCTAATCACCCAATCCTGTCTCGGTGTGTGATTTCTTCCACTTGACAGGGTTCATTGTCGCGTCAATCCTGTCTGACTTTGTCTAAGTAACAGGACTCCTGCCTGAGTCCCCATTACAGTGGGCTATACTTTTGCACCACTTCGATGGTTTCATAGTTTCATAGTTTCTAGGGTCGGAAGGGACCTGAGTAGAACATCTAGTCTGACCCCCTGCCATGGCAGGAAAGAGTACTGGGGTCAAACGACCCCAGCAAGGTGTTCAT
>NW_017728886.1:134476169-134492808 GCF_001723895.1 Crocodylus porosus
AACCTGTAGGTATGGTGCCGGTTGTTCCTCCCCAGGTGCATCACTTTGCACTTGTCTGTGTTGAATCCCATCCTATTCTCATCTGCCCACCCTTGTAACCTGTCTAGGTCTGATTGTAGCCTGTTGCTTCCTTCTAGTGTGCCCATCTCCCCCCACATCTTAGTGTCATCAGCAAATTTGAACAGGGTGTTTTTTACCCCCTCGTCCAATTCACTGATGAACATGTTGAACAGTGTGGGCCCGAGATCCGAGCCCTGTGGAGCCCCACTGCCCACATCCTTCCAGGTTGAGAAGGACCCATCCACTACCACACTCTGGGTGTGGCCCTCCAGCCAGCTGGCGACCCATTTGACTGTGTGGGTGTCGACACCACAGTCCTCCAGTTTCTTAATGAGAACAGGGTGAGAGACAGTGTCAAAAGCCTTCTGAAAGTCCAGGAAGACTATGTACACCGCTACCCCTGCATCTAATGATCTGGTGATCTGATCGTAAAAGGCCACCAGGTTGGTTTCAGTGCTTGCATGACTTGGCAGCATATTGCACATTAATTCCAGCCAATGTGGGAAATTCAGTGGTGCAATACTCCTTAATTGACTTGGGTCACAGCAAACTAAAACTATATGAGGCATGCAGGGAGTACTTGAGGCAGGAGCTGTGCAAGGCAGGTATGCAGGTGGCCTTACACTTCACCTCAGACACCTGGAGCAGCTGGGGTGGAGATCATGCCTACCTCTCTCTCACAGGGCACTGGCATGACCAGTAAGGGTGTTGGTGGGGTCTCCTTCAAGCTGAGGTGATGAATGAATCCCACACAACAACTGAGATCATGGGGCCCATAAACTGCATGGTGCAGGGGTGGCTCATTGGACAGGGTGATCTCAGGACAGGTTCATGGTCACTGATAGTGGGACCAAGATGGTCAAGGTGGTCCATGATGCCACCTTTGTTGGCATCCACTGTGTGGCACACAAGTTCTATCTCATTGTCAAGAATGCCTTGGAGGGGGACAGGGCTGCTGATGCCAGCACCACCAGCAAGTTCTTTTCCAAATGCAGGAAGGTGGCAAGCTACTTCCACTGGATCATCAAGGGGACAAGATGCTGTAAGACAAACAAGCAGAGCTGAACATTTCCTAGCACGAAATCATGCAGGATATGGAGACTTGATGGAACTCACATACCTGATGCTCAAGAGGCTGGTGGAGCAACAGAAGGCCATCCATGAGATGGCCTTGCTCAGGGAGATTGGGATCAGCAGCCCCCTTAACAGAGCTGAGTGGGATATCATCTCCTAGATCTTGGTCCTCCAGCCCTTCCTTGAGGCCACTGAGACCCTCAGCACTGGTGATGCCCTCCTTAGCCAGGTGATCCCTGTAGTGAGGGAACTTGAGAACCATATGGAGAAATTCCAGCAGATCAGTGTTCCTGGCTGGGGCAAGCCACTATCACCAGACATGCAGGCACTGATGAGGTGGCTGAATGAGGGCATCAGGAAATGGCTTGATCCCTTGCGGTCCAGTATGGTCCACGTACTGGCCACCAGGTGTGACCCAAACATGAAGGGGAGCATATGCAGCAGACAAAGCCTGGATCAGTGGATGGAGTTGCTGGTGAAGAGAGTCAGAGAAGCAGAAGGAGAGAGGTGGGGGGATGTGGAAGAGGGGGGATCCACTATCCTGTGGCAGCATGCCATCCACCAGCCAGTCCCCTCCTCCACCACAGGTGCTGCCAATGTGGGCCAAGGGAATGGAAGCATGTGAGGTCCAGAGGCACCAGACCCCACCATCAGGTAGGTAGCACTCAGGCTTTGGTGGATGCCTATCTCACCAAGGACATGGAGCCACTGCTGTGTGACCCCCTGGCTTACTGGGCAAGCCACAACCAGTTGTGGTCAGATCTGCCCACAATTGCCTGGGAACATTTGTCCTTTCCACCAACCAGTGTTCTGAGCAAGAGAGTGTTCAGCATTGCTGGTAATCTAGAGACACACATCCGCACCTCCTTGGATCCTGGTCTGCTGGAACAGCTGACACCCTCCTCACTCTGTCCACATCTATTTCCTCTCTTCATTTTTTAAAAACCATTTAATGCCCTACTCTCAGAGCTGGAGGGGCACTCACTGCTTTACCAACCAGCAGGGGAAGAACATGTCTCTGCTGAGATCCCATGCCAGGATGAACTTCCAGGTATGGGCTGGGACTATGGGGAAAAAGAAAGACCCAGATCCTGGGTATGACCACTAAAATTGCATTTTGCCAGGGTTGGAAGGCCTGGTGGGACTGCCAGAGGCACAGCAGGCCCAGGAAATGCCAGGACTGATGATTCCCTTGATGAAAGGCAGGTAGGAGGCATCATAATCTCCAGCTACCACATACATGCATGCAGTCCTGACTGGGGAAAACCAAGACTTGTCATGTCTTTGAAAGGTCTGAGGCTTGCTGGCTGTAGTGGAGTTGAGGCTCCAAGTGAGCTCAGCTTAGCTATCTGGGATGCCAGCTTCTGGTGTGAAAAACCCTTTGTCAGGCTGAGGACAGTAGGTGTGTGGGCTGTTCCTGGATGGAAGGAATAGTAAAGAATTCAGAGGCTGGTATGCAATGCAGGCAAGAAAGCCAGTCAGTGAAAACAGAAATGGAGGCATCAGGTGGTGAGGGACAGGCTGGGGTGGTTGGGGAAGGTGTAGCTGCGCAGGTAAAAATGGAAGAGGTACCTGGGGAGTCAGATGTCAGGCAAGTTGTAGTGTGTCAGAATTCCACTGTCTATATTGAGTCCATGAGTTTCTGCATCAAGAGGTTGATGAAGTGCAGTTCATAGGCTCATCTGTGAAAAGTGGTTTGTAAATTGCTTTTGAGGATCATGCCTGAGAGATTGGAGAGAGGTGGTGTTCTTGTCTTTGATAGATTTTTGGTGTGTGATCATTCTGGTGCACCGTTGTTGCTTGGTGTCTCCTATGTATTTTCTATCAGGGCACCAAGTGCCCTGATGGAGATATGTAATGTATTATGAATATATCTCCATAGTGGAGGTCTTGTTGGCAGGTTTTGCATGTCTTGTCATGGTGTAGCAAAACCCCCAGTTTTTCTTTTTCTTTTAAAATGCATTCCCTCCCTTTCCCCGATCATTTCTGATGTTTCTTTCCCTCTCTATTCTCTATAGATAAGTTAAGTAAGCTAAGACATAGGATAAGCTTCAGCATTTTATTTTGGTAGCAAGTTGTATTTGTTTTGTTTTTTCTCCTTCTTGATATTGTATAATTATTATGTTTATATTGATTTTTACTGTTCTATATTACTGTTTTACTGGTACCATATGATTTAGGCCTACATATGTAAATTAGCATAGGTTATGTCAAGTTTCCGTTTTGTTTGTCAAGTCTCCATCCTGTCCCCAGGCCTGGTTGTGTAAGCCATGACTCACACCTAGCCCACCTATGTAACTTGGTTCCTGAATGAACAGGGATGAATGAGGGTGCTTGAGAGACAGTGGCAGTAGGTCTAAAAATAGCTCCCTCTGAATGACTGAACCATGAACACTAATACCTGGACCAACAACTCAGCCCTTAGAACCACCCTCACCATTCAAGAAACAAAAAATGAGGAAAACCAGCATTGTGCCAAGGCTGCACATGCTCAGTAAGAATACCTGTAGCCCTCTGGGACAAGACTGACATTGCCTGGACAAGCCCTCCCCATAGGAGATCAGAGGCAGTCTTCCCCATAAAAGGGGTAGTGAAGTCTGACTCCTTGGGACACCCTCTCTACCTGGACCAGCACCATGCTACACCACCTATCCACCCAGAGGCCCTGCCGGCAACCCCACTCTGGACAACACCTACTGGACAAGGACCCCTTTCCAGCCTGGATAAGTAGCTATCACCTCCTCCCCCCTCTTCAACCAAGGACTTGGACTCTGCTTCTCTTCACCACCTGGATTCCAACCCTTCCACTGAGTCTCTTTCTCCTGCTGCCATTGTGAGTGCTTGTGTGTCTGTGGAAATCGATAACTTCATGGGGCTGTGTAGTGTGTTGTCTGTTTAATAAACCTGTTATTTTGAAACCTCAAGTTGGGTTTTTGTCTGTTTCCTCACTGTTTTCTCCTTGCCACCACTTATCTGCCCCCTTCCCCCCCATCTCTAAGCTTTCAGCCTGTTTCAAGCCCCAAGTTCCCAGGTTTCTCTCTCTCTCTCTAATTCCTGGCTGTCTCTTCCTTGCCACCACTTATCTGCCCCGCCCCCAATATTTCAGCTGTCTGCCTCAGTTTCTAGCCCCATTCTACCTTAAGTAACGCCAAGCCTCAGTTCCTCATCCAGCTTCTCTCTAGTCCACTGTTTCTAATCTCAGTTCTAGCAACTTTCACTCCCTACACTTTAACTCTCTCTCTCTCTCATCTTAACCTTCCCCCAATTATCCCAGGTACCCCAAGCACACACATATATACTGTGCCATCCAAGTTAGGGACTTGCTTATGTGTAGGTGGGTTGTATGTGTGTGAACTGGTGAGTGTGTGTGTGTGTGTATATGATATATGAATTGGTGATCTGTGTATGTGTACTGAGTGTGCGAGTATGGACAATTGATTTCTGTCTAACTTTTGGGGTACATAGTGTATGTGCTTGGTGATAGGTGTGCATGTGCCTAAGCTAGTTTGGTGGGTATGTGCCTGAGTTGGTAGTGTGTGTGTTGTATGCATCCATTTTATTTGTGTGTTTGTATATATGCAATTGTGTCACACCCTCCTGTGTAACAGCACAATATTGAGATCCTGAGAATTGGCCTGACCCCACAGGGCAACAATGGCATAGCCTGAATCCATTTGGTGTGTTTTGGGCTGTAGAAAGTTGGCTTCTGGTGATGAGGTTAGCGAGGTTCAGTGCTTGTTTGAATTTACAAACCACTTTTCACTATGAACTGCACAGCCCTACCTCTTAGCCAGGTTCCCACACACTGAACCCTCGAGCAGTTAAGCCCACAATCTTCCAATTTTCCCATAAAGATATCATGGGATACTAGATCAAAGGCGTTTTGGAAGTCTAGGTATATAATGGGGGTGTGTGAAGCAGGCAGTATTTGATTCTCGATTTGTATTCGGCTCAATTAGGGGGACAGTGATTTGATTCTGATTTAGATTACTGTCCTGATTTGAATCAGCCAATATGAATCTGAAGATTCAATTCTGATTTAGAGGTTCAGCAATTAGGCCATAAACACAGCTTTATATGTTTTTTCTACGTATCTCAGGTACCAGGCATGGCTTATGGATGCTGAGATGGTGGGGTGGATGGAGCATCCTGCGGGACTATGGGCGCATCTCTTGCAGGCTTGGTGGCAGACCCACAAGTGGAACATAAGTACTTCCTTGCATGCTTGGCAATCGGCTGTGGAGGGACATCAGGTGCCCCCTGCCAGACTCAGAATGCCCCAGTGGTGGACCTGGAAGTGAACCAGAAGTACTGGTTCACTTCTGGGTCTGCCACTGAGCACACAGAGGACCCCTCTGTTCTCCCATGAGATGCTCCATCCGCCCCACCACCTCAGCATTCACAAGCCACACCTGGTACCTCGAGGTATGTAGAAAAAAATATATAAAACTGTCTCTATGGTCAAATCATTGAATGTCTCTGAATCAAATCAGGAGCTTCCAATTTGTTTCAGAGAAATTAATGGGTTTCCTGATTCGAATCAGATTTAGAGAGCTGGGCTAAATCTCCTCCAAATCGAATCAGTGACTGAAGCTTATCACAGTCCTAATCTATAATGTCGACCTCTCCCATGTCCAGGTGGCAAGATACCTGGTCACAAAAAAGAGATGAGATTGTTAATACTGGACCTGCCCATGACAAAGCCATGCCGGTTGTCATTCAGAATCCTGCGCTGTACAAGTAAGTTGCACATAGACTTCTTGATGAGTTTTTCTTGAATTTTCCCTGGATATACGTTAGGCTGACTGGCCTATAGTTGCCAGGGTCCTCCCTCTTCCCCTTCTTGAAGATGGGCACAATGTTGGCCCTCTTCCAATCCTTAGGGATCTCTCCTGAGCAACATGAGTTTTGAAAAAGATTCACCAGGGGTCCTGCAGTGACCTCAGCCAGCTCCTTCAGCACTCTTGGGTGAATTTCATCAGGTCCTGTTGATTTATAAATGTCTAGCTTTTCTAGTTGGTTACACACCAATTCAGTGTCAACAGTGGGAAGGCGGTCATTCCCACCATGACCCGTGTGAGCTTTATCTCCCATGTTTTTCCCCTTGGTTTGGTGAAAAACCAAAGCAAAGTGGGCATTCAGGAGTTTGATTTTCTCCCAGGTGTCCATTACCAGCTGTCCTGAGGTATTCTCCTTACATACCTAAAGAAGGTTCTTATTGCCCTTGACTCCTGTTGCTAACTTGAATTCAGTCTCTGCCTTAGCTTTCCTAATCTTCTCCCTACATGTCCAGACCACTGTTGTATAGTCTTCCTTAAGGACTGTCTCTAGTTTCCCTAATATGATTCCTGAATAAGTGGCACAATATGTGAATGCAATTAAATAAACTGACTATTCAGTGTAATAAAACTGAATGGTTTGATTTGAGCTGGCCTGAAACATTGTTTTTTTATTGTTTTGTTAGGTTGTGTTTTGTTTTGTGGGTGCAAAATCAAAACATTTCAACAACATTGATTTTGCAGAAAATGCATTTTCTAAAAAAAAAATATTTCCCTGGAACATGCTAATCCAACTAGTTTTAATTAAACCTTATTTTCATTCAGGGCTTTTTTGTTGTTGTTGGGTTTTTTTTTTTGGTTATAAGATTTCAAGAAGTTGAACAGCAAGTAATTGCTCCAATAGTTCACAAATGTCATTCTATTTTATTATCTCTTTCAGAGATAATAAATATTTGTATTTATGTGGCAATTTCTATTTAGAGAGGCTGGACCTTTTTTGCAAATGTTGATCAAGGCTCACAATACTCCTGGAAACTGTAGACATTACTATTCCCATATTACAGATGTGGACACAGAGGTGTACATTTTAAAGGGCTTACTTGAGAGTGGATCCAGGGAACAGATGGTGATACAATGGTGCTGTCACAACTCCTTTCCAGTACCACCATTCCAAGCCCTAAAGATGGAGCCTCCTAACTGGGGGACCACAGGGCACTGGGCAGGGGTCAGGCAAAGGAAGTGGGAACCTGCTTGCTGCTGCTATTGTCTCCACTGAGTCAGGTGTGAGGGGGGCCCCAGATCCATGGCTCCAGCTGCAAGCTGTGGGGAGCATTTGTGCAGGTTATCAGGCTCAACTGGGAAGTAGTGGTTGTAGTGGGAAGGTTTCTCCATAGAACCATATAAATTAGGGTTGGAAGGGACCAACCCCCTGCTCAAAACAGGACCATCCCCAACTACATCATTCCAGGGAGGGCTTGTCAAGCTGGGCCTTAAAAACCTCCAAGGATTCAGATTCTGCCACCTTTCTAGGTAACCCATTCCAGTGTTTCACTACCCTTTTAGTGAGAGAGTTTTTCCTAATAACCAACCTAAACTTCCCTTTCTGCAACTTGGGACTGTTGCTTCTTGTTCTGTCATCTGCCACCACTGAGAACAGTCTAGCTCCTTCCTCTTTGTAATCTATTCCCTGTTGCATCTCCCCATGATCCCCACTGGGCAAGGAGTAGGTTTCTGAAGAGGAAACTCTTCATTCCTGCTCCTGATTGAAGTAGGCATGGGGAGAGCCCCAGAGATGCTCTTGCTCTGCTCTAGCTAGAGGGCTGCAGAAAGCAGCTCTGTGGGATTCTACCCTTAGCTGGAGACAGAAACAGTAGTGGAAGGTTTTCTCCTTCCAGCACCCACTCCCCAGCCAGTGGAGGACACCTGAGGGGGCTGACAGGGAGGAGGAATCTGACTGATAGTGCCACTGTCACCAGATGAACTTGGCACTCAACATAGCTGTCACACAGCCAGTCTTTTGCCCATCAAGTCAGCTTTTGGCTTCACCCATGCCTGGGTCAGCCAAGAAAATGGTTGTGGTGGTGATCAGCCCCCACCCACATTTTCTGTGCCTTCTCCCTGCCTGGCTGCCTGTGAGCTTAGAGGTTCCAAACATGCCACACCCAAAAGGGACTGAAGGTAAAAGCAGTGCATGAAGAGTGGTCGTTCTTAAACACAATCCTTAAAACACAAAGGAACCATTCCCATGCAGAGAAAATGTAGCAAAACGGCTGGAAAGCTCTCTTGGCTAAACAGGGAAATTAGATTCTCTTAAGAAAGAAGAAAGGGGCAGTCAGTGGAACAGTCAATGGAAGTTAGGGGCAGCCCCCAAGGAAGACTACTTAGCAATGGCTCACATTTGTAGGGATCAAATTAGAAAAGATAAGGCAGCATCTGAACTAAAATTAGCAACAGGAATCAAGGACAACAAGAAGTCCTTCTTTAGGTACATAGGGAACAGGAAGAAAATGAATGGGAGTGTGGGGCCATTGCTCAACAACTCAGGACAGCTAGTCACCGGCACTCATGAGAAAACTGAACTCCTGAATGACTACTTTGCTTTGGTTTTTCCCCAGGCCAAGAGGAAAATCATGCCAGCTAGGGTACAGAATAAGCAGGGTTCAAATAACCACCTTCCTACTATTGCCGTGGAACTGGTGTGTCATTAATTAAAGAACTTGGGCATATATAAGTCAGCAGGACTGGATGATCTTCATCCAAGAGTGCTGAAGGCACTGGCCAAAGTAATCGCAGAAGTGAACCTCTTCCAAAACTCGTGATGCTCCAGGGAGGTCCCTCTGGACTGGAAGAGGGCCAATCTTGTGCCCATCCACAAGAAGGGAAGGAGGGAGGATCCAGGTAACTATAAGCCAATCAGCCTAACTTCCATCCTAGGGAAAATCCTAGAAAAAATCATTAAGTAGTCTATGTGCAATAGGCTTGCAGAAGGTAGGATTCTGAATGACAGCTAGCATGGCTTAATTGCGGGTAGGTCTTGTTTTACCAACCTCATCTCTTTTTATGATCAGGTGGCTGACCACCTGGATAAGAGAGAGGAGGTTTACATTATATACCTTGACTTCCAAAAAGCCTTTGACCCGGTATCTCATGATGTTCTCCGAGTAAATTGCAAGACTGTGGGCTTAACTGTGAGATATTCAGGTGAATAGGAAGCTGGTTGTGTGGTAGAACCCAAAGAGTTCTAAAGAACAGATCTGAGTCACCTTGGCGGGAAGTAGCCAGTGGTGCCCCACAAGGGTCAGTGCTTGGTCCAGTGCTATTCAACATCTTCACCAATGATTTGGATATGGGGGTGAAGAGCTCACTGGCCAAGTTCACAGACAACACCAAGTTATGGGGGAGCATGGTCACTCTTGAAGCTAGGCTGCAGATACAGGCAGACCTAGACAGGCTTGCAAGTTCAGTGGACCGGATCCTGATGAAGTTCAACATTGAGAAATGTAAAGTGCTCCACCTGGGGACAAAGAATCCCCTTCATACCTACAGGCTTGGCAACATCAGCCTGACCAGCACTACGAATGAAAGGGACCTGGAGGTAGTAATAGACCATAGTATGAACATAAGCCGGCAGTGTGACACTGTAGCCAGCAGGGCTATTAATACCCTGGCATGTATAAATCAATGCATCTCCAGCAAAATTAAAGAAGTGATTCTTCCATTCTACTCAGCATTGGTGAAACAGCAGCTGGAGTACTGTGTCCCGTTCTGGGTGCTGCACATTAACAAGGTTGTGGTAAAGCTTGAGAAAGTCCAGAGAGGGGCCACCTGTATGATCAGAGACTTGCTGTGCAAGCCATGTGAGGAAAGGCTTAGGGATCTGGGACTCTACAGCCTGAAAAAAGAAGGCTGAGAGATGACTTGGTAGCAGCTTACTGCTACATTAGAGATGTACAAAAAGGGCTCAGTGAACAACTGTTCACTGGGGCACCCTTGGGGAAAGCTAGAAGTAATGGTCACAGACTCCTGGAAGACCATTTCAGTCTCAACATTAGGAAAAACTACTTCACAAGTAGGGTATCCAGACTGTGGAATAAGCTTCCTTCAGAGGTGGTGCAATCACCTACCCTGGAATTCTTCCAGAGGAGACTGGACAATGACCTTGCTGGGGTCACCAGACCCCCATTGTCTTTCCTGCTTAGTACAGGAGGCTGGGCCCGATGATATGCTGAGGTCCCTTTCAGCTTTACAATCTATAAATCTAATAACCCTTATTTCCCCCATGGTTCAAAAAGCAGCATACTGTACCCTCCTTGAGTAAATCCTACATCTGCCTATAGCTTTACAAAAGGAATAAAACTGTTGTGATATCTGTGGTGTAGCCTGCTGGTTAAAGTTTCTTCTATATTTATGAGTTATGCCCATGAATTTAAATTGGAATATACTTTGTTAGATGAATTTTCAGATGCAAGGGGGAAAAATTCCTCTGAGTTGTTCTACAGCTTTCTGGCAGGCAAAAGGCCACAATTTAAGCCCTGCCCACTTCATGAGAGTCAGACTGATCCCCACCTCCAAGAGGCATACCTGATAGAGTATACTGTGGGGTACTGGAATGGAGGCACAGGGAATTAAGGCTCTGGCTGAGGACATGTGGAGCAGGGGTAGGGCGCTCTAAAAGGGTAGATGCGAATGTCAAGAGCTGGATTAACTTTTCCTTGGCCCTTCAACCGCATGAAGCTAGAGGCTCAAGTCCCCTGGCCTTTATCCTAACACTTACCTTTAATGAGCATCTGGGGTGAGTTGATCACTTCTGTTCTATAGTTTGCTGTTATAATCAAGGGTATCCCTAATTCAGTCTGTGGTTATGATGGACCCAATTCCATTCCCTTTTCTTCATTTTAGTTTTTTAAATATTTGATTTCCTCATTCCCATTTTCTAAAAACTGGCCTATATTAGGTACCTTATGAACCTATCCTGCCTTTGTTAGGGCTTACAGAGGCATTAGTTCTCTGGAGTTCTCTAGTGCATGTAGGAAATTTTTCATTGCTGTACACCATTTGGTAGTTCACCATATTTGACCCAGTGCTCAGTTGGCCAGTGCAGCAGTGAATTAGGCTTTCTGCCTGTTTCAAGGTAGGGATTTGAATCTAAACTGGACTATTGACTATTCAGGGATAGGTCATCCACTTCTCCTTCCTGTTTCCCACTTCTCTTCAATCCGGAGAAATATATATTAGAAGTTCAAAGGCAGATTTAAGGCTGACTGAAGTCAACTGAAAGACTTTGGTTGATTTAATTGGGTGTTGACTAAGCTGGCAAGTCACAAAGGACTGGAGGAACAAGGTTATATTGTGATTCCTTTCTTGACAACAGAAAATTTGAGAGTTCTTGAAAGGTTTGCCCTTGTAAACTTTTTGCCACTCAGCCTCTATGCCTTTGCCGTTGATTATGTGCCTCTCCCTCAAAAAATTGCTGACTTGCACAACTATTTTATTCACCCTAGAGGGCTTCTACCTTAGCAGAGAAATCAGTATGGACATTATATTTTTTTGAGCAAAGGAACTGGTAAATATGTTTTAAAAACTACTTCAGCGGCAACTAAGCTAATATTTCCTGAGGGCCTTGTTCTTTTGTAAATCTCAGCCATTCAATCTAATAGGCATAATTAAGTCCATTTCCTTAAGAGCTATACTCCTTATGCTATAAGAAAAGCTAATTATATCTGATTGAACCTTTTTTTTTTGTCTGGACACAGTCACAGTCATCTCAGGCAGTGTGCTGCACTGATCAATTATTAATTACGTGCATGGTAGAAATGCTGGCAACCAGTGAAGACTGACCTGCTGTATTCGTTTTCTGTTCTGAGTGACCTACAAACGTTTTCCTGGTATTTCATGCTATTTGCTTCCTAATTATTATTTTTTTAATTCCTTTTTTTAACACTATGGCTAAGTGCCAACATTCAGAGTAGCCCTGATCCTGCTAGACGTTCCTGGATCCCAGCAACTGCCTACATACCTTGCTTGCACCCCTGATTACCCCATGGATTGTGCCTGCCTCCGTCATTGCTCCCATGGATTGCACATGCCTCCCCAGCCCCCCATGGACTCTGGATCCCCACTTAGCCTTCTTGTCCCACAGCCACCCTCCACTACCTTCCCCCCTCCCCCCATCCCAACTTACTTTAGATCAATTGGCTATTTTGAACCTCTCCCTAATGTCTTGGAATGTCTGAACTTGGTGTAAATTGATCTTTTATTCCTTGTGTACTGGACATGATTTGGGGTAGGATATTAATATCTGGAAAGATACTATTGTTTGAAATGCAAGTGGTAATCTGAATGAAAATGCTAGAGAAATATAAATAGCTAGTAGAAAAATGTTGACTGGATAAGGTGGGGTTTTTTTCCCCCAATTCCAAATAAGGATGAAGAGTCTAAAATCTCAATTTTCTTTAAATGTACTTATTTAAAACTTGTTTAATTTAGTTAGAACATTATTTCAATGTTTTGAAATATTTCAACCGGCCTTTTATTATTTCTTAGTTTTGTCTTTATAATTAGATTACATTTTAAAACCAAATCATTCTGAACCAGACCACAATAATGTATTATTTAGAAAAGTTTTAATCAAATGTTTCAACAAAATCAAAACAATTGTCTTCATTTTCTTTAGCTAACATATTTATAAGACATCTTTATTCTCTTCCTCCTCTCCATTTCTGATGAATTACCATATTCTGAATGAAAAAGTGTAATAAAATATTTTTCAACTAGTTTGACTTTAAAAGGCTTTTTGTTGCAAAACATCTTATTAAAAAATGAAATTTTAAATCAAAACCTGAATTTCCTTGCATATTTTTCCCAGTTCTGTGAGAGATTTTTATTGCCATTTTATTAAATATCATTGACATAGTTATTGGATATTTCATCTGTCAAATTTAAATAAATCAAGGGTATCTGCTCATGTATTTTTTTAAATGTTGAAAATCAGTATGTTGTTGCCCCTACAAATTGAAAATCATTGATATAAATTTTGGTCAAATGAGCTCAATAGGAAATGTCCCATAGATTTTGGAAACACCTGCATTTTGATCACTGGTTAGCCAAATTGGCAGAGAATAACTAGATGAAATTCAAGCAGGAAAATCAACAGCATAGAAAATGCAGTTAGTCATAGTATAGGAAAACCAGAAAATTGCAATTTAGCATTAATGCATAAAGGCTTAAGAGTGATAGCAGACCTACATTAATAATGAGACATGGTGGCCAAAAATGATTAATACATTTTGGATGTAATCACTAGTGTGTGTAATTATATGAAGAGATAAGGCTCCCATTTTTTGAGACAAGGCTACCCAAAGGCCATTCACAGAAATCAATAGGAAAAGCCCCATGGAATTCTGCCTGATTTGGACTATATGTTTTACTGCTTCAATGAACACCACACTTGGAAATAAAGCAAACTATTAACAAATTATGAGTTCAGAAACTTGAAAACTGTGTAAGGAGCTGCAGAATTCACTTGACAAAAGACTTTAAGAGTTAAATATGTTATCTTTGGATAAACAGTTACTGGAAGACATTATGTACACTGCCAGAAGTAACATCTGTCATGTAATGGGCCCCTTTAAAGCACTGTACAACCATGCCCTGACAGAAGTGCATGGCTGCAGAGTGCTTTAAAAGTGTCTGAATATATGTCAAATTAACCCTCTTCTCATGAAGGTTCAGATGAAGGTACGCCAAAGTGTAACACCTTCATTAAATTCTGCCTGAACAGGTCTTCCCTGTTGGGTCAGGGGTGTGGGGGAATTGAGCTTTATTATGGATCTTATCCAGGAGGAGATGCATGTCTGCAGCCCCTTTCCCCTAGCCTCCCTCCCTCCATCAAGCTCTCTTGCTCTCTGAATGATGGGGTCAAAGGGACAGGATGGAGCTCTAGGCTACGTTTTGCCCAGCATGCAGTTGGGGGGGGTGAGGGTGTGTTGGAGATCCAATCCACCTGCCCCACTTGCAGTTCAGGTTGGGCAAACCCCAGCCTGAAGCTCCATCCCACCCCTTTGACCCATTCCCATCATGCAGACAACACCAGATCTGGGGGGAGGGAGGGAGGCTAGGTGAAAGGCTGCAGACATGCTGCTCCTCCTGGATTAGCTCCATAGTGAAGCTCAATTCCCCCGTTCCCTGTACCCAACAGGAAACATCTGTTGGGGCAGGTGGGTCACTGTAACTCATGGCACTTTCTGTGACATACCATCAGTTGCAGCGGGAAGCTACATGTCTGTTAGCACTTTTTGCAGACTGCAAACATATAAAGTGTGTAAGCACCAGGGAAATACAGGCTAGCATAATACAAGGGAGCGGTAATTAAGAGTAATTAGGTAATACTAAGAAAGATACATAGATTATCATAAAAATCTATTGCCTTGAGTTATTTTCAAAGGGGAATGTATGAAAGCTCTAGGGCTTGATAAGTTTAAAACTAGACATAATAAAACTTTAAGGAAAGTATAGTGAGAGACAGTGCCATTGGACCTATATTTTTATTTCCTGGGAAACAGTATAATGCATGCAACTTTAAGTTGCTAGAGATAGGGGATCTAGCTTCCTTTGCCATGCACTGTGAAGTGGGGGCATTTTTACATGGTCTCAGAGGAGGTGGGGGCATGCTTTAATTAGAGCTTTAATTAAAAAGATAATCTAAGAGCTGCTCTAATTCAAGTGCCCCAAGTATTTTGTGTATTTAACATTCCACGCTTCAAAATTGCAATGGAGACACTTTAGTTAAAGTTCATTTGATGAGCTTTAGTTAAAGTGTCCCCACTGCCATTTTGAAGCATGGGGATGCTGAATACAGGAGACAGAGATTCTGCTGAAGCATGATAATTATCACACTCCAGAAGACTGAATTAACAGTTTTCTGCAACGGGCTTGAATTCCAGTGAGTTGAAGCAGTGTCCCAACACACCTACAGGCACCCTGAGATTCTAACTTTCTCCTGCAAGAAATAGTATTGGGATGAAACTTCCAGCAATTTTGTCTCCTCACTTGAGTGTTTTTTGGTTTTCTCAGCTACAGAATAGTATATCTATAAACTTCTAGACTTTTTAATGCATTTCCTTTGAACTGGAGATCTGACAACGTTCACTCATTCTAGTAACTATATTTTCTACTCCAGTGTCATAACACACTTTAAAATCTCCATTGTTACATACCATTTATGAAAGATGAAGATAAAGAAATAATTATACATCATGCTCTACACTAGCTAGAAGTCTTTTAGTAATAATTATGTTTAAGAAGTTTTAAAAAGTAAATAACAAGATTAATTTGACATCATTGTCTGGACAAGAGAAGAGTGAGGGGGATTTGATAAGTCTTTGAACACATGAAGGGCAATTATAAAGAGAATGGAAATAGACATTTATCTGGCTATAAGGGACAGGGCTAGAAGTAGTGATCTCAAACTGCGACACAAGAAATTTATATTGGAGATTAGGAAGAACCTTGTGTCTATGTGGATAGCTAAGTATTGGATTGGGTTACCTAGAGAAGTTACGGAAACTTTATCCCTAGAACATTTCAAGAGCAGGTTAGACACTTGATTGAAATGATCAAGGTCAAGCCTGCCCTGAACGGGAGGCTACACTAGATAACCTCATGAGATCCCTTCCAGCCCTATTTTACTATGATCCTATACTTTAGTTGTCCACTGTGGACCAGATGTTGGTCTTCCTTTCACCAGTTTTAAATCAGCATAAATACAGTTAGTTCAGATCTATTCTTATAATTATTGTATCAAACATTTTCTACTCATAGATTAAGTAATGTTATCAATATCATTCACATTTGTTTTTTCCCCCTCTCTTATCTTTTCTCCAGTAGAAGAATTGCATATAAAATAAAATATTTTGGTTTGATAGCATTTTAATGATAAAGGCTGCTGTATGTTTACACTGAAGGGAGACAAAAACTACCATGGTTTGCACTTGAAGCAGAAGGTGGTGAGGCTTATCTTTAGCTGGAATTAATTCTTGAGAGAGTTTATTCCACAGTCTCAAACCAAACTGAGAAAGATTTTATTTCTTGCCTAGATGATCTGAATCCTTATGGTAATAAATTTTGTTTTGCCAGAAAAACAGAATTATTGACAGTAATGTTTTATCCTAACCTTTTAGGTGTCCTGTCCCTACATCATTGAATACTGTAAAAAGTCTTTGAATTTGACTAGGGGTTCTGTAAGAAAGCCTTAGGCTTTGCTGTAGTCTAGGTCGGAGGTCAAGAAGAATTATATAACAAGGCCAAGATGGAATTTTGAATACAAACCAAACCATATTTTCTTCAAGTTACAGAATTGACACTCAGAGGTATAAACCAATATAATGATTTACACTGTCACAATCAAGAATCAAACTGGAGATATTAGAAACAGCAGAGCCTTTCTAAATCCTGTCACTGCTCATTTGAGGAACTAGAGTTGCTACTTATAGACCTTTGCAATAGGATTCTCCTACCTCTCAAGTATTATTACCAATAGATGAAAAGTAAAAAATGTTGGGATATGTATTATCATTGATCATAGTTTCATAGTTTCATAGTTTGTAGGATTGGAAGGGACCTGAGCAGATCATCTAGTCCGACTCCCTGCCATGGCAGGAAAGAATACTGGGGTCAAATGACCCCAGCAAGATGTTCATCTAACCTCCTCTTAAACACCCCCAGGGTAG
>NW_017728886.1:134493181-134514568 GCF_001723895.1 Crocodylus porosus
GGCCCATGTTCATCTTGGAGTCAATGATGACCCCCAGATCCCTTTCTGCCTCCGTGCTGATAAGAGGGGAGTTCCCCAACCTGTAGGTATGGTGCCGGTTGTTCCGCCCGAGGTGCATCACCTTGCACTTGTCTGTGTTGAAACCCATCCTATTCTTGTCCGCCCACCCTTGTGACCTGTCTAGGTCTGATTGTAGCCTGTTGCGTCCTTCCAATGTACCCACGTCCCCATTCACATCATGTGAAATGACAATTCACTGACATGGGTGGGACTGTTTGTTGCACTGCCATAATTGTTCTGATTATCTGTAAACAGATTTGAGAGTAATTTTATATACAGGAAGACTAGAGGTCTTTTGAAAAAAAAAGATGTAATTCTAGCACTATGTGGCAATCTTGGGGAGCAAAGCTAAAGCCCTATGTTTGTGAAAACTCAATATACCTATATACATCATTCAGCCTCCATGCATAGTTTAAACTGTACACACATCAGAAGGTTGTCTTTTCTGAATATGGGCCAGTCTGTATTTTACCTTGAATTATACACTGAAACTGTTAAAATGTGTAGGCTACAATAAGTAGGTAATAGGTTAACTCACCCGCTGTATGACTACTTCTTGCTAATTTTCTTGATACCAGTTGTGGCAGTATAGTGGGGGGTTGTTACTATACAGAGCCACCCACCTCACTGTTCCAGGCCCAAAACCGTGCTTTGGCAGTCTCCCCTGGGGAGCAAAAGGCTGGCCATCCCTCTTCCTGGAGAACTCTCACAAGCTTGGGGTAATACTGCCATTGCCTGGGTACCAGTATGTTTTTAGGGCTCTGTGTAGACCAGGGTACACAGAACCTGCAAGCCTTGGGGGTGCTTTGCCCACTGGTAATATTTCTCGGTGCTCCTTTTATCCTGAAACCTCCCAGGGTAAGCTCAGGTATGACTGAGGGAAACAATAAACAGCCAAGCTCTGTGGAGAGCAGAAAGGCTCCTTACACAGTGAAACAGCCAGTCATCCTGTAACCTGATATCTTTATTGATCAGGGGGAGGGGGTGGGGAGGGTAAAATAAAGGAGTTAGAAAAACACTTTGAGAAAAACACAATAAATTTAGCCTTCAAATAGTGGGTTTGGTGACCCTTTTAAGATGCAACTTTATTACTTGGATCTAATCAATCAGTTAGTTTTCAGGTCTTTACTCACAGAGATTCATCTAGGCAGAAGCCTGGAGGCATATTGCTTGTTTTTGTTCCACAGTTTCATAGTTGGTAGGGTCAGAAGGAACCTAAGCAGATCATCAAGTCTGACCCCCTGCCATGGGCAGAAAAGAATGCTGGGGTCAAATGACCCTCGCTAGGTGATTATCTAGCCTCCTTTTGAAGATCCCCAGGGTAGGAGTGAGCACCACTTCCCTTGAAAGTTGCTTCCAGATCCTAGGCACCCTGACTGTGAAGTAATGCCTCCTGATATCTAGCCTAAATTTACTCTCAGTCAACTTATGGCCATTATTCCTTGTTACTCTCAGTAGTGCTCAGGGGAACAGGGACTCTCCCATTGCCTGCTGGTCCTTCTTGGCCAATTTATAGACAGCCACCAGATCTCCTCTCAGCCTTTTCTTGTGGAGGCTGAACAGGTTCATGTCCCATATAGCCTCCCTTTGTAGGGCCTGGCTTGCTGCCCCCTGATCATGCAAGCGGACCTCTTCTGGGACCTCTTGATGCTGGCTATATCCCTCCTGAAGTGTAGTGCCCAGAACTGGACACAGTACTCCAACTGCAGCCTAACCAGTGTCACATAGAGAGGGAGGATCACCTCCTTGTACCTTTCTCATGATGCATCTGTGGATGCATGACAAGGTACGGTTAGCCTTCCTGACCACATCCCCACATTGGGGGCCCATTTTTATTCTGGAATCAATAATGACTCCAAGATCCTTTTCTGCCTCTGTGCTGGTGAGAAGGGAGTTCCCCAGCCTGTAGGTATGGTGCTGGTTCTTCCTCCCCAGCTGCAATACCTTGCACTTGTCAGTATTGAAACCCATCCTGTTCTCATCCTCCCACCCCTGTAATCTGTACAAATCTAGTTGCAGCCTGTCCCTCTCCTCCAGCATGCCCACCTCTCCCCACATCTTAGTGTCATCCGCAAATTTGAACAAGGTGCTTATCACCCCCTCATCCAAGTCGTTGATGAAGATGTTGAACAGTACGGGCCCAAGGACAAAGCCCTGGGCAACTCCACTGCCCACATCCCTCCAGGTCAAAAATGGCCCGTCCACCACCACTCTCAGAGTGTGGCCCTCCAGCCAACTAGTGACCCATCTGACTGTGTAGGAATTGACACCACAGTCGCCTAATTTTTTAATGAGAATGGGGTGAGAGATTATGTCTAATGCCTTCCTAAAGTCCAGAAAGACTACATCCACCATGACACCTGCGTCCAAGGATTTTGTGACCTGATCATAGAAGGCTACCAGGTTGGTCTGACAGGACCTGCCTCTAATGAACCCATGTTGGTTGCCCCTAAGCATAGTGTCCCCTGCTGGTCCCTTGCAGATATGCTCCTGGATAATTTTATCAAAGAGCTTCCCCAAAACCAAGGTAAGACTAATGTGCCTGTAGTTTCCTGGGTCCTCCTTCCTCCCTTTTTTGAAAATGGGGACCACATTGGCCCTTTACCAGTCCTCTGGCACCTCGCCAGAGCTGCTCGTAAAGCTGTGCCAGGAGTTCAGCAATGACCTCTGCTAATTCTGTCAGCACTCTGGGGTGGAGATAGTCATGGCCTGCTGATTTGAACACATTCCAAAATACCATCAGAGGAAGAGATTGAGGTCCTCCTCCCCTCAGAAATTTATCTAACCCGGTCACCTGGGTGACCAGGTTGAACCAAATAGCAAGCAAGTGAAAGAGAGAGGGTTGTAGCTGGGATGACCCCAAACAAGGACAGGCAGAGGGGGATTTGAATTATTAACCTCACTGCATTGTACTGCAACTGGCATTGTAGAGAATCAGCATTTTGTAACAGATTTCATATCATATTCAGCTGTGCAACAAAGGTCCAAAAAAGTATAGTCTATAAGTTCAAAACAGATGTCATCTTCTCTTTGCTATTGAGTTTTTTTGCAGTAGAATAAGTATGGGTCCAGTGTCTCTTCAGAACCCCCTCTGCAGAATGGCTAGATAAACATATAAGTGGTCATTTTTTACATTGCTGCAACTAAATGGAAATAATATATGCAATCCAACCTGGACCTCATAGAAAATTTGATTGTTTATACATACGTCTGTCTTCATAAGACTTGAAATAAACTGTTGTCCCAATTTTATATCAGGTCTTACCCTGTTTGTCTAATTTGCATGGTTGGTAACCAAATCAGTTGATTTTTTTTTTCTTCAATACTCACAATAAATGCAAACAATGCAAATGTGTTGCCTTAAATATTTAAGCTATATTTCTGAATTATATGCTATAGTAAATATTATCAAATAGATTTAGGAGTTAACCATTTGATCAGGCACTACTGTTTTACATTCAAATTATCAGTCAGATCAAGTAAATAATCTTGGTCCCACCGATTTTTAGATTATGAATGAAAGAGAATTTTATCTATTGTATTGTATGCTACAATAAGTAACTAATAGGTTAACTAACCCACTGTATGACTAGTTGTAACATGTATCTTTGTGTAATGGGGATCCTACCCTATTACTAAAAAAGACAGAGCCAAGGAGCAACCAGCTGGCTCCAGGGCCCTAGAGGAATCAGTAAGAGCATAGAGCCCTTTAAGAAACATGACTACTTGCCCCATATTCAGAAAGTACAATCAGAGCATTGATTGATAGGTGTGGAATAAAAGTGGTATCTCAGGTGACCATAGAGGGGGCTTCATAAGACCAAGACAGACTCTGGCCTGGGAGATCAGAGGAGCTCCAGACCACAGGAAGACTAAAAGGAAGCTCCTGTAGCACCAGGCATCAAAGCTAAGTCATTTTGATTATATTTTTATTTGTTATCATCAATCACAGTGTGACAAAGACCCAGGCTGGGGAAGTTGGATGCAGTCTGCTCATGCCTGTATTTTTCTTTAAAACTGGAGGCTTGGAAGCAGCTCTAAGGGGAGGCTTGGAGTCTGCAGGGGACACCTAGAGAGGCGTTTCCTCTTTGCTGAAGGAATAGACTGTAAACTAAGGGATAGAGCCTACAACAAAACTGTGGGCCCAGACCCTGATGGGACAGCAGATGAGAGAACCCTAAGGCCCCAAGGACTATGTGCTCCCTGCCTCCCAACCCAATTTAAATCACTTTCCCAGCACAATTCCTGATGCTGGCAAAGGTGTGATTACATGGGATTTGACCTGTGATCATGTGGCTTAAACTGAGCCATGTGATTGTAGATCAGTTCCTGGTAATATATGCATACATCCTCTGTGAAGCCCAGCCACTCACCCCCACCTTGGCCTGTGCTTTTCCCTTCCTCTCCCCCACTCCCCGCTCTCCACCGAGCCTGACAGGACTTTAGCCTTCTGACTCCCCCCACCCTCAGAGAGGCAAGGCCTCCCATGGACCCGCCAATCCTTCTTAATCCTCAAAAAGCCTCCCAAACCCACCAGACCCACCCCTCCCCATGCAGAGCTACTAGCCCCCGTGATCCTGCCAACACCCTCTCAGTCCTGCTAGCTATCTCGTGATCCTAACAAACTTCTCCCACCAACTCCCCAATTCTACTAACCCCATCCCCACACCACAGGCTCCACCAGTCCTTCCCTGTGGACCTCCCAGCCCCCTGAACCTGCTTATCCATCCCCCACCCCAGGATATTTAGATCCATATAGATAGATATTTAATCTGTATATCTGGCACAGGGTCAAGCACACCACTTAAAAGTAAGTTAAGCGATTTTGGATCAGATTCTGGAAACATAAGTATATGGCCTAAATGATCACCGTGATCCCTTGTAGCCGTAATATTTGGTCTGATCACTGACTTCAGCAGAACCAAGCTTTCAACTTAAGAGTCTGGTATCCCACCATTTGAAGTTTTAATTCCATTTGACATGTGCAAAAGTAATAAAGATACAACTATTGGACAATCATCCAAAGCATACAGTATATTCTTACACACTGCATTTTTTGAGAAAAAGCAGTTTTCTATAGCAAATCACCATCCAAAGAAAAGGTACAGTGATTTTACTTGTTTCATTTTCTTCTTATTTTTCAATCCCACAAGCACACAGTGGGGAAATCCTTTTTCTTTGTTTTAAAAAACATTCTATTTATTGATCTTATTCCTAAAAGAAACAGAGAAAGTGAGAGTCCCTGACTAAAGAGAGAGCCTATAAGTAGATGATTGACAGGCAGAGGAGAGAGATGAACAGTAAAGAGACATGTTTTGTACAGGATCACAAAGGTCTGCATCTAAGCCAGGAGCACAGCATTGGTCTGATGTCTTATGATAAGGACAATTCTGGTTTATAAGCTTATCGCGTAAATAGTTTTATAATGAAGTTTAGTGTGTAGAGAGAAAATTACCATAAAAAAAACAAGTTAGGTTGTTTCAATTTCCAATTAAATTTCTGAGGGCATAATTTGTTCCTTAAATCAATAAGACTTCTCCTTTCAACAAGTAAGAAAGGTGAATCCAAATACAGCAATATTCTCCGCTCAGCTATACCCATAGTCCCATCAGTGTGTAAGAATGGTGCAAATGACAACACAGTCTGGCAATATACTTTGTTTTATGTGTGCACAGTGCAATGATTTATCTATTGTTTTATTTTTCAGTGCAGCTGTTATTTTTACAGAGAACTTTCATTATGTGAAATATTCAGTGTTAGGGCAATATCTCTCTCTGTGAAAAGCTTTAGGGTCTTGTTACATGGTAATTACAATAATAATTATAATTATATATAATAATAAGGTTAACTCTTTCCTGCTCGATCCCCCAGGACAAACAATACAGGCAGCCACTGGGGAAGGGAGGTGGACAGAGGGGAACCCTTAGTGACAGGGTTGGCCCTAATGGGTAGGGGTGAAGCTAGAATGGTAGAAGGGGGATTCTTACCTTTCAGTCCTCCAGGTCCCTGCTGGCCTGTATGTGCTACTGCTCTGAACTTGAGCTAGCACTAACACTGATCAATATTTGTGCAGCTCACAGTGTAAAGTGTAATAAGCCCCTTAGAAAACTAGATTCAACTTTTTCATTTACATGGCATTTTGAAACATTTCTTTTAGCTTTACATAATTTTTTTTGACTGTGATGAGCTAAAAAGTGACATGCATCTGGATTCATCAGACAGATAAAAAGCATCTTCTCAAATTTGTGGAGGATATGGTATGTGAAAAGCAAACCTGACTTCACTGCTAAAATCCACAGTGAGAATAGTAAGCCATATTCTTGTGTGAAATGTCAGGAGTGGAGGAAGATAGGTTAAGGCAATGACATCGTTAAAGGTACTGCCATAGGAAGGATTAACAATATAAAAGACCTGAAATAACAGTAAGAAAGGATGAGAAGGAAAAATACTAGGAAAGAAGAGAAGAAAATGCAGGCAAAACAGCAGTAGTAGAGAAGATAAATGTTAAATGAAAAGGGAGAAAGCTATAGTGAGAACAAGATTTAGTGAAACTATTAACTTGAATTCATAATGTATGAAACATGAATAAACCCCTCATCATTTTAATCTCTGGCCTCTGCCCTGATGAGTATTGTTTTTCCTTTTCTTACTTACAAATTCTATACTACAAAATTAATGTACTACAAATTAACTGGCTCTCAGCAGTTACTTATTAGCTAACCTAAAGCACTATATGAGAACAACTAACACTGTTCTCAGTTCAAGTGGTAATGTGCACAGAGCAGCCTAGTGCCACTGGCTGCCCTAGTAAGATTTTTGGTGTTGACGTGTTTTTAAGTATTTTTCTGGGAAGAATAAGGCCATGGCAAGCATAAGAGCTATTTGTTGCAATGGGGATTGGAGGGTTATAAGGAAGGTGATCCATATTTGCAAGTACTTCGCCAGTATAACTGTGTTACTACACCATACAGGCAATTGTTATGTTTTGTGGCTTGGGCTCTGGGCACAACCGAGCACTATTCTATATGCATGTATGGCCAAAACTCTTCAGCAGAGCATTGTTATGATAACTTGAATTGTTACTGCAAGATATTTAATTGTTATTTTCCATAAAAGGGGAAGTTGAATTATGTGAACCTTAACCAGTAATGCCTTTTAAATGTTAGACATTTGGGCCCAGATCTAGGCCTTACTCCCCTGCAGAGGTGTGAACTGAATTCTTTTTTTTCTAGAAGGAACTTATAGCCGTGATAAACTATAGAAATTAAATATTAGTAAGCTCTCTAGGCAGTGTAGAAGGTTTAGTGTACTTGGAAATTATATATTGGTTTATTTTATGGGTTATGAAGGAACTGTGTGTGGTTCTGGTGCTGTATTTATTGTATATTAAACAGAATTTAGATGATGATGATATATACGTATATATCTGATAATATACTCAGAAGTTTTTGGAGATGTCTGTGCATTCAAATATTTTACCATGATTCTTATTAGTTATGTCTAATGTATATATTTGATAAAGCCAAGAGTTGGATTATTCACATATCCTTTGAAAAATCCAATAGTCCATCTTCTTGTGTGTCAAAGATCAAAGTCTTTGATTTCAGATGCTGATGGCAACAGGTCAGAGGCTAATACAACAAACTCTGTAATTGTAGTCTCACACCATTATCCTTCTGTAATAAGTGCTGTATACACACACCCTTGTCTGTGCCTCATCCAAATCACTCGAGCTCCCTACACAAGAGAAACTAACCTTGAATAAGTCAAAGAAGATATCGTACCTATAGTAACGAGATAAAGATGAAACTCCAAATTGGCTGACTTTAATGAAATTGTAAAATTAAAAATAATGTACTGTGCTCACCCTTCTGTGACCAAACAGGCTCAGTACCACCCAAGCAAAAAGAAATGCCTGTGCCAGCATGAAACCTGAGCAGACAAAGAAAATACAATTGCCGGCCCATTATTTATTCATGCCTGGCGTGTAGTAATAAGCCACCCTGCTGACTATAACTTTGAAAGAACTTCTGCCCAAAGTGGAGAACTCCGTACACACCCAGGAGGTGCAGTTTGTGAATAGGCCATTCACAAATATCTCCCCACCCCGACTGTTTTTTTTGGCGTACTCGTCTTTGCTGGCTCGTTTGTCTTTCTCGTCGAGAGCTCTCGGAGGTCTACAGACCACCTCAGCTTATCTGCATTGTTCAGAACTTGTATCAAGCAAGTCTGTAACTCACACTGTAATTGCTGAGTAACAGAACGTCTACATGCTGTAACTGAACAAAGCAAGCTCTCTTCTTACGCTCCAGCCATCTGTAGCGTAAGTAAAATAAACCCTTCTGTGTAACCAATATGCTTTAAGTCACCTGACTCTTAGTTGCCATTAACACCCACCTGTCTGAACACCGATCCCTTTTGCGCCAAGCCGGTCTGGTCTTCGGGGCACAACATTGTGATAAAATGATTAAGCCAGTTGATTTAATATTGACCAGGCACATTTACCCATGCAGTTAATATGAAACAGTAAACTCTGGGGCCTGTTGCTCCAGAATGTATTGCCCCAGGCATGACATTTGAACACTTACCCAGAACTGCTGTATGTTGATCTCAGTTGGAATAGTCCGCCAGCCCGGGGCTGCTCCCCCCTGGCTCAGATGGGCTCCAGTACAGGGCTAGCTGGCAGGCAGCCCCTACACCAAAGTATCTCTGTGCCCCAGCCAGCTGCATCAGTGTCTATACGTGAATTGCTGTGGAGTAAAAAAACACCACAGGTGGGTACTATTTGGATGAACAAGTGAAGTTTAAGAATTTATTCCAGCCTAATAGGGGCACACGTGCAGATGCTGAGACATTTGCTGAGGAGCTACTTCATCAACTCTGCCGAAAACTTCTTACCACCATGAGTTAGTGTGCGTTTGTGGGGTTCCTACATGATACTTGACTAGAGCCTATCAGAAATTTTTCAATGACCAGAAAATAGTGAAGTGTTGTCAGAAATGTTTGCCAGGTCCAGGATTAAAATTTGAGAGACATGGGATGCATCTACATGTGTATGAATGTGCTGTTGTTATTGCGTATTAAGGTTAGTATCTCTAATAGGCATGCCATAAATGTGCAGTAGCCAATGCAAATGCACTGTAGCAATGATACATAGTGTTTTTGTGATAAAGAGAGAAAATTAGCCCACATTCCTTTTTTCTAGAAGGAAAAAAAACAGTACACTGGGTTGAGTTTCCAAGGAAACCAAGCCTAAGGGACAGCAGTTTGACTAAGCTTAAAGGACAGCAATTCTATTGTGCATTAATGCATTAGCACAGTTTTTTCATGACAAGCTAATGCACAGTAAAATTAGTCTACTGCACGTTAAGTGCCTCATGTGGATGTGCCCAGAGAGACGCAAAAAACTCACTCCAAAAGACCCAACAACCCATTACGTTCTACATTCTACATACTACATTCATCTGAGATGTGGAACTTTCAGGGATCCTGAATAGAGGAATGCCCATGGATCCTTCATATTTCAAATGACTCCTCAACCGGTTGCAGTTGAATACTGAATAGTCTAGTTTTTGTTGGCTAAACCTAGATTTTTTTTTCCTTTTACCATGATATGGAATTCTTATTTACTAGCCAGATACATGATAACCATTAGCCAACAGTGTAATTATGTTCCTATGTAGTGTTGTTCAGCAATGCTAAACTCTTATACCAAACTAATTTATATTTTGTACGTTTACAAGTGAGTTCTGTGGATTGCAGCAGTCCTGCAGAGAATGTTCTTAAAACAGGGATTTGTTTGATCAGCTACTTACTGTGAATCTTTTTAGTTGAAGGCTGAATAACTTACTTAAATAGGGATGTCATTTCATGTCTCATGCTGACTGTTGAAATCCAATTTTCAGTCCAGTGTCAATTTCTGTTCCCACGATCATACCTCACCCACTCCTCTGCCAGCTTTCTGCTTCTGCCATCTGTGATATTTGACAAAACAAGTACTGTTACTGCACAAATCAAGTCCGGATGTTGAGCTGGCACAGTGTGGGAAACACTGCTATGTTGTGGTGATGTGTGTTATCTCAGGTGCGAGGTACATTAGGAGTTTCTATAAAAATGTGACAGACCAAATCTACTTTTCTTTTTTTACAGCAAAATGCTCTCCTTAAGTTTGGTCTCCTTGGAAACTCAACCTGTGTACTGCTTTTTTTCCTCAAAAGAAAAAGGCTTTGGGCTAAGTTTCTATCTTTTTATCCATTTTTATACTCTGCTTATCACATTGGTACCTAAGGAAATAATAGTGAAAAATATGAAGCCTTTGCACTAGCATTTTCAAATATTATCTTTTTCTCTCAAAGAATTGCATGGAATACTCTTTAACTTTATTCACATCCCCCAACTTTCACAAGATTCAGGATATTAAAAAAAACAAAACATTTGTCTCTTTTTGTTCATTTTTGTTACCATAAATTTTAAGTTTTCCTATCTCAACATATTTAGGATTGAAATTTCCCACAAGCGCTTCCTGGGACCATTTGGTAATTGATTATGGTTGTTTCCTGGCAGGAGAAAACAAACCATTCTGCAGAAAAAAATAAAATAAAGGAATGTTAAAGATAAATATTTTGTATGTCCCGATAAGCTTTCTGACAGAATGTTGACTAATCTTTATTATAATTTTGACTCATCTTGTGCATCTTTCATCTTTAACCCTAGGGCTAGGGACAGAAGTTACACATAAAATGGTAGGGACAGGTAGGGGTGGGATGGGGCCAGATGTTTATCCTGAAAGGGAACACGGGAGAGGTTTATTCCCCTCGCCCTCCCCTATCCCACCAGCATGAATTTTCATTTCTCCACTGGCTGCTCCAGCAGCAGGGGCGTGGCCAAGCTGGACAGTAGCTTGGAGTGAACTGGCCAGAAATGGGGTTTAACTCCCCACTCCCTGTCCTACCATCATGGACCCAAGTTGGGGGCTACCTGCCACTCCCCCCTTGCTGCTGTAGTGGTGGGGGTGGGGTGCAGCCAGATGCCAGCTGATATGGCTCCCTGAGGCAGAGGCAGCAGGGGGTGGGGTTATTCCCCACTCTACCTCTGGGGAACCACAGCTGGGGTCTGCCTGCCTTGCCAACCGCTGCTGATCACTCCCTGTGTGGGGTGAGTGGCAGGTTAAGTCCCCTCCTGCCCCCTCCAGCAGATGCTGGAAAGAGAGGGGAATAACCCCCCTCCCTGCCCCCTTTCCTAAAGGGCCATGCCAGCTGGGCTCTGGCAGGTGCCTCTGCCCTGCCACTGGAGCGGCAAGGGAGCAGGTCCCTTGATGGGGGCAGCACTCCCTCTCATGGTGTACAGGGAGCACAAGTCTCTTTCCGGTGACGAGAGTACAAGCAGGGGGTCAGGGCTGCTGCCAACTGCGTGGGGAAAGCAGCAGCACTGGGGCTCAGAGCAGTGGCCATATCCCTCACAAACCATCACAGTGCTGCTGCCGCCGCACAGACTATGGCTGCTTTCCCCACCCCTGAGTGCAGCCCCCCGCTTGGAAGAGGCTCATGCTCCAGGACACCGTGAGAGGGGCTGCAGCCTCCGTCAGGGTCACCCCCCTCTCTTGTGGCTCCAACAGCAGTGGGGAGTATGGCCAGAGGCTGGCCAGTAGAGTCTGCTTAGGCAAGGGGGCAGGAAAAGAAGTTATCCCCCCCGCGTCTGGTGGAGGGGGCAGGATTTTGACTTATCCCGCTGCTCACTCTATGCAGGGAGTAATTGGTCGCAGTGGTCGGTAGTGGTAGGCCCTAGCTGTGATTCCCTGGGGCAGAAGGGGGAATAACTACCCTCCCTGCCCCCTCTGCTTCAAGCAGCCATGGTAGCTGGCATCTGAATGTGCCCTGCCCCAACCCATGCAGCACCAAGGGGGGTGTGCTAGGCAGACCCCAGCATGGATCCATGCCGGTGGGACAGGAAATTAAACCCTGGCCAGTTCACTCCAGGCTACTGCTGGATTTCAACATGCCCCCCAGCACAGCTTCCCTGCAGCCAAGGGCACACTCTAGAATGCCTCTCCCCCTTCCCCCCTCACCCACCCTGGAGTCCTGGGCTAAGTGGCTGCAGGCATGTGCCTGCATTTCCTCAGTCCAGAGGAATTTCTGTTCACTTGCAAATTCGTTCAATATAGGCAGGTTATACTAACATGCAAAGATTGAATTAATTTAAGTTCCGGCTTTTTGAATATCTGTCCATAGCCTATGTGATCCATTGATGTAACACAATAAGAAATTTGAAATGTGTATTTTGCTTTAAACATGCATTGCTAGACTTCTCAGAAGCTACACTCTTATTCCTGTTTATATCTGAAAGTTTTGTGCATAGGAATCTCTGATGTTGTAATGTTTGCAACTATCCTCCACTTATTTTCCATCCACTAAAAACATTGTCTTAGCTTGTGGATAACCGCTGCATGCTTCACCTGGCATTAGAGGTAATAGCATTGCCCTCAAGTGATAAAGAAGACCAAAATGATTACCTGAATCATTCTGCTCTTCAACAGCTACCAGAACAAAAGTAGCTATTGTTTAAGTACTCATGTGTTTTCAGACAGATAATAATATGGCTTCTTGAAGCTAGAAGTAAGGTATTTCAAGGTACATAAGTGCCTGCAGTCAGCACCAAGAAGCAAGTTTATGTTCCCCGGGAAAAAAAGTCCTAAATTGTAATTTGTCTCTTGTGCATCATTAACTTTACCTGCAGGAGGTATGGAGGCATTCGTGTAAATTTTATTTTTACTTTCCTGCAACAATAGAGTCCTGCCCTGTTATTGGCCCATATCATCTCGTGCTACATTCAAGGCCACAGAAAGGAGTCTTTGGATTTTCAACTTTGTCTTATAGGAATTTTCTGAGAGAGAAAGGGAAAGAATTGTTTTATATAGAAGTTAGAGTGTGCCATATGTATGGACACAAGTCTTATTTAGAAAAGATTTTGTGAAGGAAATATAGTGGGGAAAAGTGCTTCTGGGGACTCTTCTTCTATTCAGAATCTTATAATGGTGTCTGTGTGTTTGAGAAATCTCTTTAGGGATAATCAGATTATAGAGTCAGATCACAGAAAAAGCCCAAGTAGTGTGCCTGTACTCTAGCATTCAAGGGCTTTGTAATGTCAGTTTTCTTAGGATTTCTTAGTATTTTGGAATCAGGAGCTCTGATCAATGGGATCACTTTAGGCATCCAAGTGAGACAGTTTTCTCAACTCTCCCTTGTGAAATACGTTCCCCTTGGCAACCTGCCCCATCACAGTACTGCTTTGAAGGTAACACATCAAAGGTTGCTACTGCACGTGTGTGGAGTATATAGATACCTGTTTTGACTGTGTATGCTTCTATGAAGTGGAACATGTGAATATCCAGCAAAATAGTTCTAAGGCTTAAGTCCTTATATCCTCAGGCTTGAAGGGCATTTGCAGTTTTAATGGGCCATGCCTTTAAGAGACACTTTTAGAAGTTTGATAATGGAACATGATTTATGTACCAAATACTGTTACCCCTTTGAGAGAGACTTGGCCATATGACTGATAATAAAAGGAACAGTATGTTAATTTTTCTTAACTGGTCTGTCTCTATTGGGATTTTAATGAACAAGGGACATTAATGACCAATTAAACATTAACTAAATCATAATGCTCAGGGAACTTTTGATTTGCTAAGTGATGCATAATTGACTTTTATGATAATTACTCTTAAATGCATGCATTTATACTAATTTTCATTCACTAACTTTGAGACTTACCTATTCACAGCATCTGGAACCTGCAAAAAATCTTTTTTTCAGTTTCATCCTTTGCAAGTTGTTTCCCTGCACTCCTGTGCTTTTTTCATTTCCCCAATTCTTTTCTGTTTTCTTTTTGCAGTATCTTTCCATTTCTTTCCTGCAATATCCACCTGTGCTGTCTGTTTCTTATCATTACATTGTCCTCATTTATATCTGAGGTATAGAAGATGTCAGCCTCTACCTACTATCAATGTATTTTTTTAATTGTGAGTGGTGGAAAGTTTTGATTTGGCCTACACAGCCCATTCAAATATTTCAGCACACAATATTGAAACCAAGCTAGGTAAATTATGAAGAAAACCCTGAAAACACCCGAAGGGCAGTTATATGGAGGATGGAAATATCCTTTTCTCTATGGTCATTGGGGTAGGACTAGGAGCAATGGTCTCAAGTTACAGAAGTTTGCAGTTTTTCCTCCCACTGCTGATTGGTCAAGGGGCTCTGGCAGCCCTGTCACTTGCTGTTGATTGGCCAGGAGGCAAAAACAGTGGCATATTTAAAACTGCAGTTTCTGCCTCCTGGCTGATCAGTAGCAAGTGGAAGAGCTGATATAGCCCCTCCACCAATCAGCAGTGGCATGGGGATGTGCAGCAAAAAAAAGCAAGATTAAAGATGCTGCTGCTCAGTGTACTTCTGCCACCATTTAGGTAGGTCCCTAGTTATGAGATCATTTAGTCCAGTCCACTGTTGAAGATAGGATCACCCCTGACTTAATCACCCCAGGTTTGTCCAACCTGCTCTTGCAAATTTCCAGGGCTGAAGATTCCACAATTTCCTTAGGCAGCATGTTGTAATGTTTGACCACCTTCATAGTTAGAAAGTTCTTCTTAAAAGCCAACCTAAATTTCCCATGCTGCAACTCACAAGTAGGGACCTACCTAAATCACAGCAGAAGTACTGTGCAGTGACTCCTTTAGTCTTGCTCTTTTTGCTGTGTGCCCTCCTGCCTCTGCCAGTGATTGGCAGAGGGGCCTCTCCAGCCCAACCTGTCACTGCTTGCTGCTGATCAGCTAGGAGGCAAAACTGGAGTTTTAAATATGCCACAGTTTATGCATCCTGGCCAATCAGCAGCAAATGGTTGGGCCACCAGGGTGCCTCCACCAATAAGCAGTGGGGGTTGGAGGAGGGGAGCACATGGTGAAAAGAGGAAGATTAAAATAGCTGTTGTACATTACACTTCTGCCATTATTTAGGTAGGTCCCTACACATCAGGTCCCATTCAGCCCTACTTTCCTTTGCTCTATGAACCTATGAAAATGGGTTCAAGTTCATGTGACTGGTATCTTTCCCTGAACTTTTAGAAAAGTGGATTTAGCATTTTACTGTACTGGCTGCTCAATTTCATTACTAAATGTTTAAGACCAAAAAGAATCAGTATTACCATCTTATCTATCCTTATCCTCCTGCATAACACAAACAAAAAAATTGCAGTTGTCATACTCTAGTTGTTAATAGGTTGTACATTTATGTGACATTAGCAGTATTGTATATTTTTTCCAGGATGGTCTGCCCATCTCAATGTAAACATTTTACCATTTTTCTTCCCAAACCTTCCGCAAAGGCAACTCCACTATGGTCCTAGCTTACATTCTTGTTTCATTCTTGCTTTTCACCAGTTGGAATCACTATCAAAACCTCCTTGACAGTTTCTGTATAAGGTATAGGCTCTTTTCTTTCTTTTCTGTGTACATCATTTTATACAACCTGATGATCTCTCATCTTGGCTATTTTGAAATTGTTCTCTCATTTGAAGTGCTTCAGGCTCCATTTTACCACACTTCCTGTTCCAAGCATTTTTCACATATTCTCAGTATGCTGACTGCACGCTTTTTTTTGTTTCTATTTTATCTAATCTGGTGGGAGTAGTACAGTGGATTACCAAGTGTCTGATAAAGATAGGGTGGAGGTGATAATATTAAGGTTAGGTGAAATAACAGTAAAAATATGGTGGCGATTATATCATCAAACTTAATTGGCAGTGTCTGTCTGCTACTCCTTGCCCAGTTTCAGAACCTGGAGTGTCAATGATTGCCTTTATATGAAGAAGAGACAGACAAAGCATTTCCTTTAATGACTCACCTGAAAACTGAACTTTTTTATTTTAGCTGTAGACACTGGTATTGTAATCAACTTTGTCACTTTAAGATTATGTTGTTGCAATAGCCTCTTGAAGTTAGACCTTAATTCTATTCAGAAGCTTACTCTTGTAGACTACAGCTGCTTGTATATTGGGCAAAGTATTTTAATTGAAGCACATAATGATATTGGTTTATAATCTTTACTGGCTGGCAGCTGGATTTCAGGTAAAATTGAATGTTATTTTAATCTCTGCAGACTGAGCCCTCCTTATTTGAGATGTTGCCCTTGTGTTTAGTACACCTTTTTGTTAGCAAACAGTCCCTGAATTTCCTTTAAAACAAAAAGTGTAGCCCAACTATTGTCAGAGGCAGACGGATGAGTTGAGACAGAACTTTGAGGTGAACTAGGGTACTTTGATTGCAAATGGATTTCGTTAAAAAGGGTGATGGATTTGGTGTTTCAGTATCACATAATTTTGCATGATACTTTACTTAATGCCATGATTGGTTATAGGTTCTTAAAAAAAAAATTAAAAACCTGCAATCTACTTATTTCTAGTTTCCTAGATCACCCTTTGCTTCCTTCATCCCATCCAAAATGTAGCTATATAAAATATCTACCTTCCCTGATGCTCTATTTATATTCAGCCCTTCTTCAATTCCCTCTCACTATCTGTAAAGTGAATTTATTTAAATTTCCTCTTTTCCCCCTACAATCTGCCTGTCTATCTTCATGCTATTTCATCCCTTCCTGGTGTCTTCTTTTCTCTACTTACTTGTCCCAAATTGCCTGCTGCTCTATTTCTAACAATGACGTTTTATAAGATGACTGCTGAATAGTTCTGATGAAGGTTTTTGGGTGTGGGGGGGTCAGCCAAGGGAGCAGGAAAGCTCAGCTGGCCTGCACCCTTCCTTCCTCCCATTTCCCTTCTTTTTTTCTGTTCTATTCCTTCCAGAGGAAAATTTTTGGTACTTTTGTCTTACCTTTGGGTAAGAAGATGCTTTACTGGGGACCTGTTGGTGAATTTTCTTTATATTTTGGAGAAATGCTTTACATGTTATATCTGGTTATCAATCCCTTCATATACTGCTTGCAATATAATTCATTAGGATAAAAATGATATTCAGATACTGCTGAGGATTTAAAATGCTATCTCTAAAAAGAGTTTGTTTTATAATGGGCAGCAACAGAGTTGTCACTACCAGTGTGCTTCCACTACAGAATGTAGACCCGTAGATCTGTCAGTCCCCAGCCCCACCTGTTAGAGGCAGGTACAGCACGATGGAGGGAGGCTGTGAGCAGTGTTCTGAAAAGTTCTACGCCAGATGAGACTATTAGCATTTGATATAAAAACTGTCCACCAAATGGGGAGAATGGTGAAGTGAGGGGGGTCTTGTCAGAAGCCTGAGAGAAATTCAGCACACTATGATTCAGTGTTTCCCAACCTTTTTCAGCCCAAGGCACACTTACATTAATACACATTTTCCACAGCACATCTGTTAAGGTATTCCCCGTCTCCATACTTATGAGCTCATTGTAGCTCATTGCCATGGGAACATTTTGCAGTACACGTGTCAATTTCTGATGGCACACCGTTGTGCTGCGGCACACCGATTGGGAAACACTGCATATAATTTAATCTTCTGCTGGTGCCATTCAAGGCATCTGGCCACAGCCATCTCCTCAAAAGCCCCAGTGCACTTGTTTCCCCTTTTTCCCCAAGAAGGGCCCTCAGAACCATTGACTGCCTACTGACTCCTATTTGACAGAGCCCAGGGTAATGAGAGAGGAGATAGCTGTAAGGAAATGAGGACATTTCCTTGAGAAACACATACACATCCCCTTTTGTTTTACAGTGACTATTGCTTGTTTAAACAGAAGGCTAAAGTTAAAGCCCTGCAAGCCACATTAATCATCAGCACATGGAGGGAATAAAATGATCTTTATTGTCTGCTGGAATGTCAGACAGAAACTGTTGAAAGCCAGACTAATTCTTGCTGCCAGGTGTAAATAGTGAACTGTGTTGATATCAACTATGCAGCCTTTATATATCAGCTTAAATAGTCTGAACTGCTGAGAACTTGCAAAATTTAGGTTTTAGTATGTGGAACTTTTCACCACCAAAATGTGTGCATTTGTGTGCCTGTGTGCATACACCCATGCACCAATCTGTTTTGCATGTACAGTAATCAACTAATTAACCATTGTATTGCCACTTATGAGGAAAGTAATGGATAACTTTCTCATAAATTTGCTTCTCTTAAGAAATCCCTGGATTTGATAATTAGTCTTCATGTTATCTAGTACAGGGCTGGCCAGATTTGATAACTAGTCCAAGGGTCCCTAGTATAGGGATGGCTCTCAATTCCCCAAGCTCTCAATTGCTTCCACATAAAGCACTGCTTATGAGGTCCATTATGAGACCTATTGAATTCCTCATAAGCAAGAACAATAGTACTGTAGTTGAAGTTCTTGCTTCAGGGATGGTGAGTTGTAAATGGCTATATAGTCATATTCACAATAAGTTATTTTTGTCACAAAACTTGTAGTGCAATTTGTACACTTGGTGTGCGGTCTGCTGCTGCTGACACTTCCTTCCCCTTGTGTTTCTCTTGTGTGAGAGCATTCCACTGCTTTCAGAAACACTTTCCCTTCTGTTACTTCCTATCTGCAGCTAAGAGCTGAGAAAGTAAGCTGGAAGGTGCACTCAGTCAGCTATAACCTTAGAATGGTTTTAAAGTTTATTTTTGCACAACCACTGTTCCTCTTCCTGCACTCCAAGTCACCATATGGGAACACCTGGGACGTTCATGATTTGTTCATCTAGGACAATATCTGACTCACTGTAGTTGGTATTATGATTGTCATGAAGGTGAAGAAGCTACAGTGCATAATTATTGGCCAGCTTTTCATTCACTTCATTCAGAAGAGAGTGCACAGGGATTTCAGAGAGAGATTCTACAGATGAGAATTTCAAGTCTCCATTAAACTTCCAAGCCTTACACCTGTACATCATTGCAATAAACTTTTTTTACATTGGTAGAAATCTTGCTTACATGCTGTTGCATTAGTAAACTTGTCAAAGACCACACTAACTTTTTGGGTGCAAGACTCCCATCAATGCTGGTGTACCAAACCCCGCAGTCCCAGACACTGGCACAGAGAATCACGAAAAGAGGTTTCCACTTTATATAGGGGATGCTAGGTCACAAGCCCAAGGGATGCGGAAATTGGGAAAACCACACGTAAATAAACATTTGGGTACATACACTTAGGATATATAGAACAGATAATAAGCAGTGTTACTGTAGCAAAACCATCCAGGAACAGCTAATTGGTAATAGATTGGAAACCCTAACATTGTGGTATATACTTGAGCAACATTAAATCTCCTCCACAACTCCAGAGGGACCCCAAACCAATCTCTGGACTTAAAACACTTAATTGCTATCTGTCTCAACTCCACATCTGAGTCCTACTGCTGCAGCTCACAGTCCAAGCTGCTTCTTGCTCTTGTGCCATGCACCTCTCTCTGCCATGCCATTCTACAATCCTGTGGTGCTCCTTCCACTTCTTCATGTCTCCTGCAACGGTATGGGAGTTGTAATGCACGCTACAGTTCACTCTCCCAGTCCCCTGGAGGCTTCTGGAAATTGCAATCCATGCTACAGTACCTTTATCCAGTCCCCTGGAGGCTTCTGGGAGCTGTAGTTCACATTATAACATTCTAGTACGTTGCACAGGCACAGTATTAAAACACTTCGAAAATAAGTGAATTCATGAACAGCTAGAAATTTGTTTCTGTTAACGGATATGGAAAGGATAGAATACTTTTTTCCAGGGGCTATTTGATATATGACCCTCATTTTTCTTCAAACTGACTGCAGAGGGCATGAAATGGTCTACTAATATCTCAAAACTTTCCCTGGTCTGAGTTACCAGTGCATAGTGATCAACATGCAAAAGTTTTATATAGTCTTTTCGTCAACCTAGCACCCAAAACAAAGTCTGGAGTCAGAAGTAAATCCAAATGTTTGAATCAAGGTTGTAAGACACCTAATCTAGCTCTCATCGGGATATGTCTGCATTGATGCTGTGCTGCTTTTATGGTTGCCAATGAAAAATAAGCACTGACCACAAACTCCAAGCCTGGAACTTATGAAGCAAGAAGTGGATATTCCCTATTGTCATTTTTTAGGTTTACTTTTGATGTACTTCAGAACAGAGGCTGGGGCTTTCTCCTGTGATCCCTCACCACCTCAGTCTCAGGTTTGGAGCCAAAAGAGTTTACCATAAGCCATTAGAAGAGCATGGGACCAGTGTCAATATGTCCTGAGCTGAAAGCAGAAACAAGATTGGCCTTTAAATATATCCCTTCTTTGACAACATTTTTTTTCCAGGGAAGGAGTTGGATAGGATTTAGTAAACCTTTTCATTGCCATTTATACCATCACTGAGCTGTCACAAGACTGAAAGAAACTTCTGTGAGCAGATGAGCCTCTTCTAATGGTTCAAATTTGAGGTTGGATTACAGGCATTTAGCAAGTCAATAAAAGCTAGTTGGAGATGGCTCTCAGTATTGAGTACCAGGTCAATAATTCTTTTACCCAGAATCCAATAAAATTACCTAAAATCTACTTTGTGAAACTTGAAGTTTCCTTTCTAAAAAGCGCAAGAACTTCCAGCTGAGGAAAGCTTGAGGGATGATCTTGCCAGTGTGATGATTTTGTCCTACAACCCCCAACCAGAAAAGGGACAGCTCTAAACTTCTCTCATTCTCTAACCCTAATTCTAATCCAAGATTAGGCCGCTCCATAAGATTCTGACTCAGATTCTGATTCATCAAGGAGTCTATCTACAATAAGCTTGCAGAAGGTAAGATTCTGAACGACAGCCAGCATGGCTTCATCATGGGCAGGTCTTGCCTTACCAACTTCATCTCCTTCTACGACCTGGTAACTTGCCACCTGGACATGAGAGAGCAGGTTGATATTGTATACTTGACTTCCAAAGGGCCTTTGATCTAGTATCCCATGATATCCTCATGAGAAAATTGGAGAATTGTGGGCTTAACTCTGAAACAGTCAGGTGGGTGAGAAACTGGCTGCAGGGTAGGACCCAAAGTGTCGTAGTAAACAGATCTGTATCATCCTAGTGAGAAGTGGACAGCAGTGTCCTGCAGGGATTGGTGCTTGGTCCAATACTTTTCAACATCTATATTAACAATTTGGATGTGGGGGTGAAGAGCTCATGGGCCAAGTTTGTGGACAGCACCAAGTTATGGGGAAGTGTGGTCATGTTTGAATATAGACTTCGTAGACATTAGGACTGGAAGGGACGTCAGAAGATCATCGAGTCCAGCCCCCCACCCAAAGGGCAGGAAGTCAGCTGGGGTCATAGGATCCCAGCAAGATAAGCATCCAATTTGCTCTTGAAGGTG
>NW_017728886.1:134515218-134542279 GCF_001723895.1 Crocodylus porosus
TGTCCACATCATTAATGAAGATGTTGAACAATATGGGTCCAAGGACAGAGCCTTGGGGGACCCCACTGGTCACAGGAACCATGATGATTGACTTCCGTCAATTACCACCCTCTGGTCTGACCACGGACAAAGTTCTCCAACCAGCAGATCATGGTAGACCCAAGGCCACAATTGGCCAGTTTTACGAAGAGGTGATCATGGGAAGTCAAGTTATATGACATCAATCTCTTCTCCCTTGTCCAGGTGACAGGTCACCTGGTCATAGAAGGTAATGAGATTGGTCAAGCAAGACCTACCTGTAACAAACCCATGCTGGCTATCCATCAGGATGTTGACATTTGCTGGTCCATTAAGGATGGCCTCTTTAATAAACTTTTCTAAGACCTTCCCCAGGATACAAGTCAGGCTGGTGGGCCTATAGTTAGCCAGATCCACTTTCTTGAAGATAGGCACTACATTGGCCTTCTTCCAGTCTTCAGGCAGGCCAAACTTCAGGCACTACACTAGGTAACAGATACAGGCAGGACTAGACAGGCTATCAAGTTGGATGGATCAGAATCTGATGAAGTTCAATGTCAAGAAATGTAAAGTGCTCCACCTTGGGATAAGCAACCCCTAACACACCTACAGGCTTGGCAGCACCAAACTCGCTAGCACCATGAATGAAAGGGACCTGGGTGTAATAACAGACCACAGTATGAATATGAGCTGGCAGTGCAATGCTGTAGCCAGTAGGGCAAATAATACTCTGGCATGCATCAATTGATGCATCTCCAGCAAAACAGAGAATGTGATGCTTCCACTCTACTCAGCACCGATGAGACCACAGCTGGAGTACTGCATCCAGTTCTTGGCACCACACTTTTACAAGGACATGAACAAGCTTGAGAGAATCCAAAGAAGAACCATGGATATGATAAGAGTCTTACATGGCAAGCCATACATGGACAGGCTAAGGGATCTGGTTCTCTTCAGCCTGAGGAAAAGCAGGTTGAGAGAGGACTTCATAGCAGCTTACCACTACAGTAGGGGAGTACACCAAGAGCTCAGTGAGCAACTGTTTAACATGGCGCCTGAAAGGAAAACCAGGAGTAATGGCCACAAGCTCCTGGAAGACCGATTCAGGTTCAACATTAAGAAAAACTTCTTCACAGTCATGGCATCCAGAGTGGAATAAAGTCTCTTCAGAGGTGGTGCAATCACCTACCCTGGAAATCTTCAGGAGGAGACTGGACGGCCACCTTGCTGGGGTCACCTGACCCCCCCGCCCCCAGTTATCTTTCCTGCTTGGTGCAGGGGGCTGGACCTGATGATCGTCTGAGGTCCCTTACACTCTTACAATCTATGCATCTATTACCCCAAGCTACGTGACCACAGGAACTATCTTGGACAGCCCTGAAACCAATCACTAAGCCTTGATGGGAGATCCTTAACTGCCAAGCACCCATTGAAGCAAAAGGGACCTTCCCAACCCTGAACCTGAGCCCATTACTGGGATCTATGCAACCCACAACCCTAGGTCAGTGGCCCTGGCATCCATCATATGAACTATGCGACTATCCTGCCATACCTATTTGTGTCCTAAACATACAACTGGGTGTCCCACCACTCCCAACCAGAAAGACCACTCCAAACCTTACTCATTCTTTAACCCTAATTGTTGCCTTAGTTCAGGCTGCTCAAGAAGCCTGATCCTGAGGAGACTGACCACATGTTCTAGCTTGGAGAGACTCCAAGCCCAATCACTAAGCCTAAGAATGAGATTTCCTAGCTACCAAGCATCCATTGGAATAAGAGGAAATTTCCCAGTCCCAAGTTTGAGCCAGGCTAACCTGAAGTGAGGTGACCCAAGGTCCGTTCATGTAACTATAAGCTTGGACTACATTACATACCTTAAACAGAGCTCCAGGAGTCCTATCACCTCCAACCAGAAAGACAGCTTCAGACCCTGTCTGCTCTCTAACCCTAACCGTAGCTTGGGCTGGTCCAGAAGTTCCCACCCCAAGCAGGGTGATCACAGACTGTTGAGCCTCCAAACCTGATTACTAAGCCAGACTAGGAGATCCCCAGCTTCCAAACACCCACTGATACAAAATGAACCTTCCTGCCCCTGCACGTGATCCCACTGCTGGGAGCCAGTTTGCCCAAGGTGACACTGGGCTCTTTTTGCACGAAAACTCCATTGCACTTCTGGAGTCTTGACTGGCATTTGGCAGAAGACAGTACATTTTTTTACCGAGAACTACCTTATGTCTTTGCAATCCCTGAGTGTTATATTTCTATCTCCTCTCTTGACTGGCAACATCTCATTCTGCTGTCTTGGACTTAGTGTTTAACAAGCATCCATAGTGCTCATCAACATGTCTCTGCATTTTGTTAATCTTGAGTGTCCACGACTGATCTCTCATCCAACATAACCTAATTTAGCTTTCTGGCAAATATTTATGTAAATCAGCTCTTCGGTAGTCCAGATCAATTCATCTAGCCTATGAGGTAAAAACTGCCCTTGCATACTGGGACTGGGCTCTGGGGACCCCCATTCATCTGCCCTATGAGGGCCACACTGCCCTTACACACTGGGACTGGGCTCTGGGGACACCATGCCTCCTCTGCTCAAGGAATCTTGTGCCACCTCTACCCACTTAGGACCATGTTCCAGGATCCTGTGCAGCCTCTGCCTAGCCAGGACTAGGCTCCAGGGCTCTGAACCACCTCTGCCTGGCTGGGACTGGACAGCAGGGTCCCAACTTCCCTCACCTGTCTGAGACAGGGCCCTGGGTCCCATGTGGTCTCTATTCAACCAGAACCAGTTTCTGGGGTTCTGTGTTGCCACCACCCAGCTGGAACTGGGCTCCAAGGTCTTGAGCTGCCTCTGCTTGGCCAAAACTAAACTCTGAGATCCTGTACTACCCCATCTAAGCTGGAATTGGGTTCTGACGGCCCCATGCCAACTCTGCCTGAACCCCTCATATTAGGACTGAGCCTAACACCACCTTGTGTGCCCAATCTAGTGTGCCATGGCCTGCAGGGGAGTCCCACAGGCCAGCTGACTAAAGTTTGTGGACTGGATCTAGCTCATGGGCTGGAGTTTGAGCACCCCTTATCTAGATATTCAGCACAGGTAGACATGTGTTCTATTTCAACTAGACCAGATGCTGAATAGTTTCCCTGGTTTCATCAGACAAGTCTTGGTGTTGCTAAGTTAGAAAGCCAACAGTTTCCTCATAGATGTCATGCACACTATCAGTTAAGTTTGGCCATTCTTCCTGAGTGTCCCTGTATATGTGATATATCAGGTTGTACAACAAACTGGAAGCTTAGAGGTCCAACTACAATTCTTTATTAAACTACTAAGTCATCTTTAGTCCATGAGAATCAACAATGGAAAAGGATCCAAAAGCAGCATATTGAATCAAATAACTTGTCTTTACTAAAAATTGTATCTTCTGTGTACATGTGTTTGGATGTGTTCTCCAGTATCTGAGTTGCCATGCAACTTTTCCCACTACCAGAAGCTGTCCATTGGAACATGACCCTCCCCCATAAAGTCTGAATTGTTAATCTTTGTTACCTTGTATATTTGAGAGCATGTAGACACAATATTTATACTTAATTCCTTAATATAATTTAATACAATGGTTGATCCCTATGATGTGGTATGCTCCAAAATTCTGACCCGTTTCTGAACAAATTAAAGAGTCAGAATATTAAGTCAGAATATAATACACAAAAATTAGGATTATGAAGCCTAATTTTAAGAAACCTGAATATTTCAGAGCTCTGCACCAGTAACAATGTTAATTTAATTTTTTTTACCATCAAACTGGTTGTTTTTCCACAAAAATTCACTTATCTAAAAATTGAAACAAAAAAATCAATTTTGACAAAATTAAACTAAAAAGGAAGCAGAATTTTGAAAATGCTGAAATGTCCCATATTAACACTTTCAAAATGAAATGGTATGATTTTACATTTTGACGCAAATAAAACCTAGAAAGTCTAAAAGGAGAACAAAGATTTTTGATAAACCCAAAGCAGGTTCTTTCGAAGATCATTTCCTAAGAAATTTTAAAATTTGTTTTTTTTAATTTTCTTTCCATTTTGAAATATGAAAAACATTGAAATTATGGAATTTGTCCTGAAATAGAAGCTCTGGTCCTCACTAAACTCCACTCAAGGAAGCATTAGATTGGATTCCCAAGTGTCTCAACCTGATGTCATGCGTATTGTTCTAGGAAAAATATTCTATTACTAGCATCAGTATAGTAAATTTTAAATGCTGTTAGTTTTCTGTAATATCTTATAAACTAAGCAATGTTGAGTTTCAGACATTGCCTATTCCAATATTTCTTCCTTTTCAATTCTAAATTGTTTGAAATTCACTGAAGAGAATGATTGTAAGATGTTACAGTAAAGCAGCATTTCAAATTATAAAAATAAGAGTACTCATAGAATTTACCAAGAAGGTGTTTTAAAAATTGCATAGCATACCATCTGATGGCAGATGACACAACACTTAATATAAACTTGCAAGAAGTTGCTTCTTTCTCCAGAGCATTTTAATAATAAAGTTTATAGAAAAAAAGAAGAAGAATCAGCGCAGAACCATTACCTTTTGCAAACTGCTTGGATTTGTGTCTTGCCTAAATCTCCCAATAGAATACATAATTTTATTCTTAATGCAAAAGTGTCTGGCACTCCAAAGCAAGACTTTGTCAAATTATATATAAAACCCTTGAGGGAAATCCTGGCAGTCACACCAACAAAGATAAGCTCTGTTTTATCAACCATATGTCAGGCTGTAGTACAACCTTCCATTGGGCTATGGAATTCATTCAGTGAACTACATTTTACATCCAGAGGAACCCAAAGGGATCAAAAGGATTATGCTATTGTAAGGGATTTTCTTTTTTATTCTAGATTAGAGATGTGCCAGACTGCTTCAGAAATGTGGAGTACCTCCAAACTTCAGGCATTTGGAAAGCAACTAGTAACTTGATAATTGCCTACTGCTACTGAGCCACTTGAACTTGCATTAATGGCCCAGGTTTTGAAAGTGTAGAAGCCACGTAAGACTGAATGAGAGGGATATTTCTGACTGAAGTCAGTGTATTCTCTTAATTTCATTTTTTCATAGGATGCCTTTGTAACTTTTTTCTCTTTACTTCAGAGTGATTTCAGTACACATCTTTGACTATAAGAAGTTAATATCTAGTTGAAGTTTTGGCCAGCTGAAAAATGCAGCACTGAATTTCTGCTTGCTTGGGACATAATACTACAATATCTCCAAAGTATGAAATAGATTTTCCTTTCTTCCCAGCATCAAGGGAGAAGGAACGTATATAGTTTGCTGGTGTGTGCTATAAAGGGGCCCTACCCTGTTCCTGAGAAGAAGAAAGCCAGAGGGGCAAGGTGCCATTCAGAAGACCCTACTGGTTGCATCCACATGAGCGTGGATATTTGGTTCCCTAAGGATGACTAGCAGCAGGACACCTTGTGCCACCACTAGTTGTCCCCTGGGAATGCCTGTGCTATGCGCCCTTTGGCATGCAGCAGGTTACCTTGGGTTGGGTAGGGGAGACTGGGGTCAGCACTGGGATGACTACAGCAGCCTTACCTGGGTCCTGAAGGCCTCCTGGGGCTGCAGCAGCAGCAGTTCTGCCACTCTAAGCCTGGTTGGCAGTCAGAGTGTAGCACCAGCCAACCAGGCTCTGATTTTGAGAGCAGCGTGTGCTGCCCCTGCATGTGTCACTCCACTTTTTTTTACTGGGTTTTCTTGACCTCTGGATATCCAGGGATCCAAAAAAACCTCCTGTACTGCTTCCTTGCAGCACAGAGAACATCTGAATGTGCAATATGTGGTGCCACAGACTTCTCTGTGGCACCTCATACTACATGGCGATACTCATCTAGATGCAGCCACTGTGAACATAGACCAGGCTTCAGAGGGTGGAAGGGCTGGCTGTCAGACCACAGAACAAATTCTGTTATTGGGGATGGCACTGGGCAGCTGAACTAGAAGAGCTGTAGTTTCTAGCATATAAATAGCAGGCTACAGGTGCTGGGCCATAGACAATTAATTGAGGAAGGCAGGATGGTATCAGAGTGTAGCAACAGGACTTCTAATTAGGCTAATGGGTAACTACTGCACCCTGTTAAGGGCACTTCTGGTTGGGTGATTAGAAAGGGGAGGAGCAGAGGCACATATAAGCCAGGCCCTGGGGTTGGAGCCTGAGTTTGGTCTCTACCTGGGCTGGAATAGGGCTTTGTGTTTCCTGGTGAGACGGAGTGCTGCAGAACTTGGAGAAGAGCTTATGGTCCTGAAGGAAAGGAAGCCCAGAAGACACTGGATGAAAGGAAACTACAAGAAACTGCTTAGCAGATAAGGGATCATATTCTGAGATCATAAGGGATCATATTCTGTTTGTTGTTGACTGTTTATACCTGTGAGGCATGGAGGCCATGATTAGTGTCAAGGAGGCATTGAGTGCTTCCTAGTGGGCTGCCCAAAGCCCAGCAACTCATGAAAAGGGCCAGAGAGAAGCCAGTGAACTGCATGGGGCTGTACCCTGGCTTCAGGTTTGTGGGGCTATAGCTGGGTCCTGTGAGAGAAACAAGGAGCCCATAAGCAGAAAGGAGGCACCCTGATTGCTTGATATTATGCTTGGTTTAGGATACTGCTTTCAACTTGAGGCAGGTGAGGTGGGAGAGCATGTCAGAGAGGCAAGCAGACTGAAACAGAGAGCCAGAAGATAACAGACTGCTTGAGACCTCCAGGTGCCTGTACAGCATCTGTGTGGGTGTGTACGAATAAGGAGTTTATGGAAAAAATATGTTACAGAGATAAGATTTGCAATATGTCTAAATGTAAGTAGGGCATCTGACTGTTCATGATCAGTCTGAAATGTACATTCAATACTAGTTAGTACTGTCAGAGTCGAGATGGAAAGAACCTTAAATTCATGCTGCTTTAAGCTTCTTTTTTTTTTTTCCTGCTTTTGTAATACAGTCATTTCTTCTGGTGTATCTGAGAAATCAGTTCATCCAAGACCAAGCTTATTCCTTTAAGGACTTGTATGGGATGGCATTCATTTTTTTTGTTTTGTTTTTTTTGTAAAGGGTCCATTTTCATAGCTCTTTCCACAATGTAAAAGCCTGTGCAAAGTTATGTTTTGTATCTATGATGCACACAAATCTTTAGACTGAGTAGCCATCTCTTTTGAGGTAGTGGGGGAGGAAGAAGGGGGAGGCAGGGGAATAACATGCAAGACCAAAAGCTAGAGGACTTTTCCTAACCATTTTAGGAATTTATAATAATACTGTATTTTCTTGCATACAGCACCTTCCCCCCCCACCCCTTACATCCTTTTTTTTATTTTTTTTTAGGGCAGCCTGGAATGGGGGAGGGGAAGATCGCCCTTCTGATGCATGTGTATACCAGTGGCTTGAGAGCACAGCCTGCCTCCAAACCTGCTACCATCCCCATACACTAAATGGGAACAGACCTGGTATTCTGTCCCCAAGGCTACATTTTGGGTCAGACCCAGAGGACCAAGTCTGGGACCATATGCTGGGTTGGACCCTGCAGGCTGGTTCCAGTACTGTTCACTGAGTCTGGGATCACAGACTGGGTCCATGGTCACAAGCTAGGTTAGACCTAATGAGTCAGGTCTGGGGCTGAAGAACAACCCTATGAACCAGCTTAGTCTGGCACACTAAACCACATCCACTGGCCAGAGGGAAGTGGGTCTGGAATTTGGCTGCTGTCTGTCAGCTTTGAAAGGCTATTTTATATTAATTAGTCACGAAACTGACTTGTTTTGAAAAGGTCTGTTCATAGTAAAAGGGAGAGTGAAAATTATACATGCAGTCCTCATCATTCTTGAATTTGTCAAGTCAATTTATTGATGCTGATGATTGCTGTAGAAAATTAGGCACCTGTTAAGCAGAGCACTTAAATATAAACAGTATCAAAATTGCTGTGATTTAAGCACCTGCTTAAATATTTTTCTGTACAGAGGGGCTTAAATATGTTCCTTCATATATTAATAAATACTTAAAGTCAGCAGCAAAACTTGGGATCAACTAGTCTGACACCATGAATAAATCAAGCCAAGAAACCACACCAAGTAATCTTCCATAAGCAGTTTCACCATGTTTTCAGAAAAACAGACTGGGAACAAAAAATCAAAATGTTACTTGGCATCAATAACTATGGAATTCAGACAGGTCTTGGCCTTACGGCTCACTAATTTACCTGCTCCCTCTGCAAACTCTGTTCCACAGGTAATAATGCCCCTTTTTCCCTTTTGAATGGTTTAATACTTACATAACTGGATTTATCTCTGGCAAGTTTTTTACATAGTCCAGGGACACATCTACGCAAGATGGTATGGCACCGTAACATCCACTGGCAAAAACTATGATTCTGCTATGTCGCTGTAGCAACAGGCTTGCGCATTATAGCACATTGCTATGGCAACATAGTGGCCAAAAATAACTGTGCAGCTGGCACAGCTCAGTACAGGCTATTGCTGTGCCACCTTCTAGTACTTCCAAAAGGAAGTACTAAATGACAGTGTAGTAACAAAGGGGTCATATGGCTATGTGTAGATGCACCCCATAAATACTTTTGATAACTCCTTCCTTGTTCTACAGGTTTCCAACCAACTTACTATTTTAGTGCTTCTTTTCATTAATATAATATGGTTAAACAAAAGTTATTGTTCAAACTTGCATTTAACCGGGGTTGTATCTGCTTCGTTCTTGGCCTGAGGAAGTTGGTATCCAAAGCTAGATGTGCATCTCTCCAAACTTTTAGTAAGTTAGCCCAGTAAAAGATATTATCAAGAGAAACTTGCTTCTACTTATGCCTTTTATTTTATCAAAGCGCTGGCAAGTTTTTAGCTTAATGTTTTGTGGGTGACAAGGGAATATCGTCCCATTACAATGTCTTTTTAAAACGGAGATGCTCTCTCATGAAACATGTTACTCAAAATTATGGGTTTAAGTTTAAAAAAAAAAAAAAAAAAGGCAAGTAAGTTGCTTTTAAATAGCAGAAATTCAAACAGGAATAACATAAAGAATTCACTCTAGAAATAATTATAGCTTGGGAATTATGATTTGGTTTGCATTCTAAAATATCATGCAGAGATATAAATATTTGATACAATCATGAGTTTTCTTTATAGATAAGTGTACAGACAGAACTTATGATGTACTGGTAAATTTGCCTCTGCCTTGAATGATTTTAACTCGGGACTAAACCCAAGTTTAGACCTTTTTTGCACTAATGCTTACCAATCAACAACCAAATCGTATTCTGCCTGTCCACTATTCTTGCCTGCAGGTGTTAGAACCTGCCTTTAGTCTACTTGCACCTACTTTATATAATGTTGTCTCATATAATCAAAATAGATTTTTGGCTCATTATGAATCCTCTTATAATTCCCTTGCTATACTTTAGAAGCTGGAAAGCCCTCAGGCTGTCAGGCTATCACGATTTAATATTTACTGATTGTTTTTTGTAATGTACATAAATGCCATAAAGAACACATACTGTGTAATTTGATTCAGTTCAGGTTCCCGTTCAGCATGCTAAATGAGTACTCTGCTGTATGCCAGTAGGTTTACAGTTTGACTCAAGATAATAGTGGTATAAAAATCTTTCACTGGATGGTTCACTTTACTTGTCAAAAGTTTGGAAGTCAGAAAAAGGTGAAGTTTTTGGATCAATTCATTGGTGGGTGTAAATGAACAAATTTCTGTTGATTTCAGTGAGACTATGCTAATTTATGCCAACTGACAATCTCTTTCTGCAATATCGGTGTCTGCAGAAATAAAAACAGATTGACTTTTATTAGTAAATGTTTAGGATTGGGAATCCAAAAAAAAGATTTCAAAACTGACAGGAAAATGCAGATTGCCCGAGTAAGGGACTAACAATAGAGGGATGGGGGTGAGGAGGGGAATGCAACTAGGTTACAGGAGATACAATGTTGGCCATCTAAGCCCAGGAATGGGGGGGAAGGGGTGGGAGGGGGTTCGCAACACAGAGAAAACTGATAGATACACACGCAAACCCATTACAATGGTCTGCAGTGGTGGAGGAAGTGGTTCGAAGGAAGTGTCTCGGTCCATATAGAGTCTCATTGTGGGGGTCCACTTCGGGTGGAGCGGGGTCGTCTGTGGTTGAAGAATCCTCTCAAAGTGAAGTGAAGGTCCGTCTGGCATGGAGTGGTGGTGCGGTTCAGGCGGTCCCCTCCAGGTTCAGTCCAGCGGCAGCTTGTCTGGTGGAGTCGGAGTACTGGTGGTGGCTTGTGATGTGTTCCATGTAGATGTCGCGGGACCAATGGATGGTGTCAGACACCATGAGGCAGTGCATCAGCTTGGCATAGTGGCAGGAGACACAGCAGGAATGCAGGACAGTCTTGTTGCTGGGGTCCCAGGCTCCGAGTGGTCCCATGATGAGCGTGTCGACCATCACATCATAGCCGTGGCCCCTCAAGGTTTTGGCCAGTGGGGTATACTTCTTCTGCTTGTGAGCCCAGGCTTTGGTGAAGGTTTGGTGCCAGTTCTCAAAGGGGATGGTGACTTCCATGATCGTGACCTTCTATTGGGTACATATTAGTACCCAACAGTACCCATGCACAACCATTAATAACAACAATTTTTATGCTTATTACCATTCTTCTGCAAAATCCAATCAATAATTAGACAATTATTACTTCCCTTCATGGTAGGCATCACTTTCTTTTTACATATGAGTAAAGTGGAATTGAACATAGAATGAATTGGTAGGAAACAACATTCATGGCATCTGAATAGTGCCATATATAGTAAAGTATAATCTGCACATGGGAAGCTTTTGGTATTCTCTAGCCATACCCAGTTAGGTAGGGATACATACAGATGGAGAAAAATACAATCTGCAAAAATGAGAAAATTTGCAATATGATTGATACCTGCTAATGAAAGCAGTCTGCCCTGCTGAACAAGCCCTTCCCATTGGTCTGGTAATTCTGTGTCAGATGCAATATATATATTTTTTTTTAAAGCAAAGCTAATAAGGCTGGTAGTGGCACTCAGGCTGTTTTGTGAGGTAGGGTAATCTTAAGTTTTTTGTGCTTTAATGTTCATGAAGATTAATGTTCAGAAGTGTGCAAAACAAAAACAACCAAAAAACTTGATTATATATTTCATCCCCACCCCCCAAAGATCCCTATACTAGTCTTTGAAGTCTTGTTTGAGCTATTAATAAACAGTAAAATATTCCATTACAATAGTAGAAAAATAGGTGTACATACTATAGCAGCCAGAATATTTTAACCAGAATCCTTTAATGAGAACAAAGATTGACATACTCATAACAGGGAATAGGTTGGGGGAAGAAGATAAAATATTGAAAGTGAAAGCAAAAGTTGAAAGAGAAATGAAATTTAGTTATATATAATGGAGATCAAAGTGGATGCAAAACAGCAACAAAAAATGAAATGATTGAACAAATGAAATGATTGAAAAAATGCATCATTAAATATAACCTGTGTAGCAAAGTGAGAAACAGGAAGGGTTTTGGAAATCCTTACAAGCACAATTCAAAGGAAATGCCCTTGATCAAGCAATAAGGACTGTAGTAAAGAGAAATTTTTTAACTTCTGCCCCAAACAAGAAAAAGGGATAAAATAGCATATATTGCTAAAGAAAAGGTAAACTCCTAAAACTTGCCATAGAAATGCACATAGGTGTCCTTTAAAGCATTTAATTATATCTAAATATGTCCTCCTTAAAAAGAAAGGATCAGAATGGACTGACAAGACCAGAATTAAATATGATTGGCCATGTCCAGATGAGCGCAGACATTTGGTTCCCTGGAGACAAGTAGCAGTGGTGCACCTTCCTGGGGAATGCCATGCCATGTACACTTTGGCACAAAGCAAGTTACTTCAGGTGGGATGGGGAAGTTGGGGCCAGCACTGTCCTCAGAAAAAACCCACAGGGTGGGGAAGCAGAGCAGCACATGCATGGGCAGCATGCCCTTGCAGCAGTGAGAACACCTGACAGCCAAGAACCCACAGGCAGCCTCCCTATATTATAATTATAAGCAAGACAGAGCAGGAGAGGAAAAGGGTGCCTGTTGGGCAAGATTGGGATGGTCATGGGGGTGTTGCAGCCATCCCTGGGGACCCCATTCAATGACAAAATGTTGCACTGGCCAGGAATCAAGGCTGTGCATAGGGAGGAACCCTGTGTCCCTATTTTGGGAAATGAACCTTTGGGCTAGTTTAGGATCAGCAAAGTGAAGTGTAAGACAGTGAGTCTTGGGCTCAGGAAGAAGAGCTGAGGTTGGAAAAATACTGCTGTTATAGACAGTAGAGGGGAAGACTTTAGGTCCGGGTTAGGAAAGAAGTAGGGCCAAACAAAATCATGGCAGAGGTAGAGCCTCTGGAAGGACTGCAGCAAGAAGCCTTCACATGGCAGTTGTGGGTGGATGAAATAGTTGCTCATCTAGAGTGTGAATTAGAAATAGTGGAGTATCAAAATGAGCAAGCCAAGGTAAAAGTATTCACTTGAGAGCTATGGGTGCAAGCCAGAAAGAAAGAAGGCAGATCTAAAGAAATCAGGCACTTGATTGCTGATACAGAAAAGACTCGAGCTCTGGAATGGCTCATGGCTGATAAGGCCAAGAAGAGTAAACAGAGGGAGAAAAAATTGTGAGATGCAGAAGGAGATGGCTGCATGGAGGATCGAGTTTCCTAAACCTGGTATGGCCCAGATGGTGGAACAAAAGGATCTTCTACAGAAGCTTGAAGTATCAAAATCCATTTTAGGAGCTCTACAGAAGGAACTACAGAGCCCAGAGGACCAGTTAGAGGAGCTGAACAAAGAGCATGAGAGCTGGCAAGAGCGATACTTACAGTCAGAATGCCTGGTGCAAGAGTTGTGAGAGGCTAATGGAGAGCCATACCCAGTCAGAGGAGACTGGGAAATCTATATGGAAATAAATGGAGAAAGTGAGAGGATACATGGTGAATCATGAGGCATTACAGGACCAGAAGCAGTCCGTTGAAAAAGAGGTAAAAGCCGGAACTTAGGAGTGTGCAGCATTATGAGCTCAGTGGTAAAGGGTAAAGATGGAAAAGGGCCAACTTGGGGAAGAGATACAGTCCCTGACAGCCCTTCTAGAAGAGGGCACAGCTAGGGAGATAGAGTACCAGACATTACAGACCGCTCAACCATTGGAAGACAGACTGGTGGCAATAGGCATACAGATGGAAGAACATACATCTGGGGCTGAAGTGGAATGCAAGGAGCACTTTTAGGAGCTCGAGGGCTTGAAAGAGTTCTTAAGAGAGACTGAAAAACTAATAGAGACTGCACGGCTCATATTCCTAAACGTCCAGGGAGACCAAGAACTGTCCAGAAATGCTGGCCCGGGAAGCCCCAGAGATGAGAGGACAGCAGAGCAACAGGAGAAGAATACAATGATGGAGGGACCTTCAGAGACAGATCCTATGACAATATGGGAAGAAATTATCCCCACAGTTGAAGATTACCTGGATTGGAAATGGGGTCAGTGGGTAAGCCAGTAGACAGAGGACATAAACCACCTAAGAGAGAAGCTAGAAAGACTTGCTAGCAGGTATGACACTGGGATATTGACAGTGCCAGAACAGGCACAACAGATGGAAGCAGATAAGGCGGATATGGCAGCAGTGCAGAAGAATGAGCAGTTCAGTGCAAGAACCAGGAACAGTGATCAGAGTTACCAAGGCCACTCTCAGAAGGGGCAACATCCAAAACAAAAAGGCCAGAGACCAAAGATGGCCCAGGCCCTGGCAGACAGTAGACCAGAGGCCCCTAGCGGTCGGTCAAGAACCCACAGTCAGTGGGGTCCAGCAGGACCGTGTCTAAATATAAACTTGAGGGCAGCCTCCCTATATTATAATTACAAGCAAGACATGCCAGGAGAGGGAAAGGGTGCCCATTGGGCAAGATGGGCATGGTCACAGAGCCCTGGGGTGTCAAGGCCATCCCTGGGGACCCCATCCCATGACACAGATATGTTTGTGGTGCCACATACTTCACAGACATGCTCATCTGGACATGCCCATCTTGGGCATAGGTGTTCATAGCATCAGATCAGGATGTGTACTTACTACCAAAGGCTCAATGAAATGATTGGTCTGACATTCTGTAAATCACAAGTTTAATGAGATTGATGACCAGTAGTCACCGGGGCTGAGTATCATGAGTACAATATGAAGTCAAATTCAAGGACTAAGATTATAGGGGTGGAATTTTTACTTTAGATTATTGACAGCAAGTAAAAGGAGAACCAATACAAGCCCCCTCCTTCCACCCCTACCTTTGTGGGGGAGGGGTGTATGGAGTGGGGGGTTTAAGGGATTGAGCAAATCTTTGAAGTTTAGCTTTTTATAGACGTTAATATTTTTCTTCACTAACTTGCAATATCATGTAACATACTGGGAAAGCAAAATGGACAATAGTTGAATAAAAATTAGTTCAGGCATTATTCTATACCCAGGGAAATCAACAAGAGGGCTTTATGGACTTGAGATTTAGCGGCTGGAAGTACAAACAGTAGATTTCAAAAGAACCCGTTCTTTAGTTTGGTACAATAGCTAATTATACTGCCTGAGACTCTCTCCCTTTAAATATCCTCATAAAGTTTTTCAAAAGTGGATAGAGACTGCAGGGGATTCAATAAGTGCTGCTGCTGTTGCCATGCTGGCTGCTATAGCTGTTGCCACTTTTCTGGTCACCACCACTCGCTACCTGCTGGTGCTGCCACCTAAAGTACCAAATCTTCTTATGGTTCTGTCTCAAATGAGTAAGTCTGTTATGTGGAAAATCAGACCCAATGTATTGCTCATAGAAACTTTAAAACTAGGAGCAACATTGGAAGCTTCCAAGTTCTTCTGGCTAAGGTTTACAGGAAGAGTTAAGGATGATGAAAACTGCAGTGTATTACTTGTTGCCCTTGGACAAGCAAAGGTTGGATGTCACTATTTTATAGGTCTTTACTGTACCCATGAAGTCTGGTAAATCTTCTTTTTTTTGAGGAAAGCAGGAATACATCCCAAATGAAGACATGATATGATAAAGTGGCAGTAATATAAAGAGAGTAGAGTGGAAGGGCAAGACTTACAACACTGAACCAGTGTGCAGGATTTGATTATTCATTTGAATTGCAAGGAAGGAAAACTTTGTAGATAATGCAACTTTTGGGGAAGTCTGAGTTTTATAGGACTTACAGGGCATGCATTTTTAAGGACTATAAAGCACAATAGATTTAGGCAGGAAGAAAAATCTGTGTGTAAAAAGAAGAAGTTGAGTAAGGTTTTGGACACAGACACACCCTTAACTTTAGAGAATAAAAGGAACAGACATAATGCAGAGCCCTACGTCAGTTTAACCTGTTTGAACCTGATATATATATATATGTATACCAGGAAAACTAAGGGGTAAAATTATAACAGCAAATGTTACACTGGGGCAAGTGTCATATGACTGCATCTATCCTGAAGCAGCTGTTTGCTATCTCTAAACCTGCTTTCCAACCACCTAGGCTGCCTATACATGTTCTCCAATGCATTGTAATTTGAATGTGTCAGAGCAGACTTGATAAATAGAGTCTGTTTCATGTTCTAATTTGAATGCTGCTACGTCACGGCAGTGTCACATGTATTAAGCCCCCACACATTTAGAAATGGCTTTGGGGCACTTAAACCTTACTAGACAAGGTTTAGTTAAGGTAAAGCATCTTGCAGCCATTTTTTAAATGTGCAGGGGCTTAATACATGTGACACTGCCACATTTTAATTAAAGGAACTGGCTGGAAGCTACTCTAATTAAAACACCTCCTCCCCCATCTCCAAGCATGTGTGGAGTAGGGCTGTGCGAAATTTTGCCAGGTGTTTCATTTCAAAACTATTTCAATGTGTTTTGAGCTCAAAACAGTGAAATCACAATGAAACAAGAGCCTTTGAAACAGTTTTGAAATGAAATGAGGGCACATGAAATGCTTCGAAGCTGGGCTTACTTGCCTGGCTTCAGCATCAGTTCCAACAAGCATCAGCAGCCTGCTGTCATCCTTCACCTAGATCCAGGGCCCCACCCCCCAGGAGGAGTCTGGCACAGCCCCGCAACCCTCCTGGGGATGCGGGCCCCCGGATCTGCATGCCAGATGACAGGAGGCTGCCACTGCCACCTGGGACCAGTGCTGGGTGCAGCCCAAACCCAGCACCAGGAACACAGCCGCTGCTGCTGGTCCCAGGCAGCAGAGGCAGCCTCCTGTCATCCCACACGCAAATCTGGGAGACTGTACTCCCGGGAGGGCTGTTGGGCTGAACTCCACAGGGTTGGCAGAGCTGCTCAGATTGCAACCTGGTGGCGGGAGGTGGAGGAGAGCTAGGGCTGCGCTTCACCAGCCCCACGGTGCTCAGCCCAGTGGCAGGAGGTGGGGGAGAGCCAGTGGGGGAGCTGCTCTTAGCACAGCCACAGTCAGTGGTTCTCCCCCACCTCCTGCCACTGAGCCGCACTCTGACTGGCTCTGCTACACCAATGGAGCTGAGCCTGGCGGTGGGAGGTGGGGGAGAGCCACTGACCAGGGCTGTGCTCGGAGCCATGACTGTGCTCCGAGCAGCACTGCCACTGAATCTCCACCACCTTCTGCCACTCGACTCGGCTCCATGGGGCTGCAGAGCCTCCAGTTGCCAGGCTGTGCTCACAGGGCTGTACTCCAAGCAGCTTCTCCACCCCCATGGAGCTCAGCCCAGTGGTGGGAGGAGGGGAAGAGCTGAGTCAGTCCTGGCCAGTGGCTCTCCCCTGCCTCCCACCACCGGGCTGAGCTTTGAGGGGCTGGCAGGGTGCAGCCCTGGCTGTCCCCTGCCTCCTGCCACCAGGCTGCACTCTGAGTGGCTCTGCCAGCCCCACAGAGCAGAGCCCTACAGCCCTCTTGGGGGTGCGAGTCCCCAGATCTGTATGCACAATGACAGGAGGCTGCTGCTGCTGCTTGGGTGCAGTGGCAGCAGCTGTCTTCCTGGCGATAGGCACAACCTGTGCCCAGTGCTGGTTCCAGGTGGCAGCCTCCTGTCATCCTAAGCACAGATTCAGGGGCCTGCACCCCCAGGAGGAGTCTGGCACAATCCCCACAGCCTCAGATCTGTGCATGGGATGACAGGTGGCTGCTGCTGCTGTCAAGTAACACAAGTTTTGCTCATCAGCAGACTGAGGTGGTTTCACCAGAAACCCCTACACCTATCTCCCTGAATCTTGGCAGACTTCATGCCCTGAGGAGGGGCTATCATCCCTGCACGTTTCATCTGAATCGGGCAGGAAATCACAAAGTAATAGGTATTTTCATGATTCCCCATTACAGCCTATGGGCAAAACGTCGAAACAGTGAAACAGCTTCAATGAAACAGAACAGTGCTTCGAAATGAAATGAAATGATGACACAAACCACCGTCCCTTTGAAATGGTGAAACAGAAGTCAAAACAGAACAGTGTTGTTTCACATAGCTCTCGTGTATAGGCAGCCCCAGTGCCAAACCATTGTAACAGAACATAACTAAGTAGACACCCAGGCTCGGTATAGACTTTCAAGAAGCCTGAGAGAGAATCAATTAGTTATGTGGTTTCCTGTAAGTACCATAGTTTATATCAGTAGTGAACAGAACACTGAAGACCTTTGTGGGGGAACAGATCTTAGGCTGGGTTCTGCCATTTTTAAACCAGTCTCTGTCCTGAACTTCTCTTTTCTTATGGGTATAGGCAGGTGTTGCATGCTGGATTCCCGTATAGACTGGTATCCAATCACTTACACTGGTAAAAGCATAATGTTTGTACCTAGCTCCATTCAGCAGTTCATCTGGCATGTTTCACATCCTGGTACAACTAACATTAGTGTGAAAACAATGATGCAAATTACATGAGTATCAATGTATTATGCATTTAGGATCTAATTATGTTGCTTTATTATGCCACTTATGGGTTGGACAGTATAACTGTCATGCATTGTTACTGTGATATTGTACTGGTAACTGATTCCCTCATGATATTGAAGCATGAAAAAAGTATTATAATAAGCCTGTATTGTTATGCACTATTGCAGGAAGATGCTAGTCAGGGGAAATTAATGAATATATAACTACCTTATTTCCTAAGAAAACGTGTATGAATCAAATCGTGGATTTCTGTGGAATGTGTTTTGAAGACGTAATTATTAAATTTGGAATCAGGTAGGCAGCTTTTTGATCCAAGCTAATGTGCCAGTTATTCAATGCCATAATGGATACTATGCTCTTTCAGTAAGTCACTGTCCCTTGTAGGTCACGCTTAATGACACTTTAATGTATTCAGATTAACACGCTTAAGTGTAATATTAGAGTATGTTCTCTTTTATGTCAAAATGCTTGTTTCTGACATACACCATCCAAATGTGAGACAGCTGCCATACTACAGTGCCAATCGGTATATGAACTTCGGCTTGTGTCCCAGAAGACCAAATCATCCTGATAAAAAGGTAGCAGTAAGCAGTTATTTTTTAAAAATTGTATTAACTTGTTTATACTTAAAATGGTGTCAACCCAGAAAATGGAATCAGAAATAGTTCATAAAAAAAAAATTGTTAGGGATGTAATCTTACACAGCATTGCTCTGCTCTCCAAATAATACATTTAAAAGCACAGCTAAGCTCCTAGCATGCTAAAAGCTCCCCCTGCTGTTGAAGAACCATTTAGAGTCAAGGCTTGCATTTTATTTTCTAAAGAAAAAGCAGATCCTCAATTCTATAAACCTGCTAGTCACCAGAAAAAAACTCCTTTAAATGATGGCACCTACAATTCAAAAACTACAAAGTGATGTCTGTGGTGGTGGTCTTAAAATGTACTGCAAGAATAATGGGATGAGAAAAAAATCACAACGAGTACCAGTGCCTTTTTCCCCCTCCCTTCCCTGGTTCACCTTTTTGTTTTTCTAATTTCTACCTATTTACATTCTCACTGACATCCTGACACACTCTTAGCTTCTCTCATTCCTTGGAGTCTCAGACCAGTAGATGTTTCCTATGCCTGAAGAAGGATCACTGCACGAGAAAGGTTGCTAAGAACTTTTTTTCCAACTACTCAGTTGGTCTAATAAAAGATATTACATTTACTCAAAGAATCTTGCCTGACGATACTGATCCAATGAAGCAAACTGAGGAAGAACAAAGCAACCATTTTATTTTTGTTGCACCGCTATTTTAGAACTCTAGTAATAATATACATATGAATATTTCCTGTTTTTACCAATGTATCTTTCATAATTATGCTGTAGTTTGAGATGCATCAGAGAGAGATTTCTTCTATATGTTAGAACATGATAGATTCGTATTAGCTTCTCTGGGTATTAACTCAGTTAAAGTCAGTGGCATATAAGCATAAATCAGCACCTCTGAAAATCAAAGCAATTATTATTCAAAATTACGCAAATTATTTTATAATAAGGTGTTAGATTTTGTGGCAGGATGAATTCTGTAAAAATAATAATAATGATGCACAAGGAAAAATACAACCCCTAAACAGCTAGTATAATGCATGGTATTCAGTAAATGAAGTGCGATTTTGTTTAAACGGTTTGTAGGACGCTTAAATGAAGGTACCAGGTCTTTAATATAATAATAAATGGTATTGAGGTAAAAGGCCTGAGGCCCAGAATTGTTAGGACACTGAAAGAGTCTAAGCCCTGGGTGGCAGCGGGGTCTGGCCTGGCTGTGACAGTGGCTGCTGTTATTGTGCTAGGATACTAGGGCTGGTGCCCAAGTCATCTGTTCCTTCTTATGCTACTGAAATGTATCCTGCTTGTAAATGGACTGAATTTTGTTTTTTCCTGTCCTGTCAGGCCTCTTCTGTTTGTCTTCAAAGTGCCGGTCTGTGAGCAACGAAGTGCCTGACTCTGCTTTATGCCACTGCCTATGAACTACCACAGCTAGAAATTTGTGCACTGTGAATACAGGCCTTGGAATAGGCAAAGCATCCTTATCAGGTTCAAAGTAACCCAGAACCAGTACATAAATTGGGAATGAGTTAAACAGTTGGTGCTTATGAACTGGAAAAGGTACTAGCAGAGGAAGCAGACAGTTTAGAGAGAGGAATAACTGGATAAATGGTAAAATAATATTTTAAAACATAAGAGAGATGCTGTGGAATTTGGGATAAATAAAGCAATAAGGAAATCTCCTCGGCTTGTAATATAGCATGCCGGCTTGTGATCCATCATGTCCACCTTGGAGTGAGAGTTTCAATGTGTGAAGGAGATGCTTCTGGTAATGTGCACTAGGGTGCCTATATATGAGCCCAGACACTGCTCTGATGTGCTGTTAATCAACTCTGCTGGAGCGTGGTAATTGCTGTGCTCCAGCCAGCCTCTGTGTCTTGTGTATCAGCATCCCTTCACATCAAAATGGTAGCGGGGGTGATTTATCTGCAGCTCATTTGAGCTATACAGTGCCCCCGCTGCCATTCTGAAATGTGGGGAAGCTGACACATGAGATTCTCTGGGTGCTTTAATTGAAGCACTCCCCCACCCCCCAACCGCCCTGCTCCTGGAATATATTTAAAATGCCCTTAGTTTCTATTCCAGATTCTTTCACTAAGTTACTGGGTAGCTTGGGAGCAAATTCAGTTCCCATTTTCTGGCTAAGTTGCATCATTTGTTAAATGTGGATGAGGAAGCGTATATTGCTTTGTTGTAATTTGAAATCAATAGATGAAAACTTCTGTGCAAGTAAGTATAGCATGCAGCTGGTTTGGGATTTTCCTGTGAAAATTTTCTTTTGGTTGAAGAAATAGAAAGAATGCAGCTTTTTCAACTTTGTATCTGGAAAATCCAAACAAAATATTTCATGTCAGGTTGGCCCAAAGCAAAATAGCTTCACTTTGTCAAATTAAATCAGAATTGCAGTTTTGGGTTGGTGCTCATGTGAATTACAGCAATATCTCAAGAGCTCTATAGTTCTGGGGGGCTTCATGCCCATTCTCTTAGTCTAGAGCAGCAGTTCCCAAACTCTGACAGATTGTGCACCCCCAATTTAACATGATACAAAACGTTAAGTATCGCCAGCACATTTTTCAGTTCAACTTTAAATGCCACCCGCCAGTGTGTGTCATATAAAGTAATTATAATAACTTTGTTAATGTATACCACTGATGGGTTGTTTGTGTACCACTGGTTGTATGCCTACCACAGTTTGGGAACTGTTGTTCTAGAGCTATGCCCATACAAGTTTAAAGGGTGCCTGTACATGAGCCAGGAGGCTGCACTGACATGCTGTAATTACAGGGCATCTGAGCAGACCCACACTTTGAAATGGCAGCAGGGGTGCTTTAAATAAAGCTCATTAGAGCTTTAAATAAAGTACCCTTACCACCATTTTGAAGCATGGGGATGCTGATACATGAGATGCTCTAGTTGCTTCATTAGAGTGGTTCTGAGAGCCCCTCTAATTTAACCCCTCTCCCCACCCCCCACACACTGCCACCACCCCTGGAGTACATGTTAAAATGCCCATAGATTGGAAGAGACTGTTCTAGTACCCCAGGGTGCTCTACATGAAGTTGAATTCATAGGATTTAAGGAATATAGCATAAACTGTATTGAGAGCAAAAAAAGCACAAGCAGCTTTGTGCTAGCAGTCCACATGTTTTTGGGTTTTTTGGGTTGTTTTTTTTTTTAAGGCTGTGGGCTGAAATAACCCAGCTTGAGTCAGTGGTGGGCTGCTGCCATCACTTACTGTGTGACTGCTTGTGCTGTCACACGGTAAGTGATGGCAGCAGCAAGGGTTGTTTTAGTTTGGTAAGCATGAAATTGGAGTTGTTATAACTATTGTAAAAGTAGCTTTGATATCAATTGGCTGAAAGTAAAACTGAGTTAATTGATTAAAAGGTATCACTAGTACACACAAATGTAACCTCATCTGCCTGAATATCTGGGCATCTATCTGTATTTATCCATCAGTGTCTACCCATTCCTTCTGCAGACAGACTATGAATCCTTAAAATCCAGTGAAATGTTTCAAAATTACTTGTGATGGCCTTATTTTAAATATTTTTTTTGTATTAAAATATTTTTCTGTTATATAGTATATGCCTTATCCCTGAGGTATTTAGTCTTGTATATTATACTTGTAGCTGTATTCCTTTCTTGTGTGACAGGGTGGTCAGAAAACATGATACTGATCTTTTTTCTTTTTTTTTCTTTTCTTTTTCTCATGGCCATACCTCATGTCAGCTGACAACCCCTGTTTTTTTTATTTTATTACTATATTATTATTCATTTATTTCCTTACTGGACTCTTATGCTTTGCATACTGGAAAGCACTTAACAACTTTTTTTGCTCAAAACATCCAAAATTATTTTGCTATTTAACCTTCCTTCTTATTCTGAATCACTTAAATCAGTGAAACCTTGCTTATTGTGTTAGTGTTTGACAGGAATCTGTATGGGAGGCAAGGAGGATTTACAGGCCTATTACAAAAGGGTAGTATTAGAGGCCTTTATTTTATTTATTTTTTTTTTTAAGTCTCCTTCCTAAAAATCTGTCATCCTCCTCCCCTCCCCCACCACGATTTTATAATACTTCTCAAGTTCTAGAGTTCTTCTACCCATCAAGAAAGCAACCTATATCTACTTCACCAGGATTTATTTTATACAACTTCTGGTGTATACCCTTTGTCAGGGTTTCCCTTTCAAATGTGTATTGCTACAAACTAAAAACTTTGCCTTGCAAGGCACTTAATTCCCATGACTCATCACCTTGGAGAAGGTGGGTGCATCTACATGTGCAATTAATGTACCTGAATTTTAATGCACAGTAGATTCAGACACTTTAAGCTTTGGCTGGGTACATGTCTGCACATGCACAGGCACAGATTTAAACCCAATGGGAACAGTCAAGCCCAGGGCTGCTCTTGCCCTACTCCCCCCCCCCGCCCCCACCCGCAACATCCAGGGGGAGCTGCAGGCTTTAACCACACAAGCCCAGGTAGGCAGAGGAGACTGAAGAGCAGCCTCAGGCTGGCAGGTTATGTTCTTCCAAGAGCCAGTGGCCAGCATGCCATGGATATTCTTTGCCATCTCCCCCAGCAACTATGGTCAGGGTGCTGTCTGCAAGATGTTCGCTGACCACCTCTTCTTCCAGCTGTCATAGTAGGACAACTTGGCAGCTGCCCATACACCCTGGGCCCACTGTACTACCCTCAAAACATTCACACTACGGACAGTTTTTGAGAAACTACAAACTTTATTTTCCTCTACTTCACAACAACAGACCCTTCCTTCCCCAACAGCATACTCCTTCCCTCCCAACAACACACCCCTTTCTAACCCTGTATACCACCAAATAAAGGACCTGCTTCCAATGCAACTATGGACAATGTCTGTTTTGTGAACTCATGGTAGGGGGGAGGGGAAGTGCCTAGAGCATGGATCCTGGGGAGAGGCAACTGTCACGCCAGCCCTAGGTGACACCACAGTGGGTGCAGCCACCTGCAGTGAGCCCTGTGAGCTGGGGCCTGGCCCAGGAGCAAGGATGGGTGCTTTCCAGCCTGCTCCCTCTCCTTCACAGGGTGGGGGCCAGTATGGCCCATGTGCAGAGCTAGCCCAACTGTGGCCAGCTCCTACTCTAGGGCTACGTAATTGGTGGGTGAGCAGTGACCTGTGGCCCAGGCAGGGGGCTAGGCCTCCAAAGGACCAGGCTCAGGAGCTGTGGCCAGGCACACTGGCTAGTGCAGGTGGTGTTGCACCTCATACCAAGCCCACTGGGAGGCTTGGTGCTGCAGGCAGCTGCTAGGGACCAGGCATTGGGCAGCACAAAGGTGGCTGCTAGGGCCAGGATAGTGTTGAAGACCCAATGATCCTTTCCTGTCACCACCACTGCCCAGGTCACCATGTCACCCTGCCACTCCTGGGTTGACCAGCCCCTCCAGGAGGGCAATGTATGCCCAGTCCCTCTTCTATTCCCTCTCCAGGTCCTAGGCTATCCAGGCCCAAAAGTCTGCAAGCCACTAGGGGTGTGCAAAATGGGCTGTATTTGATTTGGCTTCGGATTTGGCCTGAATCAGGGGACAGTATTTCAATTTGTTGATTCAGATCACTGTCCCGATTCAATTTGGCCAAATCCAGATCTGAAGATTCGATGCTGATTCAGAGAATCAGTGATTCGGCCATAGACACTGCTTTAAATGTTTTTTCTACATACATCAAGATACCAGACATGGCTCAAGAACAGTGCAATGGTGGGATGGATAGAGCATCCCACAGGAGTGCATGGTGGGGGAGGGGCCATGTGTGCTCAACAGCAGACCTGGAAGTGGCCTGGAAGTATTTCTGGTCCACTGCCAAGTGTTCAGAGATGCCCCCAGCTCAGTGATCAGCTGTGGGGGGACTCTGGGTGCCCCCCCCAACCCTAGACCGAGGAGGCATCAGTTGTTGAGCCAGGGAATTCTTCAGGTAAAAGACATGACTGGCAGGCCTGAACCTCCTCTTCCCCTAATAACCAAATAGCCTCAGTTTGGCCAGGATGCAGAGCTGGTGACACCTTGCCCAATAGAGGGTGACACTTTACATTGATGCTTCTGATGTTTACAATCTTCTAGAATTTGGTCCTAATCTTGTAATATCTTGATAAAGTAACAAATGTACTTTAGTTCTTATGATTCCCTTTTCTGCATATTGCATTTGCTTTCAACCTGTTACCTTAGTAACAGTTGTCACCTTAGTACATCAGTTCTATATATGCAGAATATTTTTTTTCTTCTTCCTAGTTGTACTAAAAATATTCTGTATTTTTTGTACTATTTCAAACATTCCTAAATGAAGTAGGACAGGAATTGGCACTTGACAGTCTTGCAGGAAAAAAAAAGAACTGTACTGACTTTGCTAATATATATTATATATACTATTACTCTTTATGCTTGCATGAAAAATAGAAAACAGGATTCTGAAAAATAATATAGCCCATATCTTTGTATATCTTAAGTACAGCCTTAATGAAGATTTTATGGACATGTGCTTCCCCAGGCTTTCCTGTATACAAATTTGGCACTATAAGGAATGGCATGTGAATGTGTTACTTCTGAAATCTTATATAATAATTCTGACTTTCTGGGCCCTGGTACACATTCAAATTCAAGCTGGATAGAAACCAACTGTGGAGTTGTTACATATTTTCAAGCACTAACTTTATAGCTGGTTGAGTCTTTTCTAGCTATTTTGGATGGTCATTTTTATCTTGTGATATTTACTTTGCACATGTGCCTCTTCTAAATTTATTGCATGATTAACAAGTTAACTGTGTGATAATTACTTTGCACTTGTAGTTAGTCTCACTTTGCACATGTGGCTGGTCTAAATTTATTGTGTGATTTAACCACTGAATTACATATTTATAATGTGTAGCAGGGACCTGCCTATTGTTTTCAGCCCTTACTTGTACTGCTGAGTGTTAGATCCTGACTCCATGCGGCTCTCAACAACTAGGGAGACGACAATCCGATCGCCCATGGAGCCTGTTACTCACTAGCCAGAGCAAGCAGGGAGAAAATGCTACTTGCACACATTGCTCACAACAGCTTTATTTAGAATGAAGACAGCTTTGGACTAGCTCCCCCCAAAAAAGCAAACATGGGAGCCACCACAAACAATAGTTGTTTCCACATTTATACGCTATGATTAATGCTTCCTAAAATGCACTACATCCCTCCCCCTGTTCCCCCCACTTCTCCCATATCAAGCTCCACCTCTGCTTACTGCTCATTTCATTAGCATGGAATTGCCTATACATTTCATTCATTTACATGCCTCTCTATTAAAAGCGCATGCTCAAGACTTTGACCTCCGCTTCCTTTGGCCACTTGCTGGTTCTTTCTGGTTTCTTGCTGACTCCTTCTTCATCTCCAAGGTTTTGTTTCTGCTTTATCTCCTGACAGTAGCTGGTGGGCTGCATCTTGTTCTTTTTACACAAGGAATCATGTATCTTACACACTATCCTTTTACTAGGAAACTGTTTGCTTAAGCATTTGCAAAGTTAGTTACTTCTTAATATATCATCCTGCCTTGTGACTAGCAGCTTTTGCTGAGACACAGTAAAAAGCCTTTATTCAGCTGCAAATTCAGTGCTTCCCAAGATCCTAACAGTGTCACTTCCTAACACTGAGCACTTTAGCTTTCTTGATATTCAGATTTTTGCTAATAAGAGGACTTTTACAAAAATCTTCTTATAAATGCAGTGCAATGGTGAAAAGTAATACTGTTTTCAAAGCCTACATTAAAGGCTTTCATTGGTGCAGATACATTGGTGTAGTAATATTGGTGACTAAAGGTCTCATATACTCACAACAGCTGAGGCAAAAGCAGCTGCAGGGAAGCAGGAGAGGGGTAAGAATTCCCCTCTCCTTCCTGGACCTTTCCCAGGCTGGGAGACCCTGGGCTGAAGTGGGAGAAGCCTTGCAAGGCAGGGGCTCCCTGGTGCCCCCATACTGGGCTGCATGGGCAGGCACTCAGCCCAAAGGACTTCTCCCTCCCTCCTGTGGCAGCAGCTAAAGCAATCAGCAGCTGAGAAGGGGAAGTGGGGAGAATTTCCATCAACTCCCCAGGGCTGCCTGGGTTGGGGAACCCAGGCTGGGAGAAGCCCCTTGAGGTGGAGGCTCCCCCAAGGGTGGGCCAGCACTTGGGATCCTCAACCAGGGAGATCCTCAACCAGGAGGTTGGGAAGCTAATTAGGGATGGACCCACTTCGCTGAGCTCATATGGCCAGCAGGCTGGGATACATGCTTTAGCACCCCCACCTACTGGCCTAAGTCAGTATAGGCCTTCCTCTGCCTTTCCCAACCAAAAACTGAACATCAGGTGGTTATTGTTTCAATCTATACAGCTTGGAGGAAGCTGTGTAGATTGAATCGATTCTGCTTCAGGGTTCTTGACTGTACTTAGCATTAAAGATTTCACTTTTATAGATTCATAGATGCTAGGGTCGGAAGGGACCTCAACAGATCATCGA
>NW_017728886.1:134543996-134547291 GCF_001723895.1 Crocodylus porosus
TTTGTTCCTTTTGTTCTTTAGACTCAGTTTATTTTCTCCTTGGAATTCCTTTAACATTTCAGGGAAGGGTGACCTGCAATTAGAGAAGCTTTGTGAAATTGCAGATACTTGACTGATGTTCATAAAGACTGGTTTTGAGTTTTTCAACACCAGGCATGCAGAAAAGGATCAGATGCCTCGGAAACCTGAAGAAAGAGCTCTGCAGGCTAACAAGATGAAGTAATAACACAAAGAAAGAACCAGGGTGATTTAGGATACATACAGAAAAGCCTGTCTTGATGTGCATGGAGGAAAGGTCCATAGCAGGTTAGGAAAACATGGAGTCAGAAGTGGGTTTGAGAGGGACATGGTAGTCCTCTTAAGAGTGAATAAAGGATCTATGCATGTATTACTGAAAGCACTAAGATAGATCTGGCTATTCCAAGCATCCTACAGATCCTTTGGGTTAAAAATGGAGTGGCTCCTAATATTCATTTTAAAACTGGAACCCATAATGGAAAAGAAAGACATGAAGGTAATTTAAGGTGGTGATGAAAGAATAGTAAAAAGGTTATTTAAACATGAATAATCATAGAATGGTAAAAATAGGGTTGCAAGGGACCTCAGGAGCTCATCTTGTACAACCCCTGCTAAAAACAGGACCATCCTCAAATATATCATCCCAGCCAGGGCTTTGTCTAGCTGAGTGGTAAAAACTTCTGAAGCTGGAGACTCCACAACCTCTCTGAATAATCTGTTCAGTGCTTTGCTGCCCTCCTCGGAAGGACTTTTTCTAATATTTAACCTGAGTTTCTCTTGCTTCAACTTGAAATTATTGCTCCATGTTTTGTTATCTGCCACCGCCGAGAACAGCCTACATCCATCCTCTTTGAAACCACCCTTCAGGTAGCTGAAGGCTGCTATTAAATCCCCCCTCTATCTTCTCTTCTCCAGACTAAATAAGCCTGGTTCCCTCAGCATCTTCTCATAAGTTTTGTTCTCTAGCCCTGAATCATTTTTGTTGCCCTCTGCTAGACTCTCAATTTAATTCAAAGGTGTACACTTTAGTTAGACTACTCTAAAGATAACTGAGACTGCACAGTTATCTACAAAGATAACTGTGAAGCACCACAGTTCTCCTCCACAACTGTCCCTTGGATAAATGACCTGATTTAAATAGTCAATTGAAAGATTTCAATGGGCATTTAATTGGAAATCTGCTAAAATCCAATTTATCAATAGTAAAGATAATGACACTAGAATGTTCTGTAATCTATTGACTTATTTAAACATGTTTGCTGCAGCTCACTGTAGCAATTTCTTCCTTGCCTAAAACTGTTAATTATCATATGCAAAACAGATTACCTGTGTGACTCTTAGATGCTCAGTGTAGCTCATACCCAAAAAACAAATGGGTTGCAAGGAATGGGTGGAAAGAACATTGTCCCATGGCCTCACAGACTGCAGAAGAAGGGTTTCATTAAGAATATGCAGAATACATGAAGGATAGCAGCTGCATGGCAAATGTAAGTTACTGGGCTCTCCCTATAATAGGTTGTTTGGAACTGAAGTACTACAGATGGACTTGTGTTTTAAAGGCTAACTTGTTACTCAGAAATGCATTTAAACTATCACAAAATGGCATATATATGAAAGCTAAGTGTATCAGTAAATAGTTAGGCTTCTTTAGCATTTCAAAGGCAAAAATCAGTAAAGGAAGATGACGATTATAAAATGTAATTCAAAGTACAGGTATATACAATAAGGAACAAGTGTTTAATGAATGCTTATGTGTAAAAGGCAGCATCCATCATATACTGCCAACACACACAACTATTACTTTGATATTCTGATCAATAGGATATGATACTAAAATAATTAGAGCAAATATCAGTCAGCTTATAATCAGCGCTAATTAGTGTTTGCCCTGTAGTTTTTAAGGTAAACAGGAGAAGCACTTGCAAGCTAATAACAATTACCCCATTCATGTGGAATTGTCTAATGAGCAAGTGAGGACTTGATAGTGAATTGTAAGAAGTAAGGGACAAATTCCCACTTCGGGTAAATTCTACACCAGCTGAGGATCTGCTCCCAGAAGTATGACTAGTAGAGCTCTTCAAAGCTTCGGCCCCTGATTTGATTAGGCAGAGTTTCAGCCTCCTTCAGTGGCTGTATCTCCGAATCTGAATAGAATCAGAGGATCCTTTAATCTCTCCAAATTGATTTGGAACCCTCCAAATTGATTTGGTGATTCGGACATAGATACAGCTTTAAATGTTTTTCTACATGCCTCTAGGTAACAGGGGCTGTGAATGCTGTGGTGCTGGGGCAGATGCAGCTTCCCACAGAAGCATGGGGGGCCTCCTGAGTGCCCTTGGCAGCAGATCCAGAAGTGGACCAAAAGAACTTCCGGTCCACTTCCTGGTCCACTGGGGAGCACGCAGAGGGGGCCCTGCACCCCACTGGCTCAGCAACTGATGCCTCCTGCATCTGCAGGAGGCACCCAGGGTCCCCTGGCAGCCAATTGCCAAGCTCGGGGGCGGGGCACAGAGGACCCACCCAGTGCACTACCTGGCAGACCCGGAAGTGGACTTCTGGTTCACATGCTCCTGTGGGATGCTCCATCTGCCCCAGTACTGCAGCAATCACAAGCTGCACTGCTACCTCAAGATATGTATAAAAAAAGGTTTAAAGCCGCACCTGTGTCTGAACGACTGACTTGCTGAATCAGCATCGACTCTTCAGATTCAAATTCAGCTGAATTGAATCAGGGACAGTGATCCAAATCAACGGATTGAATCACTGTTCTTGATTCAGACCGAATCCGAGTTGAACAGGGCCTGTTTTGCACAACCCTAATGGCTAGCACATTCATATTCAAAAGGCATGGAGCTTTCCAAGGAAGTTTGTTCAAAGTTGTTCTGATACTACTTTTTCAAATCATTTTGAGGGACCATTTTGCTCCACTTCGTGTCGATTACAATCTTCCTGATCACATTATTATAGTCTTAAAGCCTGTTCAGGCATTATACAGACTATTCCCTCTACAGAAGGTAAAATTGAAAAGCTTAATGGTTCTACCAAGAGCTCATTGCCAGGTGGTATAAGACCAATATAGTGATTTAGGTTGCATTCTAGCTGGATGAGTTGTTTACTTGCTTAAGGCCACAGGTTGTGTCAATATCAAAAGCTGCAGGGGTTAGAAAGTTTTCACGCCAGCCTACTGTTCCTATTATTGAACTATTTTTCAAATAATCATTCATTGCATGAAACTGAATGGGAAATAGTATAGGTAGGATGCTACATTGTGATTCAG
>NW_017728886.1:134547884-134555637 GCF_001723895.1 Crocodylus porosus
GTTGAAGTCCCTACGTTAAAATGAATGGAAGGAGACATTTTCATCAGTGCTGTTCTTTCTTTAGCAGAACCTATCATACCCAAGAGGAAGGCTGTGTGGAAGAAGTAAACAGATGCCTCTGACAGTGCTACTGTGAGGGCTTGTTTCTTCAATCACACCATGCACTTCAGGGAGAGAGAACTCCTGGGATGAGATGGCATCCACCTCACATGGAGAGGTAAGTCTCTGTTCTCAGCCAAGATGGCTGATACACTAGACAGGACTTTGAAGAGACTTTACTGGAGGATGGAGAAACTCCAAGTGGAGCATACCTAGGGACTGGCACACAGGAAAGCTCCCACATGAAGGGCAGTAAGATAAATGTTTTTAAAAATGGTAAAAGAACGGTTCTCCCACAGCATCTCAGGAAATTGTGAGTGTCTACTGGGGGCTTCACCTGCCTGTATACCAATGCCAGGAGCATGGGGAACAAGCACGAGGAACTAGGCCTCCTGCTTTCTAGTGGGCAGTATGACCCACTAGTGGGCTACACCCTGCACAGAAGAGAATGAGCAGGGAGAAAAACCAGCAGGGTAGCTCTCTGTGAGGGAGCAGTACACCTCTCTGGAGGCTGACCTTGGCTCCAAAGATAAGCAGCTTGAAATCCTCTGGGTCAAGGTTCAGTGGGGGTGAGGTGAGAGAGACCTAACTGTGGGCATTTACTACAGGCCACTGAACCAAGGAGAGGAGCTTGGTCTGGAGTTCTCTCAATAACTGACAGAGGCTGCGCTTGTAAGGGACTTGGTTGTCATAGGTGACTTCAATTATCCAGACATAGATTGGGAGGAACACTGAGCCAGGTTGGATTGGTCATGTAGCTTCTTAACTATAATTGAGGCGCTCTTTCTGAACTAGGAAGTACAAGAACCAACCAGAGGTACTGCTGTCTTAGACTTGGTCTTGGCCAAAGGAGATGATCTGGTATGTGGCTTGATCAGTGAGGGTAGCCTGGGTGACAGCAACCATAAGCTCATCAGGCTCACTGTCTGCTGCAAGGTAGACAAATCAACTAGCAGGATTGAAGTCCTGGACTTCAAAAATGCTGACTTCAACAGGCTCAAGGCATTAATATGGGAGCCAATGGAGGACCATGGATGGAAGACAAATGGGGTGCATGAAGAAAGGCCATCCTTAAGGAGACAATCCTTGAAGAACAAATGAAAACCATTCCCATGAAGAGGAAAATCCTGTTCTAGATGCCACACTTCAACAAGGACATGGAAAAACTTGAGAGGGTCCAGAGAAGAGCCACCCATATGATCAGGGACTTGCAAGAGAAGCCATATGAGGAGAGACTGAGGGACTTGGGCGTCTTCAGCCTACAGAAGAGAAGGCTGAGAGGGGACTTGGTGGTGGCTTACTGCTACATCAAGAACTGTTCACCAGGGCACCCCTGGGAAGACCAGGAGCAATAGATACGAACTCCTAGAAGGCCGCTTCAGGCTCAATTCCAGGAAAAAACCCTTCACAGTCTGGGTGTCCAGACTGGAATAAACTCCCTCCAGTGCTAGTGCAGTCACGTACCCTTGAAATCTTCAAAAGGAGACTGGACAGTCACTTTGCTGGGATCATTTGAACCCAGTTGTCTTTTCCTGCCTGGTGCAGGGGAACAGGACCCAATGATCTAGAAGTCCCCTTCCAGCCCCTACCAATCTATGAAAGTTCCAAGGAAAAATCGGTATTTTCAGATAATAATAAATAATTACCTACTGATTTCCCCTTTCATCCTGATTAGACATTATTATTTTTAGTTGCATAGAAAAGGCAAAGCTAATAACAGATTTTAAACGACATTTATCAAATATCAGCTAAATTATCCAGATCCTCTGATCAAATATGGACTGGGTTTAGAGTGAACCTAAGACATTTTATAGTTCATGAGATGGGTACTGTTTTGCATGTATATACTGTCAGTTTTATTGATGTATATTTAAGAAAAAGCATAAGGTTAATATGCATTCTATAAGAAATGTGTATTACATAAAAATTTTAAAATGTCTATCTTTTTTAATTGATTATAGTGTTAATAGGGATAGTGTAATGCAATAGTATCTTGGAGCCAAATTCTTCTCAATTACAAACACATAAATGTACAGAAGTCAATGGATTTGCACCAGAAAAGATTACAAATGAAATTGGTGCTTTAATTTACCATTCATTTGAATGAAATGATAAAAAAATGGTTTTTGCTAGTGCAGCTGATAGCTTTGGAAATTATTACAACCTCAGAAACATAGCATTACAAATTTAGATAAACAATAACTATCAGGAATAAGTGAACTGTTACAATTATAGATTATGCTTTCAGGTAAATATCTCTAATACAGAAATAAAACTTGTAAAAATATACTGAATATAAAGAAAATTGACTGTAATCATAATGCATTAATGGCTTTTTGGATGTTTGTATGGCCAGCAAGGTCTACAGTATTTGATAAGATTATCTTTAACTGATTCTAAAAATGGTAAAAATTCCAGTGGGTGACCTTCAAAACAAACTTTATAATCTTTGTTCAAGCTTCCTGGACTCATACATAGCAATCTTTGGACAGCTGAAGAAAATTTTCCTGCATACTTCAGGATCTGTTTTGTCTTCTTATAGTCTGTAGTAAAGAACAGAAAAAGAAAGTGTAAAACAGCAAAAGAAGACTTAATGGCCTGATTTTCCTATGAATTCATAGAACAGTGTTCCTTGTTCGCAGAAGTACTTATCCAGATGTTCCTTTCTCTGAAGAGACTATAACATGATGCCAACATTCCTAATGGTCATTGTTTATTGACAGGCTGTAGGCTTACAGGTAGACTTTCCGCATAATTTTTGCTTTTACCTTTTACCTGTTGCCACTGAACAGTTAGTCACCACAACATATCTAATTTTGGTTCATTTGGATGTGGTTCCGTTCTGGGCAAAATAAAATTACTCACACACAGGCAAGTTTTGGGGAGCTGACTTTCCAAAAGATCAGAAGTGAACTTACCTTTATGATGTATTTGTTGTTTTTGAATTCTTTAATAAAACTTAGGATTTGTAAATTTATTTTTAGACCTAAATAACCCTCATTAAGTGGTGTTTCATTGCATTACGGTGTCATGACTGAAAAGGTTCACTATCCCTAGACCGGATAGCTCCAGCAGTGGATCTAAAGAGAATTTCTCTTAAAACATTCAGCATATCAAAACAAAGGTAAAATTCTGTCCTGGTGTATCCTGTCCTCATTATACCCAATTTGCAGTGTTGTTCCTTGTTCTTTACCACATCATACATAACATAACATAACAGCTGAATCGGCTGCATTCAACTGAAGGCCCAGGAAAGTTCACATCTGTGTGTATCTATTCCTGATACCATAACTATGTCCATTTTTCATGCACGTACGTCAGAAAATGCTAATGAGTAATATCCATCTAGCTCAAAAAATACTGCATAGAAAGTTCCCTAAGGATCAGTTTAACAACCGTTTTTCTTGGATACATACAAATTGTGTGTATGTTCATGATCCATAAAATGACATAAAGCCAACTTATCCAAACATGGGAAACCTATCCTGATAACTGGCCAGAAATGCAAGGTAGTAATGATGTGTCAGGACAAGATAATATATTTTGACAATTTTTAGGGTGATGGAAAATGGTTTGAAGAACTTGTCCATGAATATGAAGCCCTAGCAATAATGCAGTTTTATGACAAATGAATGGAAAAGCTGTATAGACTTACAGGATATGGGTCACTTATGACCAGGAATTAAAACATCAGTGAGTATGTTAATCAACAAACCATTCTTTTTCTTACAGCTTACATACACCTTCTAAAAGTGATTACTGTCCACATAACATTTAGATTTGTTTAACAGTGGTGTACTTTTGTTGCAGTTATTTTTCAAAAGTATACTTGGCGTTTAGCTAATGCTTATTTATAGGAAACAAAATGAAAGCCGGTGCTGGCTTGAAAACTTCATGTAACTTAAACTACAATTAATATAATATCTTTTTAATACAATTCATAATTGATTTCATGCATTTAAATTATCAAGTCATAGTACCTTTAAGAGCCTTACATTAATCGTTTCAGAATGTAGTTTAAGTCCTTGTCCCATAAGGACAAATATTACATTTGGTTATTTTCTAAATACTACATCATTATTACAAATTGAATCCTTTACCCTAGTCTGAATGGTACAATATGTCACTTTTTCTAATATATGTTATTGATTTGCTGTTTTCACCCTCCTTCTGAGTTCACAAGTTACAAGAAAAGTCATTTGATTTAGTCTCTTTCCATGTCCATAAGACTTATTTTTCACTTGCTTTGCTGTTCTGGGATGAATTTTCTGACTAAGAAAACAAGTGTTTTTTGTATTTTTGTTTTTTTTATATTTGCTTGTGTGGGCAGTATATCTTACAAAATATTGGGAAAAGCCTTGTTCATTTACCAAAATAGTTTCCTTTAATGTTGTCTGTTGTGTATGATTCTTTTAAAGAGCTACAGGGATTTAAAATATACATTAAAACATGGACTGAAATTACGACTAATTCCTATGCAATCAAAAACAATTACAGTTATTTATGTTGGCTGAACTCGATTCTGTATATGATATCTAGACATATATAGGTGGGTAGAGGTATTTACTTTTATTGAAAAATGTATTATCTTAAAAATATGGAACTTTGAGGAATGAAGGCATTGTACTGAAAGGTTTTCACTCTTGCACTGTATTTTGAATGTTGGAAAATTCTGAGGACAAAATAAAAATATGGAATATTTGTTAGACATGACTTTTTTAAGGTTACTTTCCTTCCCTCACAGCAGTCAAAGGTGCTATATTCTTCCTGCATTTGTGCCAGTTATCAAACTTCAGATAACACCATCTAGACAATATTGCAATACAAAACTGCAACTTCAATAATAAAGTGAAAGAATTTGATACTGATAATACTAACACAATTGGAGAACTGTTCAACAGAAGGAAATTAATGTTCTGCAAGATACAAAAGAGGCAATTAACATGGTTTTGTGCTCTATGCTGAGCATAAAAGGCATTGCAATGGCTGACTACTTGTCAATAGCTGTACAAGTCATCGTGAATAAGATACATAGGAACTACTAATTTTTGTAAAAGTACAAAGGAATGGTTGGATATATTGTTTTAAAGCGTAATATAACTTTACAATTTGTTTTCCATCTCTATGGCTTTATAGATTTTTTTGGGGAGGGGGGGCTGGTTTTTCCTTTTTCGTTTTTTAGATGGGTTTTAATTCATGTTTCTTGTCAGAAGCAATGATCACTGTTTCTGTTTCCCTCAATGGTTTTTATGCCAGGCTCAAGCTTTACATTTTACACAGATGACTGCACTCAACCATTTACTCAGTCACCCTGGAGGTACAGAGAAAGAGAGAGAGTCTTTCTACCAAAAAAAGAAAAAAATAGAAAACAAGTTAAAAAGAACTGATGAGATAGCAATTGTAGTGATCAAAAAATAAATAAATAAAATATTATTCCAGACAAGATAGAAATGTATTTGGTAATAATCTGCAGTCATATATGACTACAGACAGATATCAATCAGCACCTAAAATAACATTGTGCCCCCAAGCCCTTTTCCACATCACTGTTTAACCTGGATACCTATTGTGGAGTATTTTCAAGGCCAAAACTTGCTTCCATTGGAGGCGGTAAGAATTTTGTCATTGCCATAAATAAGAGCTGCAGATACTCATTTTATTCCTGGCACCAAACATATTGTAGGGCATTTGTAATGATTTGTGGATATGTTGCAATAATGAGGCAACTGAGATCAGTGAATGAATTAGCTAAACATGAAGAATTTGTTGCTAAAAGGAATGGGACCATGACTATATTTTCATGTATATAAAAATACTTTTCTGGTTTTGTTTACTGAATATGTCAGAAATGATTTAATACAGCTGTTCACAATCTGTGGGTTGTAACCAATGTTCCCGCTAACATTTTTTCCTTGTGAGGAATGGCAGGTTGATTTTGCTTAGAGCTAGATCCACAAAGGGTACCTAGGCTCAGCATTGCAGGGTCTCACTTTTGTGATGCCTAGTCACCTGGTGGAATTCACAGCCCGGAGTTAAATGTCTAGGGTTCCCTATAGAACATGTAGGGAGTGAGAGGGATGCCTAAAAAGACACTGACCATGGACCTGCTTAAGTTAGCTAATGGGAAAGGTCAAGGAGAGGGATATGTTTTAAAACCCATATAATTTTCCAGATTCTTAGAAGCCTTATTCTGAGCTCCTGGGAAGTGTCTAACTTTAATAGTAACTGTTAATTTTAAAACTTCTAGAGTTACCTAATATTTTCAGCTATGACATCTGTGCTAGTTCTTTCTCACAAAATCAAACACGTGTGGACACTCCCTTTTACCCAAAAGCTCAGAATTTGATATTTACTCAGAATGTGGCAGCTGTGCAACTAGATGTCAGCAAGATGATCACCCTTTTTAATCACCAAATTAGTAAGGGCTCCAGAATTGGCTCTCCCTTCACAATACCTGAATTGGCATCACGCCTTTGTGTAAAGATATTTATCCATGTTCCAGTTAATAAACATTTTTGTATAAGGAAATTGTGAACATAGGCAACTATCCTGTCGTGTGTCCCTCTTTGGATCATAGGTCTTAGCTTTTTCATGACCTCTATTTGTAATTTTTTTCATATTCATTCTTCTAATGCTTCTTACACACTGTCACCTACTTTCATCTATATTTATCTATCATTCCCAAGTTATTCTTTTTCCTATTTTAATCCCTTATCCTTAGTTTTTCTTTCTCCCATTAACAGTTAATGGAAAACATGTATTGGAGACAATAGAGTCCTCCTAAAAGTTTTATACTTCTTTTCCTCATAAAGTTTTATTCCCTTCTCACCCCCTCTCCATTCTGTACAGTCTTATCAGCATGGCTTCTTCCCCACTAGCAGGGACTCATTTGGGTTATGAGGAATGGTGGTCCAAATTCATGATCCTCTGGATAGTTATTTATTTATGACAGTGGAACAGATATAACAGAACAAATTTAGAAAGACCAATAGAATTCATAAAGACTTGGAACAGTTAATAGCCTGATAGGGCCTTTATATAGGATATAGGAAACAAAGATTCAAATCCTATGAGCTGGAAAGAATAGAGACCTGAAACTGGGTATACTGTAGATGAGAACAAATTAGTTTTTCCAGAGTTGAGGGAAATCTCACTGGCTTTTGTCTTTAGTTCCTTGATTCATTCCGTTGTAGACTAAGAAATTAGTATTAATATGGGAAAATATTTTCCTGCCCAACCTTATTACTCACACCATGTGGCTGGTGAAAGCAAGGGCAAAGTATACATAAGGTTTCACTATCAAGTGCTTTAGTCTAAGCAATTCAAAACATAATGCACTTAATACAACTTTTCTATATACTGGGCATGTCTACACATGAGCATTTACTGCACAGTGACCAAAAGTATTGCACCGTACAAGCGGGCATCTACACGTGCATGCCTGTACTGTGCAGTAAATATGGCAATTTATGCAGACTTGAGCATATATTTGATAACTGCATCATGCAGGTATCAAATTTGTGCCTGGTTAGTTACTGTACAGTAATGCATGTGTAGATGCGTCCAGTTATGGGCGCCACACTTCAAGAGGGACGTGGACGATATGGAAAGAGTCCAGAGGAGGGCCACTCGTATGATCAGGAGTCAGCAGGGC
>NW_017728886.1:134555982-134565085 GCF_001723895.1 Crocodylus porosus
GGACTAGATGATCTACCTAGGTCCCTTCCGACTCTAGCTACTATGAAACTATGAAACTATGTATATGGGTTGACTTGGGGCTAACTTTAGTCTTGTCAGCCTGCACATATTATTAATGAACTTTAATGCCTGCACATGTAGACACTGACGTATGCCCACTTACTGCACAGTAAATTAAAGTTGGCATAAATGCATGTGTAGATATGCCCACTGAAAGCTAAATTAACCTTTTAAATGCGTATCTTCAAAATACAGCTGGCAAAGTATATGATCATATGTAGGGTAACTTATAAGAACTCAAGTTTCTCAAGAAATACAGCACAATGACATTTATTAACTGCAAGAGTACCTCACAGTGGTTGAATCTTTTCAAGTTTCTGGAAAATCAAAATTATTTTGCATATATCAGGTATAGAGGTAGCAAAATAAGAGTACCAATTGGTGGAATCAAGTAAGTAAACTCTCACATTATTTCATATCAAAGCAAACAGTTACACTATTTTTCTATTGCTTCAAAGAATTATAATAGGAGTGAGAAGTTCACTTCATTACTATTTTATAGGTTTCAAAAACAATGAGCCAGCCAGTAGGATACATTCAAATTATGATTTTCAGTTTTCTCTGTGTTTTTCAGAGCTAAAACATCCTGTTTATTTTAAATAAGAGCTGAAAATCTGATTACATTCTTTGACTCTAAGATCTGTGACTTAAGAAAAATAAGAAATATCAGTGCAAGCAGCAATGAATACCACTATACCCATTTGTACTTTCAAACAGCAATCCATGTAAGAGATGTAGTAAGAACCAAATTTATCCAAATCTGTGGGCTATTCAGGATTCATACATGCTAGTTTTTTATCTTAGACATAAAACTAGGTCATGAACATTCATATTGGATCCAATCTAAAGTTCCAGAAAGTTCAATGGAATTCATGCATAATGTTCTCCTTTGGATTTATTTGGGCTATTTCCAGGTATGAGTACAGGTTTGAGAAAAAGCTCATATTTAAGGGAAAGACATGGATGGTAAGCAAGTCATAATCAGTTTCTTCAATTAGAGTGAGATGGGGTACTTCTGATTCAGGACAAAATAATCAGCAACTGCTTCAAGATCCACTAGGAAGTGGACTCAGACAAATAGATTGTTAAAAATGTAGTCATCTGAAAAATGCTTACATTTAAATTTAATATTTGAAAAGAAACAATACACTGTTTAACAAATGAGAAATTTTACTATGCTAAGTAAACTGTTTCTAACCATTGTGATGTGTAGGAAAAAATAGCTACTGAACAAGGGAAAAAAAGTCTCTTTGAAGTTCTTTAAACTATATTATCTGATCAAAACATCTTTGCAGGTAAAAAAGAAAAGTTTGAGAATAATAACTGCCAGTCTCTGTGAATATGTAGGTCCATATTCTGCTTTCACACATTTCTTTGAATTATCATTTCAGTGCACTTATGCCAGATTTTCTCTGGGATAAATGAGAGATTATACCTCTCAATGAGCATGTCTACATGAGCTGTTTCAAGTGCAATAGACTAATTCTACTGTGCATTAGTGTGGATGACAAAACCCATGCTAGTGCACAGTAGAATTAGTGTACTATGCTTTAGCATCACCAAAAACACGTGCCAGCACTAATGCACACTAGCACCAATTATGGCACATTAACGAATGTGTAGACACATCCATGTTTCATAGATTCATAGATTGTAAAGGGCTGGAAGGGACCTCGGAAGATCATCATGTCCAACCCCCTACACCAAGCAGGAAAGATAATTGGGAGGTCAAGTGACCTCAGCAAGGTGACCGTCCAGTCTCCTCTTAAAGATTTCCAGGGTAGGTAATTATACCACCTCTAGAGGAAGCTTATTCCACAGTTTGGACACCCTGACTAAGAAGAAGTCTTTCCTAATGTTGAGCCTGAATCCATCTTCCAGGAGTTTGTGGCCATTATTCCTGGTTTTTCCCTCAGGTGCCCTGGTGAACAGTTGCTCACTGAGCCCTTGATGTACTTCCCTAATGTAGCAGTAAGCTGCTAGCAGGTCCCCTCTCAGCCTTTTCCTTAGGCTGAAAAGTCCCAGATCCCTCAGCCTTTCCTCGTATGGCTTGCCTTTTAAGACTCTGATTATACAGGAGGCTCTTGTTTGGACTCTTAGTCTTGTCCATGTCCTTGTTAAAGTGTGGTGCTCAGAATGGGATGCAGTACTCCAGCTGCGGTCTCACCAGTGCTGAGTAGAGAGAAAGAATTACCTTCTTGGTTTTGCTGGAGATGCATCAATTGATGCACGCCAGAGTATTTGCTGTACTGGCTATACAGCATTACACTGCTGGCTCATATTCATACTGTGGCCTATTATTACCCCCAGGTCCCTTCCAATTGTGACACTAGTCAATTTGGTGCCACCAAGCATGTAGGTTTGTTAGGGGTTGCTAATCCCGAGGTGGAGCACTTTACATTTCTTGTTCATGAACTTCATCAGGTTCTGATCCGCCCAACTTGTCAGCCTGTCTAGGTCTTCCTGTATCTGTAGCTCTTCACCCCAACATCCAAATTGTTAATATAGATGTTGAAAAGTATTGGAACACACGCCAACCCCTGCAGGACACTGCTGTCCACTTCTTATCAGGATGACATAGATCCATTCACTATGACTCTCTGGGCTCTTTCCTGCAGCCAGTTTCTCACCCACCTGACTGTCTTGGAATTAAGCCCACTATCCTACAATTTTCTTGTGAGGACATTGTGGGATACTAGATCAAAGTCCTTTTGGAAGTCAAGGTATACAATGTCAACAATGTTCTGTCATATCCAGGTGGCAATTTATCTGGTTGTAGAAGTAGATGAGGTTATGTAAGGCAAGAGTTGCCCATGATGAAGCCATGCTGCTGTCATTCAGAATCTTACCTTCTGCAGGCTTATCGCAGATAGAATCCTTGATGAACTTTTCTAGGATTATCCCTAAGATGGAAGTTAGGCTGACTGGGTCCTCCCTCCTGCCCTTCTTGTGGATGGGCACAACACTGGTCCTCTTCCAGTCCTCAGGGACTTCCCCAGAGTGCCACAAGTTGTGGAAGAATTTCACTGGGGGTTCCACAATGATTTTGGCCAGCTCGTTCAACACTCTTGGATGAAGACCATCCAGTCCCACTGACTTGTATACATCTAATTTTATTATTTGGTCATACACCAATTTGACAGCAATTGTAGGAAGGTGATTATTCCTACCGTGCTCATTCTCTACTCTACCTGGCATGGTTTTCCCTTTGGTCCGGTGAAAGACTGAGGCAAAGTAGTCATTCAGGAGTTCAGCTTTCTCCTGGGTGCCAGTAACCAGCTCTCCTGAGTTGTTGTGCAATGGCCCCATACTCCCATTTGTTTTTCTCGTCTTTCCTATGTACCCAAAGAAGGACTTTTTCTTGTCCTTGATTCCTATTGCTAATCTAAATTCGGTCACTGCTTTAGCCTATCTTATCTGTTCCCTGCAAATGTGGGCCGTCATGAAATAGTCCTCCTTGGGGCCCACCCTGAGCTTCCATTGTTTATAAGCCTCTTTCTTCTTTTTTAAGAGGACTGTGATATTCCTGTTTAGCCAAGAGGGCTTCCCAGCACTTCTGTTACCTTTTTTTCTGCATGGGAACGGATGTCCTTTGTGCTTCAAGGATCACATCCTTAAGGAACCACCACTCTTCAGGCACACTTTTCATCTTCAGTCCCTGGTCCCACAGTATTTGCCCTACTAGTGACCTAAGCATGTTAAAATTTGCAGTTTTGAAGTCTAAGATTTTAATCCTGCTATCCGATTTGTCTGCCTTACATCGGACAGTGAACATGATGGTTTCATGGTCACTGTCACTGAGGCTTCTCTCTATATTTCAGTTGATCACCAGGTCATCTCCTTTGGCTAGGACCAAGTCTAGCAGAGCATCACCTCTGGTTGACCCATGCACCTCCTGAGTCAGGAAGAGCTCCTTGACACAGGTCAGGAAGGATCATGACCGATCCAACTTGGCTGAGTGTTCCTCCCAGGATATGTCTGGATAATTAAAATCACGTACTATGACCATGTTACATGCATGTGCAGCCCCAGTCAATTCTTGGGTCAACTTCAGATCAAGTTCCTCCCCCTGGTTTGGTGGTCTGTAGTATACATCTACTGTTAGGTCTCTCTAGCCATGCCCCCTCCCCCGACAACTTGACTCAGAGTGTTTCAAGCTGCCCATTTTTGGAGATGATGTCAGCCTCCAAGGAATTGTACTGGTCTTCCACATAGAGCAACACCCCCCACCTTTCTTTCCTACTGGGTCCTTTCTATGCAGGGTGTAGCCCTCTATAGCCATGGTTCAGTCATGTGACGAGTCCCACCAAGTCTCCGTAATCCCTACTAGATCATAATGCACACTGGAGACTAGGAGGGCTAGCTCTTCCTGCTTGTTTCCCATGCCCCTGGCACTAGCGTATAGGCACCTGAGTCCTCCTACTGAGGCCCTCATCTTCCTGTCCCACTGATGGAGAACTATTCCCTCAGCTCCCACAGAAGTGGTTCTCCCAGTTTCCCTATCTACTGGGCTTACTTGAATGTTGGTCCCTGGACATGTTTGAATTTGTGTATCCCCGGCCCCCTGCAATATTAGTTTAAAGCCCTGTCCAGAAAACTAGTCATCCTGATCATGAACAGGGATTTACCTTCCTTTGTGAGGTGGATGCCATCCCTTCCCAGGAATTCTTTCTCCCTGTAGTGTGCACTGTGTTCAAGGAATCTGAACCCTTCTTGGTGGCACCAGCATCAGAGTTACCAGTTCACTTCCTTGATGTATCCTTTCCTTCTGGGACCACAGCCTGAAACAGGGAGCAGAGAAGCAAAGACTACCTGAGCCCCCAACCCCTTAAGCCCAGGCCCCAGAGCCCTATAGTTGCTCATGACCCTGTCTGGGTTACTCCTGGCCATGTCATTAGTTCCCACATGGACATGGAGCACAGGATAATAGTTGGAGGGCTGTTTGAGTTAAATAACCACATTGGAGGAAAGTTATCCATGCAAACAGGTGAGTTAACATATAATTTTCCCTCTTTCCTCTCTTTTAGATCCTATAAAATCATAAAGATACTCTGAATTGGAGAGAGGCAAGATGCCAACAAATAGTAATTTCTTACTTGGTGGGCTCATCTACAAGAGATGTTTACTGTACAGTTAACTAATTAGCTGTACGATAAACGTTGTGCATCTACATGTGCACCCATATTAGGCTGAAGTAAACTAATTTAATCCACAGTAGGATACTACTGGTACACTCAAGTACTTGTAACTTCAAGTACTATCCTGCTGTAGAGTGAAAAACTCCACAGCAGTGTACACATAGACTCTGCCGTGGCTGGCTGGGGCATGAGGCTGCTTCCGTGCGAAGACTGCCTGCTGGCTAGCACTATGCTGAAACACCCTTGAGCCCCAGTCAGGCCATCTGCGGTATACTGAGCCAGGTCAAAGCAGCCCCTGGCTGGAAGCCTGACCCTCAGGCCTCCTGCCAGCCAGGGTTGCTCCATGTGTAAACATGCATCCAAGAGCAATAAACTCCAGCATGATAAACACTGGAGTTTATTGCAGCACATTAAAATGCCTGTGTAGACACATCCAACCACTAGTACTTCTAAGTACCTACTAAGAAAGATATTCTGATCTCCTTTAAACTCCTTTAGATCTAATGTGTCACCAAGCTAATGAAATAATTCCCCCCAATACTGAGACCAGACTATAGGCTATACAGATCAATTATATCTGCACCATCCAGTAATCAGTTTTCAGTAACATTATTTACTACCATTAACTCCATTTACTCTTATAAACATGTAAAAAATATTTTCAGTATCAGACATGGTGTAGGGAGTAAGTTAATAATTTTTCATACCAGAAAACATGTGGAGGTCATATACCAATTCATTTGGTAATTGAATTTGCCACATTACTTGCAACTTTGTTCATTTTATGTAGTGGGAATACGGCAAATAGTGATTAAGACTCCCATGTGGTAAACTCCATATTTAATATTCTCTGCTTTACTTGCAGTTATGTTTTTTTTAATTTACCTTCTATATATTCATACTATTTTTAAAAGAGGAGACAAGGAATGCAAAATCAATGTGAAGTGGCAAAAGGAGCATACTTAATAGTACCTACTCTACATCATCATTCTAGACACCACAAGGCCAATATCATAGTTTTTCCTGCTGGCATATACATCAATAAGCTTGTTTTGAAATGTTTTGTCATGATTAGGATTTTAATGGCTTTCCATCCATTCTTTTCAAACGTGTCTGTCATATGGAAGGAAATGGAACATCTTTTGTTATCTTCAATGTAATTAAAGCTCATGTAAAATGTCTTTTTGTATTTACAAAATGAAACTTATGTGTTCTTGTTATGGCATGTAGAAAAGTGATTCATGAATAGGACTTAATTTTTGCTGACCTTTGCTAAGCAAAACTATTCCATTCTTCTCCATTCAGTCTTCTACAGAGAGAAAAAAACCAGAGGGAGTATTTGTTTGTGGATATACTTATAGCATCACTCACTCTATTAGACAGCTGACTCTGCAGGGTACATAAATAAGCTCTCTGCAAAGCAAAATCTTCCTTGTAATCATTTTAGATTAAGGTTCAAGGACCACACAGAATGGATCAAATTAAATCTGAATGGAATTGTCATTTTGAAGAGTTATGAACTTTTTAAGGGTTGATACTCAAAAGCATGCCCTGTGTTTGCTTAGCCAGTTATTTATTCCAAAATGATGGACTGTTAAAAATTGGTATATATGCATTGCATATTCATGTGGGATTGAATGTGGCAGGGGGGATGGGTTTGTTTGGGGGGAGGGGTTGTTTTTTTTCTATTTTAACCTGCCTCATTCAGAATCTTCAGTGTCAAACAAACATAATTCATCTGTAATTAAAGACCGTACATGTTCTGGTTGCAATGTGAAATATATCCCAATGAGGAATGCACCACATAAATTCCATGGTAATGATCAGATACTGGACTTGCTGGGTGCATCCCCATGAACAGGAATACGGGTTTTCCTGGGGACAAAGAACTATTTGTCCCCAGGTAACACCTGTGCCATGTGTGCAGCACATTACCTTGGGTGGCATAGGGGAGGCTGGGGCCAGCAACTGTGATGGCCTCAGCAGCATTACCTGAGGTCCTGGGGGACTCTGGGGGTTGAGGAGGCAGTGATTCTGCAGCATGGAGCCTGGCCAGCAGCTGGAGTGCAACTCCAGCCAGCCACACTCCAGTTTTGGGTGGCATGCACTGCTGTTACATGCACTGCTCTGCTTTTTTTAAGACACTGTTTGTTTTTTTTACTTTGGGATTTCCCCTTGCATGGGGAATGTCTGCATGTGCAGCATTTTTGGCACTGCAGATGGATCTGCAATACTTCATACCACATGTCTGCACTCATCTGGACACAGCCATTGAGATTAACTAATAGAGCTTTCCAAAGATCTACATGGATTATCTTCACTGAACTGCCTCTTTCCAAAAATACAAATCTAGAATGGCCAAGATGGATTTAACTGTAATTTGATGTATAATTGTTCTTTCGATAATAGAAATATTTATTTGAAAAGCAAGGTATCTTCTCTATTATGAACATCATTAAGTACATTCAGGTAGATGCAGACTAATGTTTTATTTTTTGGCAAAAGGCAATGACATCTTTATTGACTAGCTCATTATTTCCAAATGTTTACTTTCTGTTTGTTTGTTTTTTAATTTTCTAATTTTCTAGATAGCTACAAGTCTTCAAATACTCAGTTAACCTTTGTAACATATTTATTCATTTATGTTTTTGAGAACTCTTTGATTCAAACTGCAAACATTAAAAAAATAATCCTTATTACCATTTATAATCCCAAAATTTTGATTGTAAGTGTTTGCATAAGTGGATATTATTTTTGCCCTCAGAAAATATGTAAGTAATACTATTTTTCCTTCTGGACTCTAGCAGCATATAGAATCCAGGCAACAGCAATGGGTAATGGGTGTGCTCTCGATTTCAAAATGATCTGTGCATTTTTATTTTTCGTTAAAAGGAATGGATTTCTTTAAACAAATCCATGTTCTGTAAATAATCACAGCTGAAGGCAACAGTAATTTATATCCCAAAATAATGTAGTTTTCAGACAATTAAATAATTAGAATTCATGTATTCAGTAAAAAGTAGATAATGACTATACTAACCCTAATAATCCATATGCCCATTAGAATTAGTTTGAATGAACATTTTTGCCATTTCAAAATGCAATGTGAATCTCTCACTGTGAAAACCAATTTAGTTCAGTTTAATGGCAAGCTAAAACATTGTATGCAGTGATTTTCACAATAGGAACTTGTGGGTATGCATAAGGAACCAAATATCTTTAGACAGAAGGCACAATTCCTTAAGGACTACAAAAGGAGGCATTGAAATCCTTCTGCTAGGCATCGGTTGGCAACATAAAGGGCCAGGTTCGTATTTTGGGGTACCTCATAAAAAATATCAGTGGCTCAAGCTCTGACACAGAAATCTGGGAACACTAAAATTCCTGGGGCAAACAATATAAACAAAACCTCCTTCCTTGCAAGCAGTGTAAACACAAACATCCAAATTTATTATAGAAAATAAAACAAAAGAAAACATTTATCATTTTAAAACATGTTTAACTACAAAGCAAAGTCTATAGGTAGCACCCTCTTGGGGGAGGCTTCACCCATACCTAGGCAGTTTGGGACCTTCTGTGGGCCTCCGCTCCTATACCCGCCCTTCAGCAATGGGCTGGAGAGGGGTGGGGAGCACACTGGAGAGTCCTGTGAGCTGCTCCTTGGGTTCACTGTGTCTCAGGGGGCTGATTGAGAGTATGGGTCCTTCTGCATTGCAAGGGCCTCTGTTGCTCCAGGAGATGTGTTGGTGTCACTGGGCATAACCCTAGGTAACTCAGAGGGATGGAAGACCACGAGTGTTGATGAAGCCCCTCTGCTCTAGGCCCAGGCGAGACAGGGCCCGCCCCCCCGAAACTTTGTAACCCTTTCTTTGAACTTTTGTAACCTCCTGTAATACTGGAAAACA
>NW_017728886.1:134565096-134574089 GCF_001723895.1 Crocodylus porosus
CTCGCCTGGGCCTAGAGCAGAGGGGCTTCATCGACACTCGTGGTCTTCCATCCCTCTGAGTTACCTAGGGTTATGCCCAGTGACATAAACATCATCATACAGCACTCCAAAATTCTAGTCCAATCCCAGCTCTTCTGGGTAGAAAACTACAAAGGAACTTGAAGAAAAGTATAACGAGCACCCAACTACACCACTTGGTTGGGACATAAACTACAAAAGGGACAAAAGGGCAGCCCAGGTCTATTTTGCTAGACCTGGGCTGCCCAGCAAAAAACCAGCAAGACCTATACTGCACTCAAGTGTGGTTAAATGACAAGTAGCACCAGGTCTCACCCTGGCTCAAACTATGCCAGGCTTTACTCTGGCCCAAATCTGTCAGCCAAACATATGACTGGGATTCAGACACACAGCTAGGCTGAAACACAATAGCTGTGAAATAGCAAAAAGGGCCCAGGCCTATGGCTGCAGCCTGGACATCCTGTCTCAGCTATACCACAATGCTGAGACACTACAGTCCCCAAATACAGGGGGCCAGTAACTGCCAGGACCTATATCTAGTCAGTCTGCTCCAGGGATAAACAACCCCATGATATATCCCACTCAAGGCCTGTATGGCCAAAACTGCCCGCAAAACTGCTAGGACTTCATTCCTGATCAATTTGCTCCAGGGATCAAAGCCCTCACTCAAGAAAAAAAATGGGGAAAGAGGGAGAAATAGGAGTCACAAACTCCAAGACAGACTTTCTCTCCCTGTACCTGAGGCTTTTCCATCACATTGCTTTTGCTTGCCTCTGCATTGCAGAGGGGTAGTGAGACCCCTCCAGGGGGAGCAGTTTTTCTGGCTCCCAATTCAGCTGTGAAGCTCTTAGCAGCCCCAGCAGAAAAAGAAAAAAACCTTAGCTGAGCTGTTCTTATATACCTGGTGTGACATCGCCCAAACGTTGTCCAATCAGGGAATGCTACAGTCCACTCTTCTCCCAACCAATCTGCCTGAACAATCCTCTGCTTCCTGTGGCTAATAAGGCCAGAGAGTTTTACATATTTTGCCCAGATACAGGCCCCAGTTTGCCGTGTGCTAAGCACACAGCCAGAAAAACAGGGGCCAACTTGCCCACATAAACGTGCATGAACATACACACACATACACAATATACAACAACCAAAAGCACATACTTTACCATTCACAACCTCAAGTGTGTGTATGGGTGTGACAGAGTAGTTTGAAAGATTATTTTTCCCTTCCATTTTTCATAAAGTTTATTTCATGGTGTTTTTAAATCCCAGATAAACTAAAATGCAAAATACTGTATGAGAGAAACTACAGAAATGTTGTTAGAGCACCACAGTTTTAAACAAACATAAGTAGCACAAATTTTGATTTATATGTTTGCTGGAACAATCTTGGAACTTGGAGGCTTCTACAGATAATTGGAAAAAAGCCGTATGTCTCTTTTATGGGAAATTTTAAAGTCTAATGCATCTTTGCACACGGAACTTACTTTGGAGGTATTTTATCATTGGGCCAACTCAAGATGAAGTTTACAGCTGTACCCAATAATTCACGTTAAATATGAAGTGTCAAATTTTGTAGCTGTTTTTTTTTAGCTGCCCTGCTTCAAAAAAAGCCAAACATGTTTGGAAGCTAAGTGTGCTGGACATAAGTACCACAAAGGATTTTTATCATTATATCGATATGATGCATATTATTATGGCAGTACATTCCACCTCAGTATCTATAACTGGAAATAAACAGCTATTAATCTTTTTAAACAAAGTTATAAGAAAACTAGGAACCTAAAAAAATATTACAAGTGGAAGTTTTATAATAAAATGAGAAAGCTATGAATTTCAGAATAGTGCTATGTTTGAGCAGTGTACATTTTTTTCATATATTTAGTGATCTGTTCTTCCTGAAGCATTCTCTGTCAACTTCACAGTATTGTGATTCACAACTGGTGTAAGTATGTATGGGAATGCTCTTCCTCTGCCCTTTCTTCTGCCATATACTCTAAATGTACAATGTGGGAAGTGTCAATCAGAACAGACTGAAATTCATCCAAGAATAGCTAGTAGCCTGGTGGTGAGGGCACTAAATAGAAGGATATTAGTTCATTTCTAACATCACCAACAGTGTTGTAATGTGCAGAGCACTCATGTTGAAGTCTCTAGTCTGAGTTGGGAAGATCAGTTATTTGGACTGAACTGTCTTATATCCCAGCTGAGTGCCCAAACCATGAGCCTATGTGTCTCTATTTAGGGGTGAAAGAGAACATTTGGATATGACTGTCTTTTCCTCCACAAAAGAGAAAATTTGGATACAGCTTTCTTTTCCTCCACAAAAGGTTTTTTACAAACTTAGCTGTGTCCTTCTCAGGAATAGAAAATGTTATAAAATCTAAACCCCGCAACACCCAAAAAAGATTCAGCCAGTTCCTATCCAGGTCCAGTGTCAAATATTTAAAAAGAAATAGGTGGCAGTCCTAAATATATTGAAGCTATATTTTTTTGAAGTTCCAAGCCTACAGACAGACTTGATCCTATATGGAACCACATTAATTAATTTTAAAAATTGCCTCTTCTTGTGCCTTCCTCCCCACCCCCACAGCCTCTGCCCCCAAGTGCTCCACAGCAGTCTTGAGCTCCCACCCCCGCAAGCCTCTCCCCCCTAATATTTACTCTTGATGGTGCCTGCAGGCACCACAACCATGCTGCAGCCTTAGGCACAGAGCATGGCCCCACCCTGGCCCCATAGCAGTGACATGGGGCTGGCAATGCTGCTGTGAGTCTGTGCTGGGACCATACTCTGTCCCAGGCTGCAGCATGGATGGACCAGCAGGAAGAAAGGGTAAGCAGGGGGAGTGGGGAAAGGATTTTGGGCACCCAAAGCTGCTTTGGTATGGATAAGTGGAGTGGGAGGGGATGAAGGTGCAGGCAGAATCTGTGAAGCTGTCAGGCCTGGCCCTGACACAGCTGAAGCCACTGCTACAGTATCTGTCTATCTTCTACCTACTCCCATGCTCCATTCAAAGTGAGGGTCTTTTTTACCTATGATAAATGGGGAAAGGGGGAGAAACTTGTCTTGAAATCAAGTTACTACAGTAGTTCTTTGTAGACGGAGCCAGCATTGGATCACTGAGAGCCCCAAGAACAGACTGGGAAATAAGCTGCTTCCCCATCTCACTCACAATAGCTACTTCATAGATATGACCTAATTTAATATAACAGGTTCCCTTTGTGGCCTTGGATCCCTGAAGCTGCCCTGATTGGTTTCCCTTAAGTTCTATGCTGAACAATATACACAAAGTTTCCATAGAATAAATTTCAAAGTGTTAAAGGGTAAATTTTAGAAGGGCATCAGTACCAATTTCTCTGGAGCCCCCATAACTGTGCTCAATACTTTACAGATATTTCAACAGAGCTTTCTACCCTAATAAGTGTGTGCTCCTATGGATCTAATTGCTTCAATTGGACTACTTTACTGAGTAAATTTAAACACATATGTGCATATTTGCATGGGCTATAGCACCAAATAGAGAATGGAAGATAAGGGATCAACAGATGACCCCTTAATTTCAGAATTTCTATGACATTTATAACATTTTTCTCTAACAAAAGTAATATCAACTTTTTATTCATAAAATAAATATTTATTATCATTGCCATGCAGAAACTTTCCTGAACTTCTTTTACTTCCTTTTTGACTTCTTGTTGGAAACTGTAGGATACAACAATAAATTACTATAAAAATACCAGTACTTTAAATACAGCATCATTTCTCCTTTTTGGACATAAGGTGATACCACAAAGGGGCTTGGGGAACTGGACAAAACCTGTGAAAACCATGGGAAAACAGCTAAGTCTGACTGATTAGAGGATTTGTTATAACAAAGACAGGAACATCAAAGCAGAGCACGAGACTGCTGAGTTGGAGGGAAATGTCAGTACCAAGGACATGGAAAAAAGTTGTTGTTGTGTTAAAGACTTCAAGTTACAGGTGCATCCAACACTGCCAATACCAGCATTAATGAGCTTTGGGACAGATTCCCGATGCCCCAGATTTTACATGGGGCATTGTGGCAGGGTACTGTTGGTGCCTGCCACTCTAAGGACTGGAACTGGATGCAGCCAAGTCCTTGATTGTGGCATCCATTTTTGAGACACAGGCTATATATATAGGGTGAAGCAGCAGTTTGTTGCTACCCTGCTGTGAGAGAAGCATCAGCTGGCAGATTTGAGGCTCAGGAATGCATTAGAGGTCTATGGGCTAGGGCTATGGGGATGGAGGAGGCTCTGTAGCAAAACCCCGTTTTTCCTTTTTTTTTTTTTTTATTGTATTCACTCCCTTTCCCCAACCATTTCTTACTTTTTCTCGGTAAGTATAAGTAAGCTAAGATGTAGGATAAGCTTTAAACATTTTTATTTTGGTAGCAAGTTTTTGGTTTTGAATATCCACTGTTTTATATAGTATTATTATTAGTTTTGTATTGATTTTCCTGTTGTTTATTATATTATTGTCATTTTGTATTGATTTTTATTGTTACATATGGATATTGTATGGTTTAGGCCTGTGTTTGTAAGTGAACCAAAGTCTTGTCAAGTTTCCATTTTATATGTCAAGTCTCCATCCTATGTCCTTTGCTTGGGCATCCCCTGTGTCACAACTGTATGAGTCACGTATCCCTCCCATGTAAATTGGTTCCATGATGAATGAGTGTGATTGGGAATGATTGAAATACAATGGTAGCAGGCCTCTACTGAATGGCCTGCAATGAGTGGGCCATCACCTCGCATTGATTCATCCAGGAACCATGGACCTCATCCAGAAGCAGAGACAAGACCAGCATTTGAAAGACAAAGGACCCTGCAGAACCAGCAACTCTCACCATTGCAGACACCTGAAACTGCACCTCCCTGCATGAAGCACACATGCTCAGTATGCCAGGGGCTGAGCCTTGCCTGGGCATGCCTCCTGTCACCAGGGTCACACAAGTTCTGCCCCTATAAAAATGGGCAGTGAAGACAGACCCAGGGGGACGCCCTCTCCATCTGGACAAGCACCATGCCGCACCACCTATCCACCCCTGAGGCCCTGTCAGCAACCCCCTACTGGACAAGGACCCCTTTCCAGCCTGGATAGGTAGATATTACCTACACACCTCCTCCTGTAATTTGGACTCTCTCTCTCTCCTCTCTCTCTCCTCCTGGACTTCAGTGGACTTCAGCCCCTGCACCAAGCCTCTCTAACCCCTGCTGCCATTGTGTGTGGGGGAGGGGTGCAAGGGAACCAATAAGACATTGTGTCACCATCTCCCCTGGTCAATAAAACCACTGTCATTTGCAACCCCAAGTTGGATCATGTTTTACTGAATCCCAGTCCCTTCCCTATCTCAAATTCCAGCTGCATTCTCTGTCTCTCAGCTCCAGCCCCCCACCCACTAGTTTCCTTATCTCCTCCCAATTCCATCTCCCCTTTTCTGCCACGTCTCAGCCTCCCCTGCTCCTACTGAATTTTCCCTGTGACTTTCTGCTGCTTTTCTCTGCTTTCCTGCTGCCCTGACACCTGCTGCTTTTCCTGTGATTTTCTGCTGTCCATCTCTCTGTTTTCAGCCTTCCACCACACATTCTTTAGTCCGCACCCCCTGCAGCTTCCCAGCTCCTCTTAGGTGTCCTGCAGTTTTCTCTAGCAGCTGGAGCCTTTCTCCAGCTTCCAGCACCTACTGCCACTCCCTGCAACTTCTCTAGCTGCCCCAGAGCCATCTTCTGGCTCCCCACACCCAGAGCCCCTCTTTAACACCCACACTTTCCCTTAGTCCAATTTTCCCACTCCCCATCTACCTTTTCAGCTCCCCCGTATCTCTGGCTCCATTCCCATCCTCTGTGCTAGCATCGCTTCCCTGTTCTGCAGGCTTTGGGCATTCTCTTTTAATAAATTAAGATCAATTAAACTAAAGTTACCCTCGAGCCTCAGTTCCTCAGCCCAGGCCCCTCTAGTCTACTGGTTCTAATCCCAGTCCTGGTGACTTTAATGTCTAGCAAATTTCACTCCCTACACTTCTACTTTCTTACCTTAACTTTTCCCCAGGTATCCCAAGTACACAAAGCACATGCAAACATATATACATATCATAATACCCAACTTAGGAACTCACTTGTGTGTATGTGTAGGTGGGTGGTATGTGTGTGAATTAGTGAATATACATATATGTATGTATATATATAGAGATAGATATATATAGATATCATTGTGTGGGTGTGTGTTATATGAATTATTAATCCACATATGTGTATTGGATGTGCAGGTTTTGGTAACTGATTCTGTCTAAATGTGGTGTGTGTAGTGTGTATGGGCTTAAATTGGTGATAGGTGTGCATGAACCTAGACTGGTTATTTTGAACATGTGTGTATGTGAGTTGCTAGTGTGAATGTGTGTGTGTGTGTATGGCATTGTGTGCATGATATACGAATTGTGTGTGGGCTTGAATAGGTGATGGGTATGCATATGCCTAGGCTGGTTTGAATGTGTATGTGCTGGAGCTGGTAGTGTGCATGTGTAAGTCCCTAACTGACATGCATGTTTGTATATGTGCAATTGTGTCACACCCTCCTGTCTAACAGCACAATATTGAGATCCTGAGAGTTGGCCAGGACCCAGAGAGGGGTCAAAAGGTCCAGGAGCCCGAAGGAGGGATGATGACAGAGCAAAGAGGCTTGGGATCCTAACCGGTGTGAGATGGGGCCAGAGCCTAAGAGGAAACTGAAGGTCCCAGAGAGGGGACCACAGCTAATGGGGTGAAGGATACGGCTGAGTTTAGCTATCTAAGTTGCCATCTGTGAGGCTTGGGTCATGGTGTAAAGGTGGAAAGGAGCTGCAGAGATTTCCCTAAATGTTGGGGTTAAAAATGGGTAGCCTCCCACCTAATTTACATCTTAATCACTTTCCATCAAGGCATGGCAGGAGAGAGAGGTGGCTGGTTAGCCCAGAAACAGGTGGGTGGGCCAAGTTCTAACTGATCCTGGGAAGGCCCCCTGTTACAGGCATCCATGGAAGAGACCTAACCTAAAAGCCCCAACACAATTAAGATAATTAGGTGATTTCTTATTTCAAGTCCCCAAAGCAGGTGCTAAATATACTATAATTTTATAATATACTCTAAAAATAGTTTAAGTTCTCTATCTGCCACTAACTGTATACTAAAAAATGGCAGCACAGAGTTATTGTCAGGCAGTTTAAATAGTATGACTGGAAGTTATACTGAAGTTTCTTTTTATTATTCCCAGAATTTACTAAGATAAGTAACCCTGAGTGAAAATGGAGGAATGAGTACCCCATATGAGTTACATTATAATTAGGCTAGTATCATCTGAGCAATGATTTACTGGTACAACTTCCAGTTCAAAAGCTACTGGACAAAGGATAATTAAGATTCTAAGATTTTAATTAAGATTCTTTTAAAACATTGCTATCTTTGCATAGCAACAGGCCATAGCATAACATATGAAAGATGTTATTACAGAGGAAAAAAGAGGGGGAGAGAGACCCAGCAAATCTGGAATTAGTTTGAATTATTGATAAGATCACAGTTGAAATCATATGTATGGTTACAGTATTTGCCTGTGTCTTGCTGCAACAGATCCACAAGAAGGTGATAGAAATTGCTAGATTTTCTAATATCTACAGTTTCATCTGGCCCTGGGCATGGTCATAAACTGCACTCGACTGGATGGCCTGGTGGCAACATGGTAGGCTGCCCATGACAAGTAGCTCCTATAAAATACCAGAGTGTTGTAGCCTCCAGAGTAAGGTGAGTATTGGGTGCCCCAAAATCTTGGTCTTCATTGCCGTGTGGGGAAAAGCTAATGGACATCACCCTGACAGAAACATACCCTCACTGAAGCATAAGGCAGCCAGCAGCAGCTCATATCTGTTGTTCTCTGGCAGAAGCTACAACCATTGAGGCACTGAATTTCTGGACTTGTTCTGGTCTTTGGATTTTGTCTCAATGGTCTAAAGGGGGGATGGTCAGTCTTGGATAACCTCCACCCCTCCATACTGTTTCCTAGGTGTATGCTTCAAAGGTCTTGGTGTGATGGTCACAGAACGCCATAGAAACAGTTTCATCAAACACCTGACTAGATGTCATGCACATACACCATGATCCCAGGATCAATGGTAGCCTATACAAATGCAGACTTATTTTCTCCTCTGTGAAACATATACAAAAGAACAAATCTGCTTTAAGAGGCCCCCAAAGATTATAAACAAAATGAGTGACTTCAGTTTTGCAATACCTTCTTTCAGAAAATGACTTCAATTATATGCATAATATCTCTATCTCTTAAGACAGCTTTGACTCTGTATACTCAGCACACTCCCACACACACTGTGGAAAGATTTAAATGATACACACATCAGGTTTTGTGCATACAAATTCACTTCCCATCTTATATGCTTCTATCAAAGGCTTGTTTGTGATCTGTTGTCTTACTGGCTCATAAGAAGTAATTACAATGTTATGTATTTGTACTATTCATGATCTCTATTCAGCCGTTAACATCAAATTACATTCTGTTTCTATAATCTTTTGATTTCTGTCTGGTTCTAAATGTAACCCTCTTAGGCTCCTTCGCTATTTGTGTTTTACCATGGGGAGCAAATGTGCCTAGTTATTAAACTGGGAAAAACAAAAAAAAGTAGTAGTAGATGCAGTAGTTTTTTAAAATAAACTATGCAAATAGACATTGCTCTGCTTATTTATTTGAAGAATACAGTGTGGGTTCATAAAGTTTGAAGGTGGGGTTTGGCCAAATAGTTCCACAGTTTGATAGTTTCTAGGGTCTTGTAACCTGTCTAGGTCCAATTGTAGCCTGTTGCTTCCTTCTAGTGTGCCCACATCCCCACACATCTTAGTGTCATCAGCAAATTTGAACAGGGTACTTTTTACCCCCTCGTCCAAGTCGCTGATGAAGATGTTGAACAGTGCGGGCCCGAGGA
>NW_017728886.1:134574279-134605833 GCF_001723895.1 Crocodylus porosus
GATTGTAAAAGGCCACCAGGTTGGTCTGACAGGACCTGCCACTGATGAACCCGTGTTGGTTGCCCCTAAGCATGCAGTCCCCTGCTGGCCCCTCATGGATGTGTGCCAGAATAATTTTCTCAAACAGCTTGCCTAAGATCGAGGTAACACTAACTGGCCTATAGTTTCCTGGGTCCTCCTTCTTCCCCTTTTTGAAGATGGGAACCACGTTGGCCCTCTTCTAGTCCTCTGGCACCACACCACAGCACCATGAGTAGACATACTCCACCAATTCTTGATGTCAGCCACTGTCACTGTGATCATAAATTCTGCTCTAATAATTCTACCAAAGTCAATAGAGTTATTCCAGATGCACAGCAGTGTAACTAGGTCAGAATGTAGCCTAGTTTAGTATTGATCCATGTAAAGTCCGAGTCAATCAGGACCCTAAATGACAAGATAAACATGAGCTGTTTCAGATGACTGACTGCAGAAGTGTTGCCGCATACTGTGGGAATGTCTCAGGGTGTTCTTCCCCTGAAAGGTCTGCATTCAACATGGCTGGAAACTGCCCCAAATACGCAAGCCCATACCAGTAGATGCATTCTTGTCTCAGCTCTCTTCTTAGCATCAGATCCTATGCTATAAGCACTTGCAGGGCTGGCCCACAATTTTTTGGGGCCCCCTGCAAGATATAGTTTTGGGGTCCCCTGATCCATTGGCAGAGACAACCATAGCAGGGTGCAGGACCCAGGGCAAATCAGCCTGTGTAGGGCCCCCTTTCCCATCCCACAGCATATGAACATCCCAGTACTCTAGGCATGTGGGTAGGGGTGGTGGCCGGAATTTCTGGCCAGAACAGTTAAACATACATCCAACCTACCAAGCAGGGGCTACACCGCAAATGTGATAGCCACCACCAAATGTGGGAAGGGCCACAGCCTCTCGGCCTAGTTCTGCAGGCCCCTGGGCTGCAGGGCCCCCTGCAGCCACAGATTTCGCAGGATAGGATGGACCAGCCCTGGGAACTTGGGATGCTTCTCCTCTGTCTGTTCTCTAAAGTGCCAGCCAGCTATAGGATCTTTCAATCTCATTCCAGTCAAATGGTTTAGTTCAACACCTGGCCCATGGGCTGGATCTGCCCCTCCAGTATCATGTTACTTCACCTGCTGGCATCTCCATAGGTCCAAAAATGTGTCAGTGCAGGGAGTGATGCCATGATAAAACATGCATGTGTCATTACTATTGCACTTCCCCATGTCTCTGGTATTGTAAGAATATTTTATTGTTCAGTACATGTTACATTTTCTAATGGTATTCCCACATGCTTAATGAACTTTTTATTGCTCATTCATAGTGTAGCAGGGCACTAAAGGGTTCCTGCTACTTTAAGGATGAGGCTGCCTGGCCAGACAGCCCTGCTCAGTCTGCAGAACTCTCCAGCTGCCAGTTGCTGGGGTAACAACCTAAGGAGGGAATAGGGAACATCTGCAGGAGCCACATACATAACCAGCTAGTGGCAGGGTTTTGGCCTAGATAAGCTATGGGCTGGAGTCACCAAGGGGAAGCCCTAGCAGCCACCAGAGAGAGAGAGAGAGCTCATGGAAGTGGAAGCAGTTGGAGAATTGATGCCATCTGTTTTATTCCCCAGTGCAGCAGGACCTACCTAGGAACCTACCAGGTACTTAAGCTAGAGAGAATGCAGTACGGAAGGGGCATAATACTTGTGTTGTAGGTAATAGGCAAGTTATGGTCTGGTAGCTCTTGGTTTGTGCTTCTGGTTACATCCAGAGGAGTGGGATGAGGCTAAAAGGGGATGTTTGGAGGCCTCATTTTGTGCCCACAGAACTAGAGGGGCTCAGATACAAGGGCACAGGGAGCCCACAGAGCCAGAGGGGCTCAGGGATTATAGAAATCATAACACCTGTGGGGCTTGGTATACACTAAAGGCGGTTGGGGAGAGAGGTTGAAGGCATGGGTAAAACTCTTAACACTGGAATAGTAAAGGGGCAGCCTCTCACCTAAACTGAACATATTTATTCCATCAGAGGTATGGCAGGTGAGATAGGTGAGCAGGCCACGGTAGTGACAGGTCTTGCAAACCCTGCCTGTCACACAGAATAAGAAACAACAGAGAAGGTGCAGATTCCAGGCTGAGATTCTCCAACTTGCACTAGCCTTTGCAAAGCTGCCTGTAGAACTAATGGAGTAGTTTGCACTTTAGCCACTCTCCTTTCTATTGTAAACTTCTGCTTATAGCTTTGCTTCCTTCTGCTATTAAGCACTCAGTTGGAAGGTGTCATGGGTTCTGTGAAACACCTAAAGTGAGGAAATTTCCCATAGGGATTCTAGCATCTTTCCAGACTCCTAACAACAGAGATTTGGAAAGTATACAGCAGTAAAGGAGGCTGCTGCAGACCTAGGACCTGACTCAGTGCTTCAGTTCTGAGAAGAATGCTAATTAAGGGTATGTGTACTCTTTATATAAATAAGACCTTCAGTGTGATTTATTATTTTTTAGTAAAATGGATTCTATCATATGACAAAAATAGTGTCCATATCTTTGTGCACTTTGGCATTTTTCTCAATTCAGGAGCTCTTGGTTATCAGAGATGTTACCAGGAATTACTATGTGGAAGTAGCTCTCATCGATCCTCAGTAAAATGGCAATATAAACATTGCAATGAGTAAATTGGGAGTTTAAAGATATGGAAAACACTTTATAGAGCAATTAATTTTCAACATTCAGTTACACCAGATTCCTTAACTTCTGAAGTGGCTGAAGCCATAATCTTTATCTTTGTATTGTCTGATGCAATACATTCAAGTTATATGGGTTACCTGATATAATAAAGCATGTTGTTGTTGTGTTATTGATTTTCTAATAGAACTATAGATTCTTACATTCTATATTAAAGGATCATAGGTGATTTACTGACATGCATTAGTAAGTTAGTACAATATGAACAGTAGATTGATTATGTAATCATAATAATGTAAACTAAAGCTAAATATGAAATAAAGTGCACACAATATAGCAAAATAAAACAAAACAGGGAGGGAGGAGCATGTTCTTTTGGTGGAGGAGGACAGGCCAAGGCCTCACCAAGGTTGGAAAGATCAAGACAACCACCACCAAGAAGCAGCAAAGGGTGGTGGTAATTAGACACTCCCTTCTGTGCGGGATGGAGGTAGCTATCTGCTGACATGATCCCTTGTTTCAGGAATTCTTCTGCTTGTCCAGATCCAAGATTCATGGAGGGATTACTGAGACTCATCTGGCCCACTGGCTACTCCCCTATGCTTCTCATCCACATGGGCACTGATGATACTGCCAGGGGAGACCCTAAGCAGATCAAAAGTGACTAAAGGGCTCTGGGTGCAGGGATGAAAGGGACTGGAGCTTAGGTCATGTTCTCTTCAATCCTTTTGGTCAAGGGAATAGGCCCAGGCAGGAGTGGGTGCATCCTGCAGATCAATACCTGGCTGCATAGGTGGTGTCACCAGCAGGACTTTGGCTTCTTAGACCACAGGATGTTGTTCAAGGAAGAAGGTTTGCTGAGATGAGATAGTATCCATCTGAAAAAGAGAGCTAAAGGCTTCTTTGCAGACAGGCTCACTAACCTAGTAAGGAGGGCTTTAAACTAGATTCACCAGGGAATGGAGACCAAAGCCCTGCAGTAACTGAGGTAAGTGGGGAAGTAGATGATGTGGAGGAAGAGCAATAGGGAGGGGTAAGAGAGAAGCTGTTCTCATACTTCCTGAGAAATCAGGGCAACCAACTAGTTACCTCAGGTGCCTGTAGATGAATGCACGGAGCCTGGGAAACAAGTAGGAAGAATTGGAAGTTTTTGCACAGTCGTGGAACTATGACATGATTGAAATATCAGTGACTTGGTGGGATAACTTGCATGACTGAAGCACTGTCCATTCAGGAAGGACAGGCAGGGGAGAAGAAGGGCAAGAGTCCCACTTTATGTAAAAGAGCCATATGATTGCTAAGTGTGTAGCAAAACCCCACTTTTTCTTTTTCTTTCTTTTTTTTTAATGCATTCCCTCTCCTTCCCCAACCATTTCTGATTTTGTCTCTCCCTCTCTATTCCTTATAGATAAGTATAAGTGAGCTAAGACATAGGATAAGCTTCAGCATTTTATTTTGGTAGCAAGCTGTATTTGTTTTGTTTTTTCTCTTTCTTTATATTGTATAATTATTATGTTTATAATTATTATGATTTTTACTGTTCTGTATTACTGTTTTACTGTTACTACATGATTTAGGTCTATATCTGTAAGTTAGCCACCTCCAACACCTGTCCTGAGCTCCTTTCTGCCTCCAAACCCCTGTTTCTTTGCCACTGTCTTATCCCCTCTGCCTTTTCCCCTGAATGACCTGGTTTCTGCCTCAGTTTCTTTCCTGGCTGTCTCCTCCTTGCCATGCTTGCCAGGCTTCTTTTCTTTTTTTTCCCTCCCATGCACCAGTGACCTCGAGTAACCCTGGGGCCACTTGATCTTAAGTAAACCAAGCCTCAGTTCCTCAGTCAGTTTCTCTCTAATCCTGGTTCTGGCAACTTTCACTCCCTACACTTTAACTCTCTTTCTCTCATCTTAACCTTCCCCCAAGTATCCCAGGTACCCCAAGCACACACATACACACTGTACCATCCAAGTGAGGAATTATCTATGTGTAGGTGGGTTGTGTGTGTGTATAGATATAGATATATATCATTGTGTGTATAATATACCAATTAGTGATCTCTGTATGTGTACTGATTCTGTGGGTATTGACATTGATTTTAGTCTAATTTTTAGTGTGTATGTGCTTGAATTGGTGATAGATATGCATGTGCCTAGGCTGATTTGGATGTGTATGTGCCTGAGCTGGTAGTGTGTGTGTATGCACCTAATTAATTTGTGTGTTTTGTATATGTGCAATTGTGTCACACCCTCCTGTCTAACAGCACAATATTGAGATTCTGAGAGTTGGCCTGACCCCACAGGGCAACAAGCACTCCAGTATGAAAGTGGAGATTAAGCCTGTTAAAAGTCTCTGGGTTAGGATCAGAGTGGAGAGTATCTAGGGTGATGTCATGGTGGGAACTATCTTCTTGACACTTGAAAGAATTCATGTCCACAGAAGCGGCTACCATTCCTGTAAGTTTCACCCAAAATCAGGCCAGAAGTGACAAAGTTATGGGCTGTTTTGAGATTCCCCATTATAGCCTATGAGCAAAACATTGAAACAGTGTCAAAACAGTAAAACCTTTTCAACGAAACAAAACAGAGCAATAGTTTCATACCAAAACAGAATTCAAAATGAAACATTGTTCCATTGAAATGCAACTCCAAATGGAATGGTGCCATTTTGCACAGCCCTACTGGAGGGTAGGGTTGGGATTCAGATTATTCTAGACAAATTGAAGGACTGAGCAAAAAGGAATCTCGTGAGTTTCAGGGTGGAAGTATCCTATGCTCAAAGTATCCCATGTATTGGTAGAGGCTGGTGGCTGACTGGCTAGGCAGCAGCTCTGCAGAAAAAGACCTGGGGGGTTACAGTGGCAAAGTGCATAGGTATCTGTGTTGCCAGCAGATGAAGGGAAGTGATTATTCCCCTGTATTCAGTACTGGTGAGGTGATATCTAGAGTACTGTTTTCAGTTTTGGGTCCCCCACTACAGAAAGGATGTGGACAAATTAGAGAGAGTCCAGTGGGGGGCAACAAAAATTGTGAGGGGGCTGGGGTATGCGACTTCTGAGGAGAGGCTGAAGGAACTGGGTTTATTTAGTCTATAGAATAGAAGACTGAGAAGGGATTTAATAGCAGCCTTCAACTACCTGACAGGGAGTTCAAAAGAGGATGGAACCAGACTGTTGTCAATAATGGCAGATGAAAGAACAAGGAGCAATGGTCTGAAGCTGCAGCAAGGGAAGCCTAGGTTAGATACTAGGAAGAGTTTTCTCACTTGGAGAATAGTAAAACACTGGAACAGGTTACTCAGAAGGGTGATGAAATCTCTATCCTTGAAGGTTTTTAAGACCAGGATAGACAATAGGACTGTGTGAAGCTTCAGAAGCCAATTCAATTTGGAGGAGATTCAGCCCGATTCAGTGGCCAGATCTCTGAATCTGAATCAAATCAGGAGACTCATTAGAAGGAGCAAATTGATTTGGAAAAGATTCAGATCAACCAGGGACAGGCAGTCACATCCGGGTGGCTGCAGGTTCTCCCACGGCTCCTCTGGCTGTGCCTGCTCCCCGGGCACAGGGTGCCATGGGAGAAGCCCTCATGAGTGCCCTGCCTGACCCCAGCCTCCTGGCACTTTAAAGAAATAAACAAATAAGGTCCCACACTCATTAATGGCAGCAGCAGCAGGGGCCATATGGTGGAAGAGTCTTCGATGGCTGCTCCATCCAGCCCCAGCAATTAAAAAAAAAAAGTCCCGCACTTGCCGGCTCTGGCACTAGGGATCAGGGCCTCTGGGGGGTCATGGCAGAGACCCCCATGCAGTTGTAGACAGTGAGGATCTCACCTCCATCTGGCACCTGCATGGCAGCTGCCCCATGGTGCCGGTACAGTATGACTCTGCAGGATGCTGCACACTGTCTGGGAGTTGGGGCCATTGGGGCTGACCAATGCCAGGCTCCAGCTGACTGCTGGAGCCTCCCCAGCTCCCAGGTAGCATGCAGTGCCCTACTGAGCCATGCTGCATCCATGTGATGTGACAGCTGCCACACAGGTGCCAGGCACTGGGGGGGGTGATCCCTGCTGCCCCCCACTTCCCTGTGCTGTGCAGAGGGGCTCTTCCATGAGCCCCCCAGAAGCCCTGATCACTGCTGCCAGATCCAGTGAGTGCGGAGCTTTTTTTTTAAGTTGCTGGGATGCTGGGGCCAGCCATTTGGGGGTAAGGGAACGATTGGGAAACAGGGGCTCTGCAAGGGGTAGGGTCTGCCATGATGCCCCAGAGCTCCCACAGCCTCTGCTACAGCCAGTGAATGTGGAGCTTTTTTTTTAAAAGTGCCAGGAGGTTGGGGACGGGTGTGGGATGGGGCCAGGCACCCTGCTACCCTAGCCATGGGGGCTTCTACCGTGGCTCCCCCCACCCAGGGAGAGGCAGGCACAGGTGGAAGAGCCACGGGAGAACCTGAAGCCAACCAGCTGTGACTGCTTCCCCCCAGCTGATTTGAATCTCCAAATCAGCACTGAATCTCCAATTCTGATTCTGCTGAATTGAATGGGGACAGTGATTCAAATCACCAAATAAAGTCACTCCTCTGAATCAACCAAATCTGAATCAAATACTTCCCTATTTGCACAGGCTTACTACAGGAAGCCTAGATCTAGTTGGGCGTGGTCCTGCTTTTGAGCACAGGAGTGGCCTAGATGACTTCCTGAGGTCCCTTCCAACCCTAATTTTCTATGATTCTAAAATGCAAAAGTATCAGGAAAAATTCAAAGCTTTAGAAAAATGCTATCCATAGAACTCTAATAGTTAAAGGTCTATCCTAGTGATATGATGAAAGTCTTAGTCTTAAAAGCCTACATATATTCAGTGTAACTTCACCCACTCCTGTAATATTTGAGGCTAAATTGTGAGTTGGCTTGTAGTGTTGCATAAGGTTAAAAACTCCTCATGTCATTGTGTGGCCTATCTCTACTACATGCAGTAGCACTGAAGGCTTCTCAAGGTTCTCTCTCTCTCTTTTGGTAACAGAACTATGTAAGAACTATTTGGAGCCTTGCTATATTAGAGCCAGTTGTATTCCTCTCTCTGGTGTTTACTGAACTATTTATACAAACCAATCTTGTCCCCTTCCAGCCTTCATTTTGCTAAACTAAACAAAACCCATTAATGAGTATCCTCTCAAAAGATAGTCCTCCGTTTGATTACCTCTTCCTTGAATATGGGTGTTTAGAAATATTCACTGTACAGATCAGGAACCACCAGTATCTTTTCTGGTGTTTATTAGCACACACTTAATAATATTTCTCTTGGTAATATCTCACTTGATAAATACAAGGAATATGCTTGCTTCTTCAGGGTCACAGAACACTCCTGGCTCAGAGTTACACTTTGATTGACTAATAAATCCTAGTCTTACTCTTGCTCTTTCATTTTCCAGCTGATGAGTTGTAAACTTATAGCAGAAATTGTTTTTCTTAGTTTATAAGTCCATGACCTAGCACTTTGAACTATTAATATCCCCCCAAATTATTTTACTCCAGACTCCTAAATTCTCCCTGTATGATATTTCAGTTTTCTTCTATATTGATGTAGTAGGGTATAACAAATGGGAAGCTAGCAGAATATGTAGAGGATTGGATGTGCACTGTGCTTTTTTCAGTCTTTCTTGTACTAGGATTGGGTTGCCACACATTAAAGCAATTGAAACTCTCATACTTAACTCCAAGAAGATTTAACTGAAAAATGGTGAACATGAAAATAATTGTGGTTTCTACCCATCTCTAAGAGGAATAGGCATGAAACCTTAAGCAACAGAAGATGTAAAAAGGCATTGCTTGTCACAGTCTCTCTTTGCATTTCTGGGAGTATTAAAGAATTTTGAGGGCTTGAGATTGGAGGTAATATGACTAACAGGTGGTGGTCCTAATGCTGTAGATAACTTATTGGCTATTTCTCTTAGTTATAGCTCTTCTTTATTTGGACTGGACTGTTTTGTATCCATGCACTTTACTGCTTTATTTTGACATCTAGATTGTAAGTGTCTCTATAGAAAGAAATATCTGTCACTGGAATATTATCCTATGCAATGAACCTCACAATAATCTAATGTGAGAGAAACACAGTCCTCTCCACTATTGCTACTTGGATATCTAAGTATATGTGGTATAACCCTCAAATGGAAACCTAACAGTCTTGATAATGAGGCTGATACAAAGACCAAAAATTATACCTTCAATTTATACACATCTTTTTCCTATTTTTATAGTTGTGCTTTTTAAATGGCCCTTACTTACATTTTTTATTTATTCATATTTTGGATGTGTTGGTCAAATTGATATGGCCTATAAAGATGGAGAACAATGTGTAAGGCATGAGATCATATTATAAAAGAATATATTTGTGTGTGGGTTTTACCCCTAATTAATTAAATAAGTTGTTCATTGAACTTAGTGGGTGCATCCACACATGCAAGTATATGCGCTTGCAGCAGCTCAAATAGAAGTGGTGCAAATTTGAGCTGGGGCTTTTTGCCTCAGCGCATGTTCTCAGACATGCAATTTGGTATGGAGCAAATTGTGCCACTTGGGGCAAAATAACCCTGCCTGGTTCCTCCCAAATCTGCAGCCAGGGTGAGCTAGAGCCTGGGGCCAGCACCTGTGCAGTCCCCATCAGTATAAAAAGCTGTCCTGTCCTGGCTCAATCCATACAAAAAGCTGCCCTGGCAAGCAGCTTGGGGGTACTCACTCTCTGGAGCTTCTGGGGCCCAGCCAATTGATACCTAGGGACACTACCCCTTGTGCCAGCTGGACTGCTGTAGCAGTATCCCAAATCCATTTTTAAAAATACCTGAAAATCCATGTTCTTCCACACTTAAAACAAAACAAAACAAAACAAAAAACTCCACACACACACATCGAGAGAGAGAGAGAGAGAGAGTGATAAGTTGGGCAATGCTTTATTGGTATATTTACAATGTTAAAGCAATTTGGAAGCCTACCAGTGTCTCTATCATCATGAAACAATAAATTCTAAATACTTATATGTGTTGATGTGTGCTTTAAGTTTTCCTCATACATGATGGGTGTGTGATGGGGCGATGTGGTGTTTGTAAAAAGGGGATGATAAGAGGTGTGGGGGAAGGTAGGTGGGTGGATGTGGAGGGATGTGGGTTGTTCTGTGGCTAGGAGTGGGGCAATTACTGAGGGTACTGTGGGCATGTGGGACCTTGTCTGGGGGCTGCTCAGGAGGGGTGGTCCCCTGGCCCCCCAGCACATGGAATGCCCCCCCACCCAGGGTCGTAGCTCTCCCTAGAGGGCCACAGCCCCTATCCCCCACAGGGTCCCAGCCCCCCTGCCCAGGCTCCATGTGGTCCCCATGCACTGGGCCAGGTCCTTCAGCTATAGGAAGGGCCTGGCAGCAGCAGGACCCGGCGCAGCATGGGGGAACCCCATGCTGTGCTGGCTTCTGTCAGCATGGGCCAGGCTCCCATTTCTTCCCCCTGTGCCTGTGGGGGGCGGGGAGTGAGGATCTGGCCCAGCCCCATGTGGCTTACTAGTCTGGCCTTGCACTGGAGCGGGTCAGAGGGCTCTGGGAGGTGTGAGTCCTGTACGCTTCTCCCGGAGTCTTGCGACCCACTCTGGTGCAAAGCTGGAATAGCAAGCCTCAGGGATCTGAGCCAGGTCCTCACCCCCACAACAGACCCAGGGACATCCCCCACCCTCCAAACCCCCACATCCTCCTTCTACCCCTCACCTCCCTCGACACCCTTGAAATCTCCCGCCCATCTTAACCTTGGATAGCGCCAGGGGCAGCAGGAACACCAAAAAGATACTTTGGCCAAAACCAAACTATCTCTTTTGGAGGATGGGCTCTGGGCATGGTCTTGAACCATGCCTTGCTCTGTTCTATTGTGCTGTGGTTTTTTTAGACCACTGGATATCCAGGGGACTAATTTTCTCCCTGTGCTGTAAACACTTTTTTGTTCCCACAAATGCCTATTGCCTTGCCTCAAAGGGGTATAAGGCGGGGCAACAGGCACATGCACGATCGTCTGGATGTGCCCAGTGTATGCATCTCCTCCAAGAAACATACTGAGCAAACTGTTTTGAACTTATCTGTCATATGTACCTCATGTGTTAATCAATTTACCTTGCTAGTTAATTCACAGAAAAGTTCTTGAGCTAATATGCACAGTGCTATTTTAACTGGTTGAACTGACTATATGGTGGATTAAATCTATCCAAGAAAAAATTGGCACTGTGAAAAATGTCATTAAGAGGTATAGTTATACTTTCTTTTACTTGTGAAGTGCAAAAATACTGTAGAAGTTCTCTCGGTCTTTAATGCATTCTTAAAAAAAGAGACTGTTACTGCTGGTAATATTTAAGGTAAATTTTGCATTAATTTATGCATGTAAGTTTGGTGTAAGCATTCAGATAGATAATTTTGAATTTACCTGAAACACCCCGAAGAAGAATTTAACTTATCCTGGTTCTCCTCAGAAAAAGTGAAATGCATTTTAATCCATTCAACATTAGACATGTTTTATGAATGATCTTTAGATATATTCACAAACATTTTGGTACAGTATTTGATGTGTTCTAATAATAATGAGTGAATCAAAATTCACAGGTTGATATCCAAAATACACTCATCCTTTATCCTTACCATAACACAGGTAAAATAATAAGGCATCTTGTAGTTTCTAAATGATGGAGACTATCTGTTTGAAAAATACAGTGGCAGAATTTAGATTTTTATTTCCTTTTGCCACTGTTAGATATTGAAAGTTGGAGAAATTTTTTAAAAGATACAGTAGAAAAAAGAAGGGACTTAAATATTTTATTTTATTGCATTCAATGGAAAGGGAGCTTAAAAAGGCCACAAATATTACTACTGCTGCTACCACTACTACTAATTTTTTTTTGAGGGGGGGAGAATCTCCAAAATCTGCTACAGACCCAGCAAAATGAGAAAAAAGCTTATATTTTTAATGAAATAGATGCATGAAATAGATGACTAGTTGAAAAAGGAAGGAAAATTATTGTTCCAAAACTGTTTCAGCTACAAAGCCATAGATACAATGGAAAATACAAAAATGCATCATGATCTGAATAAGAGTGCAAGATAGAGGTGGACTTTAGACCAACCAAAACAGTTTTTCTGATGTCAGGCACAAGGCATAGTAGTGGTACAGCTTATTAACTACCAGAATCAGAGATGTATAAACTGTTATGAGTCATAGCTCACTTAATCAGAAAGTTTATGTATCTCTGATTCAGTTTGCCTACAAGGTGCATATCTACTTTGCCTTCTGCCTGTCTTCAGACTAACTCTGCTACTTTCCAGTCTCTGGATATAAGAACATACAGGTGATTATCTGACGTGTTATCTTTATTATTTCTGTAAACATTCTTAAAAATCTAGCATTAGTGACAGAGGTAACATCAACAGTATATTTTTCCATTGTAGTATCCAGCAGGTACAACTAGTTATTGTGTTACCTGCTGTTCCTGCAGAGAACAGATGGTCCCTGGTCTGGATTAAGTAAAAAAAAAATAAGAAACTAAAATGTGGGGGAAAGAGGCTACAACATCCTATGCAACCTATGGCTAGGATACAGGCTTACAGAGGGTGAGAACCTAATCCAAGGGTGTGTGTGCGTGTGACACACCTTCCATGTGCACACCCCCAGCTGTCTGACCTCCCCACACTTTGACTCTCCATGCCTGTGCCTTCCCTCTTATTGTCTGTCTGATTGTCCCATACCCTGCTTTTCTCACTACCTGCACCCCATGCCACTTGCCTTCTGCAGTGGCTCTGTCCCCTTCCAGTGTAGATGGAGACAAGAGCCGCAGCCCTGGTCCAGCCTGACCGGCAGAAGCAGCAGCAACAGCTCTCAGCTTGGCTGAGTTGGGGCTGGAGAGCCCAGAGCCAGAGCCGAAAATAAGTGGTGATCAGGAGATCAGGTAACATGGCTGGGGGATTAGGAAGGGGAAACAGGCTGAAGATAAACATTATCACATGGTCTCCCCATATGCCTGCCACCTGCATCACACAGTCTCCTGCCATGATTCCCTCCCACCCCCGCTCCAACATGAGCTGAAACTGGAGTGGAGTTACTGCCTGCCCCTGGCCAGTACTTGACTCTTAGATAAGGTTCCCCTCCCACATATGATCGGGAGAAAAAAAATCCTGGTCTTGGATTTGAGTAAGTACAGTAACAGTATCACTGTTGCACTCTCACTACTGTTAGAGTCTTTTGTTCCAGTGGCTTATCTTCCTTCTCAGACTCCACAGGTTGTTTTTTAACATTACCTTTGCCTCTATTGCTTTAATTCTTCTTCCTCTTCATTGTTTTTACATTTTGTGATTTTGCTACTTTTAGACTAGGCTGTAGCTTTGCCAGAAATCCTGAGCAAAGGACAGGAACAGACTCTCTATGGACTAGGGCAGGCAGGATTTTTCAAGAGGATAGTACTTTCCTTCATTCTGTTAGAGAATGCAAATTTGTTGCTAATGTATGCTGGCAGAAAGTGATTGCACCCTAACCTCTTCTTGACCTATTCAACTGTGGAGATGAGTATGTGTTGGGGTAAGTATGCTGATATTATCTTCCACTAAGAAGGTGGAAGACAGTATAAACCTGTGCTTGGTCTCTTATCTTGGCCCATCATTTCCAAGATAGGGACAGATGTATATGTTTCATCATAACCTGACCATTACTGAAGATGTAATTACACAATGGCTCTTATGTGACAAATCATGCATGTATAAAACAATTTTTTTTTAAGGATTGCAACATAAGTTTTTTCACCCAGAAGAAAAAAATGTCTCCCATTGAATAAAAAATAAAATAAAATAAAATAAGTGTGTTCCACTTACCCCAGTCAAATTTCAAAAGTATAAGGCAGCATCAAAGGATAATTGTATCTTTTATTTTTTAAATAGAAACATTTCTGACTTTGATAAAAGAAAATTAATAGATGGAGATGTATGGATAATTGCATTGCTTAAAAGGAAAATGTTGAGTCTAAAAACCTCCTAAGACTCCATTATACTTTTTCATTGTAAAACCTTAAGAGGTGCTGAAAAGGAAATAAAAAGCAGAAAAGATCTAATGCCTCTTCTGAAGTGGGTAGTTAAAAATAAAAAGCTCATCCAATGGTTTAGAAAGGTCATATTTTACAACTGCTACTAAAATGTAGTCACTTATTCTATGCTAAGGCTGATGGAGCCCCCCAAAGTGATAATTTTGGACTAGACAATAAAGAGATTTTAGTTCCTTTTTCTACTTTAATCCCTTAATTTGATTTTCAGCTATTAAACTTTCAAAGTGTTCTTACATATTACTGTTGCAGGATTGCACTTGATTTCTTTTCACCTTGTGTTCAGTCAGAAAAACATTATAAAGTGATGGAGGCTTAAGATTCATAGGGCTACAAAGAGAGTACTTAGCAATTCAGTGGCTTTCCATAGGGAAACTGATATGGTGTTGCCAGAGTAACAATTTCAGGCAATTAAAGGTCTTTAAGCAGTTTGGGGTTTTTTCCCCCCTAAGATTCAGTTTAACTTTGTTAATACTGCTGTTGCCTCTTGATGATTCCCATACCTGGATTTTCCAAAGATAGAGACACTAGGGTCTTGAATTGTCCTGCAATTTTGTTCAGTGTGCATTTTCTTAACAATTTAATTTCTACACGTAGGTTATTGAGTTCAGTGCCCAGGTGATGCTTTTGGCTTCCTCTATAAATTATTGTTAACAAAACTTCAGTGCAATCATGGGAAAAAGCTAAAATCTTTGTAGGGGGAAAATACAAATGAGAAAAGAGAGGAAAGTATTCCCAATGGGCTGTGTTTAGTACATGACACAAGCTTCAGAATATTAACTTCCTCCTCCCTTAGGGAAAAAGGCACCCTGGGTGCCATTTTATTTTGTTCCCCACGCCAAGTCAGCAATGCTCCGGTTAGACTTCCATTTCACCATTTTGAAGGGACTGTGTTTCATTTTGTTGTTTTGAAGCACTGCTCCATTTTGTTCTGTTGAAACTGTTTCACTGTTTTGACACATTTTGACATTTTGCCCATAGGCTATAATGGGGAATCAGAAAAACACCTATAACTTTTTCATTTCTTTAGAATGATTAGAATGAAAACAGCAGGGGTGGTAGCCCCTGCTGATGCCATGAAGCCTGCCAAGTTTCAAGGAGATGGGTGCAGGGTTTTCTGGGAAACTGCACCTCAAGGTGCTGACAAGCAAAACTCGTGATGTGTGACTTTGTGTGTTAAGGCAGAGTGGGGTGAAAACAGTAGGTATGGTGGCCCCTCCTGAGGCCATGAAGACTGCAAAGTTTCAAGGAGATAGGTACAGGGGTTTCTGGGAAATTGTACTTTGTCATGGAGTAGGATCCCTAGAGGTGGCTGTGATACCCCTTGGGCCCTGTGACCGTGCCAGCTCCACCCTGCAGGCACCTTCTCTTTTCACCTGCCACCATATCTTGTTGGAATAGATAATAGATAATAGATAGGGAGGCTGCCCTCGAGCAGCCTCCCTATCTATTCCACCCCAACCCCGCCGAAGGCTTGCTAGCTGCCTTTCCAGCACCCTTTATAGTGTGTTTGGTGTGCTGGAAAATCTATGTTCTTCTGTAATGTCATATGTATTTATGTAATATATGTAGATAATTGTATGTATGTATGTAATGCATGTGTGTATTTATGCAATAAATAAAATATATGTGTGTATGTATGTATGTGTTCCTGTATAAATTATATATTAATATATGCAATATATGCTGTGCTTCCCTGCACAGTGAATGGAAAGCCCACTGTGAGAGAACTCCCAGAAAAGAAATCTGCGCTAAAAGAATCAAAATAGAATAACAAAAACAGAAAGAGAACTCTGGGGGAGGAATAAATTGAAAGGAATGAATGAATATAATAATAAAGGATATTGGGAAAGGAAAAGGTATTGGAACCCACTTGCTAGGAACAGATTATCAAATAAGAAGTGATAGCTTTTTGGATAATGCGGAGCTGCTGGAAGACACAGCTCAGTAAGCTGACCCCAACGCACAGAGAAAGCTCAGTTCAAACAATGGTTTTTATGCTGTTTTTCTGTCCCTCCCCCAGAGCACTGGAAATGGAAGGGACCTCAGCAAAGGATCGCAGTCACTGGCCAGCTACATTGTCAATATATGAGCAGTCCTTCCCCCCTCTTCCCCCTCTCTCTCTCCTTAGTTTCTGTTTTGCTGCAAGCAAGCCTGGCTTCAAAACTCAAAACCTTTCGAGTGCCCTCATTTTGTTTTAAAGATTTGCATTTCGTTTCAATTTCACTTTTTTGAGCTCAAAACACATTGAAATAGCTTCAAAATGAAACACCCTTTGTACAACCCTAGTAGACAAAAGGTTCCAGGGAGCTGGAGTGGCATGGTGCACAAGGCAGGTTGGTAGGCAGGCACTGCTGCTGCTGCCTATACTACCCAGCCTAGCTCCTCTTAAGTAGTGGCTGAAGGCAGAGGGGGCAGGCTAGGCTTGGCATTGCTCCTCCTGCCTGAGGTGAGGATCAGCCGGGGCACGGAGAGAGCACTGCTTTTAGTATGGGCTGCTCATATATATGCGTGTGTGCGTGTACATATGCACGGTGTCTTTCTGACCACAGTGCCCTGGGCGGTCACCCACATTGCCCATCTCTAAGGCTCTGGCTCTGCCCACTCTCCTATTGTTTAGAAACAGAGGGTATGAAGAGGAAAAGAACTTATTCCCCACTCTTCTCATAAGTACTTATAAAACAAGGCAATACATACTTTATGTATCCCAGTGTTTGAGTTACACTTTGACTCTTGGGGCAGATCTTCAAAAAAAACCCCCAAACAGTTCATTGGTTAACAACTCCACCTAAGTGAAGGAGCAATCAAATCAGAGCCCCACCCCCCATCGCTGCCTCTCCCTAAGCTTATGATTTTCAAATCTTACAGGCTGGCTCATGTTTCTTCAAAGCTCTCCCAATAGATTGGGAGAGCTTTGGAGATTTGGGCAGTCCCCACTTGCCACCATAGGGAGCTGGACCTGGACTCCATAAGTAGGTGGGCAGGAGAGCAGGGGCTGCAGGAGGGGGGAGGGGACCATGGGGGGGAACCCTGCCAGGCCCCATGCCCTGCCTGCTCCCCCAGCCCCCCAAGTGCTACCCAACCCCTACCCACTCTCATAGCCCTCCTATGGCTGTGCCCCACTGCCTTGAGCTGCAGGGGGCTCTGTCATGATCCCCCATACCCTGCCTGTTCTTACAGTCCCCACCCCATGGCTGCCCCACGTGGCCCCAGCTTCCAGCTCTTTAAAAAAAATAAAATAAAAGTCCTCACTCATCATCAGGTGCAGCAGGCTCAGGGATCCTGGGGGCTGGTGGCAGAGCCCCTCCGCGCAGTTCAGGACAGTGGGAGGCAGCAGGGCTCATGCCTCTCCCCCTCCAACCTGGCAGCAGCCAGTGAGTGAAGGGCTGTTTATTTTTTATTTTTTTTAAGAACTGGAAGCTGGGGCCAGGTGGGGCAGCCATTGACAGGGCTGAGAGAGAGGGCAGGGGATAGGGCCTCTCTGATTCACAGATTTGGCCCATTAGGCAGCGGACAAATCTCTGAATCAGATTTGGCTGAATCAATTCGGGACAGTGATTTCAATCACCAAATCTAATCACTGTCCCCTGAATCGGCTGAATCCAAACCCAAAGCAAATACTAGCTGCTTCACACAGGCTCTGTGTGTGTGTTTGTATAGGACAGGTTTAAAAAGTTTTGAATGTATACTGACTTACAATATTCAAGAAAATTGGGAACCAGTTTTGTAAGGTTTTGTAAGTACATAAAGCTGAGTTGCAGCAGCCCTGGGCTGGCCGGCTGACCCCCTAGGCCCCCTGCCAGCCAGGGCGGCTACAACCCAGATAATGTGCTATGGTCCAGATACATGTGCAGACACATGTCTAACAGCAATAAACTCTGGAGAGATAAGCCCTGGAGCTTATTGCTGCACATGTGGACGTGCCCTGAAAGAAGTATTTCTAAATGCATCTAGAGTCATTCAACCCTAAATTTTGCAGTTAACTGAAGTACTCTAATATGGGGCAGAATATATATTCCATTTCCTAAAAGTAGTCCAGGACCCCCCCCATACAATTTAGAGCATATGCTTAGATCATTATTTGTCCCTTAAACATCACATTTAATGCCTTCTTTCTTAAAGCTTCAGCTAACATGCCATGGATACTTTTATGGATAATTCATGACATCTGTCCTCCTTTTAACTATGAACGTAAAATGCAAACATTAGAAAAATTAAATTGTAACTGGTTTGTGTTTCATGTGCTATGCCATGCTCACATTTTGAAAGCTTTTCTGAGGGGAGGGATTCATTGACCTTGGGGATTGCAAGTGAAAAACTATTTCCACCTAACTTGAAGATGCATTTTCAAGGAGCTTTTACACCTTACAGCTTATGAACCTTTAAACAGTTATTTAAAATGGACAAATCTTTCTTATTCTCAAGCTTTATCATCTTGCTGAGGCAGTTTGAAGTAGTCCTACAGATTTGTGTGGTGTGGAAAAAGTCAATTACATTCTTAAATTATTAGCAGTTAATGACTGATATATCATCAGATAAAGTAGGATACCCCACAATTAATAACTCTACTGCATTGCCTGGGTACACAGCAGGTATATATGTCTAGATTTTTTTCATTAGTAGCTCACTTTGTTTTAAGATTGCAGCCATATTATGATCATAAAATAAGATATTATCTGAAGATATTTTCAATATACTTGTGTTGTAGAAAACTGTTCAGTTTTACAGAAGTAATTTTTATATCAAGTCCTACAGGTCTTGTATAGTAAGACTTACTGAATCAAATAGACTTTGACTTGGAGCTTGTGTTCAGAAAAGTCACTTTGTTTCTCTGTAAAGATCTATGTTAACTATATTTTAAATCAGGAAAACACTCAACCTTATTAGAAAAAGAATAGAGGTTAAATTTGGCAGCTCTGTGCCACATTAACAGATATGATCTGGAGACTAGGTATTTTGTTACTGTAGTTGATTACCATTCCCTCCAAATGTTATGGAATAAAATTCTACTCTCTAATTTCATGCACACTACAGTCACAAGGCATCCAGTCACTGCAAGGACAGAGAATTGATTTGTCAGATTGAATCATACTTGTATAGCTATTTTCCACCAACTTTTTTTGTTCAGTTATGAAGCTTCTGGTCTGGGGGGATGGGAGGGACACAGTCATTTTGGAGAACAGCTGCTAGTAAAGGATAATTTTTGCCACATTGTACTGGAGGTTACAGCATGTAATTTTCCTTCAGATCTTCCCTACATAAATGTCTTTCCTCAAAAAGAATACAATGTGGCAATATAATGGTCCCGTTTTAAATGTGGGAAAGAATGGTGGGGTGCAAAAGTCTTTGAAAGTGGCAAGGGTTTTTTTCTTTTGGCACAATCAAAGCCCTCTGACTTGTATAGAAGCAGTGGAGAGAGATTCCTGAGGGATGGCTTGAAAGAAGGTGCAATTCTTTGAGCGACACTCAAAAAGATGCATGCAACACTGGCACAGAGGAGTTGGAGAGGGCAAAATAAGTTGCAAAAACAGACAATAGGAGGGCCTAAAAGGTAGGAAGAGGATATTTCCATTTTATTTGATAGAGTTGGGGAAGTCAGTGAGAAAATGCAAATTTGAAGGTTGATTGAGTGACATGGACAGAACAGAACACCTGAAATATTAAAAGCAATAATTCCCCATGGACTAAGTAGAATAAGAGGTTTCAGGTAGGCAACAGACTAGCAGTGGCAGATTAAGGTGTACTGGGTCCTTAGGCAAACAAAAGATTGGAGGCTTCCTCCTCTCATGGGAGCTGGGCTGTAGGGGAGGGGTCGGGCCCTTTCTCCTCCTGGTGCTGGGGGTAGAGGGGCCACATGCCCACCTCTTCTCCCTGTTCCCTTCTTCCCCTCACCTGCTACAGACAAAAGTACACATGCACACACACAGGTGTGCACACAGACAGGTACACACTGTACTCTCACTTACTCCCTGCACATAGACACACATAAACAAACACACTCTCCCTGCCATGAACACACACATACACCCACACATACACAGCTAGATGCACACACACAGACACAGACAGGCACATGTACACAAGACACAGACACACAGATATAAATTAAAGACACACATGCAGACACACACAGAGACAGAAAGAGACACAGACACATATACCAAGATACACACTTTCCCCTCACAGGACTACCTCTGTCCCACACTCTCGATCGCTCTGGGGAAGGACCTCCACACCCCCAGTTGCCTGTGGCTGTCTAGCTGCTTGCCCTGGTCTTTACTAGACTTATCTGCAGAGACCTGCCACCCAGATGTGTCCCTTGCAGCTACTCAGATGCACAGGGGCAGGGCAGGCCAGGCTGGGAGCCCCCCCTTCCCCGTTGGTGGAGGTGCCCTGCTTCAGGCTTGCACACAAGCAAATGTGAAAGCCATGGTTTTAAACTTGGGGACATTTTGTGTCTCCATGGGAAGACAAAAATGGCACCAAGTTTAAAACTGTAGCTTTTGCTTCACTGATGAGGATCCTGGGGGGCCCTGATTAGTAGTGGCCGCTGGGCCAAGACTTAGTTGGCCCATCTGTTAATCTACTTATGCAGACAAGTTGAGAATTTTAGCCATGTGAACAGATTGGAAAGCTGAGTCTTAGAAATGTTGAGGAAAATGAAGCTGGAAACTATATTAATACATACAGGAATCAATTGTAAGGTCTGCATGATCCCACTGACTAGAAATGGCATCTGAACTGCCCTTGCTTCACAGAGTTTTTAACACAGACATGAGGCTGACTGTTGCACAGTCAAGGGTTATAGATGTTCATATTTCTAGTATTTGGCTGAAATTATGCATTACAATTAGATAATGCTAAAAGCACTTACAATTTGAATGATCATACAGTATGGGTGTTAATTTTAATTGGTGTTAAAGATAGCACATGCTTTAAGAAGGCACATGTTAAGGGTTAATACACCCTGTAAGATGCACTGCTCTGACTTGCCCTTAGATGGCTGGGGAGCAGGACTATAGCTAAGAGCCAAGTTGGCTCTGTGCTGGCCCAGTTCACCTGCTTTCTGGGCAGGGTAGCTGGTTCAAATTGTGGGCAGCTGGGGGCTGGCAGGGTCCCATTGGGACTGTCAGTCCCTGCCTGCCCCAGCTGGCTTCCTTCTGCCCCCTACTGCCCAGATTGAGCCAACTGTTCCCCCCACCTCCACTGGCCTGGACTGGGTCAATTACTGCTCCACACCATCCCCTGGGCTCCTTTCTGCCCTTTAGGACTTATCCTGATCCCCACCCCCATTATCCCCTGGGTTTATCCTCCTATCACCCCCAGCTCATGTGGCTCACCCACACTGCCAAGTCCCCTGGACTGCTACAGCTCCCAGCTGGGGAAGCAACAAGAGACAGGGAACCTGTTCCAGGGAACAAAACAAAGAAGAGGATCCTGCCTGCCCAGCTGCTGCTGCCACTGCCAAGCCTCCACTACTCTGCTGGCTGAGCCCAGCCCAGAAAGCAGTGGCAGTGACAAGCAGGTTACCTTCTCTGCTTACTCCCTGAGGCCATAGGCAGTGGAAGGAGGGGGCTAAGGGGGCTTATCCCCCACCAAATGTAGGGCAGTGGTAGGGTCATGAGGCAGCCTAGCCAAGGGCTTCCAGCATAGTAAGGGTGGGGAGGGAGTGGTGCTAGGGCTGGGGCTGGGGCAGGCACTGTGCAGCCAGTGGGGCATGAGACTGAACTGCTAGAAGCTCATCTGGAGGCACAGGGGCCATGTGCCCTCGTATCTGCCTGGGGAAGGGCAGGCTGTCACTCTGGGCTGGGGCTGCGGCTGGGGCTGCACTGGGCTGTTTCCAGCTGGGTGGGGAGATCTGGGCTGGGAAGAACCCAGCACAGCCTCCACCCCAACCCACAGTGGCACCTTGCCTTTCCCCATGCAGATCCAGGAGCATGCACTCATGGGACATGTGCAGCAGCAGGAGCTGTCATCCTCTCTCTGTGCCCCCCGGAGAACAATTACTTGGGGTGGGGTGGGTGTTGGGGTCCTGGGGGTTCCATCTCCTCCATCCTGGTGGTGCAGCCAAAGCTGGCCCTGCTCTGGCCCCCTGCTCCAGGCCCCCTGGCAGTGCAGGGCTGGGGCCAATGCAGAGAGGCAGCCAGGGCTGGTGCGAGGAGGCGTGGGGCTGGCACCAGGCAATGACTCTGGGTGCAGGGGAAGGCACAGCAGCCTCCACCCCTGATCCTGATACTGATCCTGGACCTGGTTCAGCTCCAATCCCTGCCCAGTCCCGGGCCCATTCCCTCCCCCCACAGACTTTCCCAACTGGGGGGGTGCACATGTGTGCATATACACACATACTCATCTCCACCAAAATGTTTTTCTCCCTCTGTCTATGCCTGGGACAGTATTGGAGTCTTCAGATGTAAATGATCACTAGCACTAGTTAATCTTAACACACATTAACATTCCTTAGAATGAATACCTGCTAACACTAATGTGTAATCTTACACTTTCATACAAAATTTCCTTCCAACTCTAGTTATAGCATTGTCACTGTAATTTATCAGGAGCTTCTTTATGTGAGATGCTTCTGGAAGGAAACTTCCCCTGAACCAGTAAACACCGCAGTTTGACTTTGAGTTTGCAATGTGTTAGTGTAGATGTAATAGCGTACAATATCAACAGAAACAAGGAGTTTCTTATTCATCAGCAGATCGATTTACACACAAACACACATATGGACTAAGTAGAATAAGGGGTATCAGAAAGGCAAGAGACAAGGAGAAGTTGCAAGCCTGGAGAATTTTAGCTATGTGAACAGACTGGCCTATATATATATAGGTATGTGTATATATATGTATGTGCGTGCGTGCTTGTGTATGTGTGTACAGTACAGATATAGGTTTTATTTATATGTAGACACACAAATATATGTGCAAATTAGATAGGTTTATAGATATAGTAGGGAACTATCAATCCTCTCTGTCATGGGTACACACACAAGGTCTAGTCAGGTGTCTGATGAATCTGCTTATATGGAGTCCTGTTACCAACATGACAAGACCTTCAACATGTATGTCAAGACAAGAGTAAGGACGAGTGCAGGCTGCCCAAGACCTACCATCTTCTCCTGAGACCACTGAGATAGAATCCAAAGGCCAGACCAAGATCAGACATTTAGGGTGCAGACAAAAGTGCAACCCCCCTGCACTGGAACAAGTGGAAGTTCACTTTGGCTCCAGGGAAGAGGGGAATGTAGCAGCTGGCTGCCAGCCCACAGCTGGTTTCTCCTAGCAACAGCCCCTCCTCTCTCCCAGCCTGTCTCTTTTTCAGAATGGGAGTGGGGAAAGGGAGCAGAGGGAGCTCATTCTAGAGGTTCTCCAGCTGTCTCTGGAGGGTGAGGTGGGTAAATTGGAGCCCCCTACTTCTGGGAGGCTCCAATATACCTGTCTTACCCTCTGGCAGGGACTGAAAAACTCCCAAACTGAACTCCCTCCACTCCCTTTCCCCCTCCCATTCTGAAAACAGCAACAGGCTGGTGGACAGCATAGACAGAAGTTACAGAAGACATTTTCAAATGTCTTCATCTCATCCCTCATACAATAAGGGTTCAGATTTTCACCAGATTGGCCACTTTTTAAACTGTCTGCAGCCATACCCTTGTGTTTGGTTATGGCTATAAACTGCTTTCTGTGGCCAAATTAGGCAAAAAATGTTAGTTCCATCTGGGCCTTTAGTGCCTCAATGGCTATAGCTTCTGCAAGAGAGCAGCAGATTAGAACTGCTGCTGACTGCCTAATGCCTCAGTGAGGGCACCTCTGTCAGGGTGATGTCCCTTAACCTTTCTGCAACCAAGGCAGGGGCTAGGGTCTTGAGGTACCCTATACTCCTTTTACTTTGGAAGTTATAACACTGTGGTGTTTCATAGGAGCTACCCCACCATAGGTAGCTTCACTGTGTTGCCACCAGTCCCTCCAGTTGGATGCAGTTTATGGTCATACCCAGGACCATAGTGTCAGGATAATGATATTTGAATTTTGGGGAGCCCTGGGTGTGCAGCTGAATAAGGGTTTTTTCCTGTGTCTCAGCAAAAGTTGCTGGTCACAAGGCTGGATGATATATTAAAAGTAACTAACTTTGCTAATGCTTAAGTAAGCAGATTCCTAATACAAGAATAGAGTGCAAAGTACATGACGTGTTGTGTAGAAATAGGAAACAGACCAATAGCTATCGTTAGGGGACAAAGCAAAAGTATGGCCTTGGAGATGATGCTGAAGTCAACAAAAAACCAGAAAGAACCAGCAAGAAACCACAAATGACCAGGAGATGATGGGGGTCAAAGTCTAACACATGCACTCTTAGCAGAGAGGCATGTAAATGAATGACATGCATAGGCAATACCATGCTAAGGAAGCAAACAGTAAACAGAGGTGGAGCTTGAGATAGGAAGAGAAATGGGTGGAAGTAAAGGAGGGACATAGGCAAGGTAAATGTTAATAAGTATGAACCAAGGTGTATAAATGTTGGAAAGAACTATTGTTTGGGGCTGCTCCCCTGGTTTCATGCTGTCTGTGAGGGAGCTTGCCCGAAGCTGTCTCCATTCTGAATAAAGCTGTTGTGAGCAATGTGTGCTGGTGTTTGCTCTGACTAATGAGTAACAGGAGCCATCAGGAATTGGATCATTGTCTCCCTTGTTGTTGGGTGCCACATGGAATCGGGGTCTAACACATAGTTATATATATAGACATAGTTGTCCACATCTGTCTACATAGATATAGATTAAATGAAGTAGAGTTTAAAATGTCCATATAATCTCCATTACAACTTTTGTATTCTAGTTCATTATATTTTTCAACATTTCCACAAGTGCTTCTTTATGATTTAACATCCAGAAAGAAAAACAACAAACAGGCCTGCCCACATATTTCAAAAAGCCAGAAAATTGTGGCTTTTCTGTCATTATTTACTCTTTGATTTTCAGCAGACAGGAGCAGTTCACGTTTAAATGCCAAAGCACAATGACTAATTTAAGACCACTTTTCAGAAGTAGAAGTTTCATATGAACATGAAGTTTAAAAACTTACCATTGCCAGATTTTCTTCTCAATAAACAGGTGTACATTCAGAGTAACTCTGCTAATTTAAAATGAGTCATTCCAGATTTACTTTGGTGATCCTTATGGCTGAATCTGACCTGTTGAGTTTTTTTCATTAATGTCTGTCCTCAGTGACAGGATTCTGTGAAATATTCTGATAACAGCCTTGGGCTCAGAGTGTTGTACTTAGGTTTAAGGAACCTATAATTACATTTTCTAAAAATAGATGTTTCAGAATTCACTAGTTTCTGATGATGTGCATTTCTTTGGCCAACTTTGTCTGGCAGCTTTTCAACAAAAATGTAAAATAAGGAGCTAAAGTGAAGATGATGTAGAAGAGAGAAAACTAGAGAAAAGAGTTTGCCTTTGACATTGTGCACATGTAGAGTGCATCTACATGGGATGATTTAGAGAGCATTAGCCATTTTTAAGGAGCATTAAGAGCATGGCTCTACATGTGTGCATCCTTAATACACCTTGAAAATGGTGATTTTAGACTATTTGTGCCTAAAGTTGATACATGCTAAGCTGATATCAAATTTAGGCGCAAACAGCTAAAGCGCCTTAATGCACATGTAGATGCATTAAGGCACATTAATGCTGTATATGTCTACTGACTTGTGGCTAAATTTAGTCCCAAGTTGGTCTACACAACACATTAACGCACCGTAGAACATTAGGCAAATGCACATTAAGTTTAGGCTCACATAAAATCATATATAGACACGCCCATAGTCACATATTTGCTACTGTGAAATTGTAGCAAAACAATCAGTTTCTTCCTTTTTTTAATTGCATTTCCTCCCCTTCCCAAACCCTTTCTGACTTTTTCTCTCCCTCTCTATTCCCTATAGATAAGTATAAGTGAGCTCAAACTTAGGAAAAGCTTTAAATTTTATTTTTTTTTGGTAGCAAGTTTTTGATTTTGGATATCCACTGTTTTACATTGTATTAATATTAGGTTTGTATTGATTTTTATTTTTTCATATGGATATTGTATGGTTTAGGCTTGTGTCTGTAAGTGAACCAAAGTCATGTCAAGTTTCCATTTTATATGTCAAGCCGCCAGCTTCTGTCCTCTGCCTGGGCATCCCCTGTGTCACAGCTGTGTCACATATCCATCCCTCCCATGTAAATTGTTTCCCTGATGAATGAATGTGATTGGGAATGATTGAAATACAATGGTAGCAGGCCTCTACTGAATGGCCTGTAATGACTGGGCCATCACCTCGCATTGATTCATCCAGGAACCACGGACCTCATCCAGGAACAGAGACAAGACCAGCATTTGAAAAACAGAAGACCCTGCAAAACCAGTAACTCTACCACTGTACTTCACCATTACAGACACCCAAAACTGCACATCCCTGCATGGAGCACACATGCTCAGTACACCAGGGGCTGACCCTTGCCTGGGCATGCCTCCTGTCACTAGGGTCACACAAGGTCTGCCCCTATAAAAAGAGGCAGTGAAGACAGACCCAGTGGGATGCCCTCTCTATCTGGACCAGCACCATGCCACACCACCTATCCACCCACAAGCCCTGCCGGTGACCCCCCTCTGGACAACATCTACTGAACAAGGACCCCTTTCCAGCCTGGATAGGTAGATATTACCTGCATATCTCCCCCTACAATTTGGATTTTCTCTCTCTTGCACTCTGTCCTCCTGGCCTTCAGTGGACTTCAGCCCCTGCACCAAGCCTCTCTAACCCCTGCTGCCATTGTGTGTGTGTGTGTGGGTGGGTGCAAGGGAACCAATTTGGCATTGTGTCACCATCTCCCCTGTTCAATAAAACCACTGTCATTTGCAACCCCAAGTTGGGTTATGTTTTACTGAATCCCAGTCCCTTCCCTATCTTAAATTCCAGCCTCATTCTCTCAGCTCCAGTTCTCACCCTGTCTGCTAGTTTCCCCATCTCCTCCCAATTCCATCTTCCCCTTTTCTGCCACCTCTCAGCCTCTCCTTGCTTTCCTGCTGTCCCTGCTGCTTTTCCTGTGACTTTCTGCTGCCTGTCTCTCTGTTTTCAGGCTTCCCCTCCACACCTTCTGTAATTCCCCCCCCTTGCAGCTTCCCAGCTCCTATTAGCTGTTCTGCAGTTCTCTCCAGCTTCCAGCACCTACTGCTGCTCTCTGCAACTTTTCTAGATACCCCAGAGCCATCCTCCGGCTCCCCACACCCAGAGCCCCTCTACAACACCCACACTTTGCCTTAGTCCCATTTTTCCCACTCCCCATATCTCTGGCTCCAGTCCCACACTCTGTGCCGACACATTTCGCTGTTCTGCAGGCTTTGGGCATTTTCTTTTAAGCAATGAAGATCAATTAACCTAAAGTTACCCCTGAGTCTCAGTTCTTCAGCCCAGGCCCCTATAGTCTACCAGTTCTAATCCTGGTCCTGGTAACTTGAACCCCCTACCCTTCTACTTTCTTACCTTAACCTTTCTCTAGGTATCCCAAATACACCAAACACCTACATATATACATATCACAATACCCAACTTAGGAACTCACTTGTGTGTATGTGTAGGTGGGTGGTATGTGTGTAAATTAGTGAATACACACATATAGAATATAGATATAGATACTGTGTGTGTGTGTGGTATATGAATTAGTAATCCACATATGTGTATTGAATGTGCAGGTGTTGGTAACTGGTAACTGATTGTGTCTAAATTTGGTGTGTGTAGGGTGTGTGAACCCAGACTAGCTATTTTGAATGAGTGTGTATCTGAGTTGCTAGTGTGAGAGTGTGCGTGTATATATATATATGGCATTGTGTGCATGATATACAAATTAGTGATCTGTGTCTAACTTTTGGGGTGTATAGTGTGTGTGCCTGAGCTGGTAGTGTGAGTGTGTATGCCTAATAGGGGTGTATGCACCTAGTGAGTGTGTGCTTAATTGATTTTTATGTGTGTATGTGCAATTGTACATCACCCTCTCCTGTCTAACTGCGCAATATTGAGATCCTGAGCTTTGGCCTGATCCCTCAGGGCAACAAAATCATTATATGTGCTAGAAATAATTATTACAACAATAGTTTGATGGAATGCACACATTTCAGTTCTTGTTTATCTCCCAGGATGTTCATCCCCCAGGATGAGCCAGGGGATTTACTGGTGTCATACTTCCTACCATCTCCAAAGTGAACTACAAGGAAGAGTCCTTCCACTAAGCATCTTCAGACCACTTATCACAGCTTCCTCCCTCTCTCTGGTGAGTGCACATTCTCCAATTGAATAAAAAGAAATATGAGATATGGGGAAATCTTAGTTCCCCACTTCTCTGTTCTGACCAAAATATCGTTCTCATTCCAAAAAACATCCTACATAAAATGAATAAATTCGCAAGATCGCTAAAAAACTGTTGTGAAACAAATAACTAGACTTCCCTTTTCATCACCCTACTTTTTTGAATAAAAAACTAGACAATTGTAAATTTACACAAATGAAGATATGCATATGGGAGGGGCTACTGTGAATCTGGCCCTTGTGCTAGCTGGATTCAATTGTCTCTTTCTATGTACCTAAATTGGATTCAACTTGTATCTACATTAGTTACCTATTAAGAAAACATAATACAAATTCTCCAAAGAGAATATCTGTACAGCTGTGAATGTTTTATTTGGATGGATTTAACAGGTTTCTGATGATACTGAAACAGCATGCCATTTGTGTCATACAGACTTGCTTATTGCTTAGATGCTTTAAGGCACGGTGTGCACATTACTGGAATTGCTGCCTTGGCTGAGTCATGTAGAACTCCACAAGTGTCAAAAATTTAGTTGCTGGATTCACAATTGGAATCTTTCATATTAAGTGGTGATCCGAAGATAAATCCTTTAAGAAGATTTCCCCCCCACATTTTCTATAGTGAGGACTGCTTTCTGGGAAAACATTGCTACAATAAGGTAAAGTTTTCTGTAAAATGTACTGTATTGTTTTGAAATCCAGTGACTCTTGCCCAAAAATCTTTGTATGGGATAGTCGCTTTAAAACCTCTGTTCTCATCTTTTGAATCTACCAGGGTCCACCGAATCACGTCAGTCCACAGAGGGGAGAGAAATTGAAATATGTCAACATAATACTATCTAGGCCTCTATTCTGCCCTTAGTTATTATCCACAGAAGACTTTTTTTTTACCTTTGTATCAGCATATGTGAGAGATCCAGCACATCAGCATTCAGCAGTTAATGTAAAGATAGTTTGTCAAGGACCATTCTCCCAAATCTGATCCCAGTCAATGCTTGACCAATGTTTTCCAGACTATTTATAGTACCCCAAAGCTATATTCCTTCCCTAAGGCCTAGGGTTTGTGGTTCTGATACAAACATACCCTTGACCACCTAATAAATAAGTAAAAATAGCACTATTTAGGAAGCCACTTGGAACTTCGTACTTTACGTGCTTATGTCTTTTCTTGTTTCTTTAATGTAGAAACGAAAAAAGCTGTTGGGTGTTTACATCCCCCACTGCCCTTTCAGAAATAATTGGCCTTGCCTTTTTTTTTTTTTGCTGAAAAGACCTTCAGAACCCCAGTGAAAATGAATCTTAGCCTGTATGTCAGCATATTATTCCCTTCAGGTTACAGCATATTATCCTTGCCTCTTCCCTCACCTATTGCCTAATTGGAGGGGTAGAAAGCTGCTAGGTTTTCAGAAAAAAACCTTTTATTTCAGAAAGAATGAATTATAGTTTGGATCTGAGGAAGTGAGTAACAAAATAACCTCAGTGGGAGAGTACAGTGTATTCCCTTCTATAATATGCTGCAGTAATGACAGACAGAAAAGCAGCTGCAGAAAGTAGACTAACTGTCCCGGAAATATAAAACTGCATTGCAACTGCCAAAAAATAAGTTAGAGAGCTGCCTGCACAGCAAGCTTCAACCCAGGTTACAGCATATTATCAAAATTTGATATGTCTAATGGGAGGGGAGAAAAACAGTTGGAGTAATGAGTAATAGAGCAGAAACATAATTTCTGATGTGGAAATAACTGATGAGCAAAGTTAATCCACTTCTAAATCTTTCCCACAGCTAGCATGAGAATTAGGCATGCTGCTTTGGACTGTGAACTGTATCCTTTCAATACAACAGTTCTCCTAATCTTTCAATAGGCCACCTTGTACAACCCCAGAGACCAATTTTAATCCATGCCAGTTCTGACAAGGGTGCTCTTTGCTGATAATGCTATACCCACAAAAATTCATAGGTCTCCCCTTTTCTTTCAATGTGAGGCTCTTATTTGGCTATATCATATAATTTTGATTATTAACCAGGGTGGCATGGCTTCTTTCTTTCAAGGGTACTATGGTGGGCCTCAGAGTGTTAGCAAACATGACTCACAAGATACAGCTGAGGATTTTAAATCCAGTGTCAAAATATTCTGACCTGTTTTTGTTTTGGGGGTGGGGGGTTTGTGATTTTTTTGTGACCACTTTTCAAAGAACAATTTTAAAATTATTTTTCTATGGTAAAAAAACAAGTGAAAGCTAAGAACTGGAATTTTATGGAGGGTGCCTTGAATCTGTCAAAGGATTTTTGAGTCTGCCAAGGGATGTCTTGTGTATAAAAAGATTGACAACCGTTGTCATATAGGGAACTAGCTCACTTTGAAGGAGACAGCAAAATGAAGGAGAACCTGCCCACCTTTAGTTCAATAGCATAGGGGCTAGGACACATGACCAGGAAATGGGACCTCACCTATCCCTCCCCACCCCCCATCCCTCTGCAAATACAAAAACATACAGAGGGCTTGAATTCATGACTCCAACTTCTCAGTAAAGTGTTCTAACTAAAAGGTCATGGGCTAGGTAGGGATTTTGAAGTTGTCTCATCAGACAGCCAAGAGGGAAAGACTCAGAAGCCAGAAGAGTGCATTCGTGAGGAAGGCATTGCCCTGAGAGAGACAGAGACCTGAATATAAAAGCTAATAGGACAAAACAGAGAGTGTGCATTCTGAAATGCATCATATATATTAAAAAATGGGCATCAGATGGAGGTAGGTCAGAGACTAGACTTTTTCTGTCAACAAATAAAAGTAATGTATAAAATAGATAAAGTTAATATTAAGTAAATTTAATTTTAAATATAATCTTATGTATTTACTCTCATTAAAAAAAAACAAAACTTCAAGTGTTTAATAACTTTGTATTTTTTTTCCCATCCAGAAATCATTAAGGAAGGAGGTATTTAGAGTCCAATAAAACTTCAACATCCAGCACAGGTCTTCTACAACTATTTCTTCCTGCTCAGCCTCGCACTAGACAGCCAGGCATTTCTTATCAGAAAATAGTAAGTCTACAATCTATCATCATCATTTTCTCAGTCCGATTCAGTCTTTTTTGCAGAATGAAGGCTTTACTGCCATGTCACCAACCACCTTTGTCCACTCACACACGACCTATAAGATTTTACTTTTCTTTATCAGCAATTTAACTTGTGCTTTTTTCCTGACAGGAATTCTGCCTCCTTTACTTCTCTGCAAAGAACCATATGGTATTGAATTACACAACTAAGGTAACTTTGCTCTTTCCCGCCCAACAATTCATATCCACACATTTACAACTGTCTAGAAGAATAAAAGTAATTTAAATACATAAACAACTGCAGTTTTCTATCAGGAGTTTAACTTTCTGTAGCTTGTCTGAACATAATACATATATTATCTACTAGAAAACATTTAGACAGCAGACAGCTGTATT
>NW_017728886.1:134605844-134629588 GCF_001723895.1 Crocodylus porosus
TGGAGGGGTAGAAAGCTGCTAGGTTTTCAGAAAAAAACCTTTTATTTCAGAAAGAATGAATTATAGTTTGGATCTGAGGAAGTGAGTAACAAAATAACCTCAGTGGGAGAGTACAGTGTATTCCCTTCTATAATATGCTGCAGTAATGACAGACAGAAAAGCAGCTGCAGAAAGTAGACTAACTGTCCCGGAAATATAAAACTGCATTGCAACTGCCAAAAAATAAGTTAGAGAGCTGCCTGCACAGCAAGCTTCAACCCAGGTTACAGCATATTATCAAAATTTGATATGTCTAATGGGAGGGGAGAAAAACAGTTGGAGTAATGAGTAATAGAGCAGAAACATAATTTCTGATGTGGAAATAACTGATGAGCAAAGTTAATCCACTTCTAAATCTTTCCCACAGCTAGCATGAGAATTAGGCATGCTGCTTTGGACTGTGAACTGTATCCTTTCAATACAACAGTTCTCCTAATCTTTCAATAGGCCACCTTGTACAACCCCAGAGACCAATTTTAATCCATGCCAGTTCTGACAAGGGTGCTCTTTGCTGATAATGCTATACCCACAAAAATTCATAGGTCTCCCCTTTTCTTTCAATGTGAGGCTCTTATTTGGCTATATCATATAATTTTGATTATTAACCAGGGTGGCATGGCTTCTTTCTTTCAAGGGTACTATGGTGGGCCTCAGAGTGTTAGCAAACATGACTCACAAGATACAGCTGAGGATTTTAAATCCAGTGTCAAAATATTCTGACCTGTTTTTGTTTTGGGGGTGGGGGGTTTGTGATTTTTTTGTGACCACTTTTCGAAGAACAATTTTAAAATTATTTTTCTATGGTAAAAAAACAAGTGAAAGCTAAGAACTGGAATTTTATGGAGGGTGCCTTGAATCTGTCAAAGGATTTTTGAGTCTGCCAAGGGATGTCTTGTGTATAAAAAGATTGACAACCGTTGTCATATAGGGAACTAGCTCACTTTGAAGGAGACAGCAAAATGAAGGAGAACCTGCCCACCTTTAGTTCAATAGCATAGGGGCTAGGACACATGACCAGGAAATGGGACCTCACCTATCCCTCCCCACCCCCCATCCCTCTGCAAATACAAAAACATACAGAGGGCTTGAATTCATGACTCCAACTTCTCAGTAAAGTGTTCTAACTAAAAGGTCATGGGCTAGGTAGGGATTTTGAAGTTGTCTCATCAGACAGCCAAGAGGGAAAGACTCAGAAGCCAGAAGAGTGCATTCGTGAGGAAGGCATTGCCCTGAGAGAGACAGAGACCTGAATATAAAAGCTAATAGGACAAAACAGAGAGTGTGCATTCTGAAATGCATCATATATATTAAAAAATGGGCATCAGATGGAGGTAGGTCAGAGACTAGACTTTTTCTGTCAACAAATAAAAGTAATGTATAAAATAGATAAAGTTAATATTAAGTAAATTTAATTTTAAATATAATCTTATGTATTTACTCTCATTAAAAAAAAACAAAACTTCAAGTGTTTAATAACTTTGTATTTTTTTTCCCATCCAGAAATCATTAAGGAAGGAGGTATTTAGAGTCCAATAAAACTTCAACATCCAGCACAGGTCTTCTACAACTATTTCTTCCTGCTCAGCCTCGCACTAGACAGCCAGGCATTTCTTATCAGAAAATAGTAAGTCTACAATCTATCATCATCATTTTCTCAGTCCGATTCAGTCTTTTTTGCAGAATGAAGGCTTTACTGCCATGTCACCAACCACCTTTGTCCACTCACACACGACCTATAAGATTTTACTTTTCTTTATCAGCAATTTAACTTGTGCTTTTTTCCTGACAGGAATTCTGCCTCCTTTATTTCTCTGCAAAGAACCATATGGTATTGAATTACACAACTAAGGTAACTTTGCTCTTTCCCGCCCAACAATTCATATCCACACATTTACAACTGTCTAGAAGAATAAAAGTAATTTAAATACATAAACAACTGCAGTTTTCTATCAGGAGTTTAACTTTCTGTAGCTTGTCTGAACATAATACATATATTATCTACTAGAAAACATTTAGACAGCAGACAGCTGTATTAATATGCCAGGAGAATTTATCCTCGTAAAGTGCTCATTTTCCTAATACAGGTATAAAGAGATGACAAGGACTAAGCAGTAGGTGATACTGCTTTGACTTCTGCAAGCAGTAATGTAGAAAATAAACAAACTAAACCAAAACTTCAGTTATACACTGCAGAACCAGAAGTATACCATTTTTGCCTTTTCATTTAATTTCATTCCTTAAATGATAAATAGGGGTTAGATTTTTTTTCTATGAAGATAAAGCACATTCTAGTCCCACTGCTAAGACCATGCTGAGTGATACTTGCTTAATGTCATTCATATTTTCATTGGGAAAAACGCAGAAATGAATTCCTGGCAAAGAGTAAATTGCAGGTGCAGTTGTATAAAGATGATTTAAAGAAATCTCATTCCAGAAGAAGAAATATGTGAAATCCAGTTGCTGGCAGGATTAAATTTATGCAGTTGCTGACAAGGGAAAGATGGTAGCTGAATTCCTGGCAGGGAGAAAATGCATGTTGCAAACCGTTGATAGCGTATTTATAATACTCAGTATGGAAGGTACACACAAGTCTTGAATTTCTGCCTGTAGAAATCCTATATGGTTCCAGGAAAAACAATTGTACTCTTGGCAGAAGTCTAAACTAAAAGATTTATTACTTGGGGTATAATCAGAAGCTAAAAGTCTGATGAAGAAAATGAAGTAAAAAGTTTATTGAACAGGTTGAAAGGTCTACAATAGAAATACAAGAAACTTATTGTAAACTACCATTGTATGAAAAAAATAGTGTGTAGCTGTGCCAATGGTGTGGTTAAAGTAACTTATAAACAATATGTACCTTATAGATAAAATGCCATTAGGATAACTGTATTACTATTACCATGCCAAATGTTGTGTGATTATATAATAGAATAAATTTGGATTTAAGGTCCCTCTCCTGTTCCCAGCCCCAATAGTCCACAAGTCCATAAGTTTTTTATTTTTGCTTCATTTAAAATGGTTTTCATAGGAGAAGACCTCAAATACCAGTCATTAATCATCTCTGTACATTTATTAATAGTGTGGTAAGTTCACACTGTGTGTTTTACGGAAAGCTTTCAGCTGTAGCATTTAGTGACAAATGATAGCAAACTGCATTGTGAAGTTACCTCTTTCCAAGTGTTGCTCCTAGGGACTTAAAGGCAAGTTACAGTTTACACTTTTACTGGTATAAGTGATTGGAAACCCATCTATATCCATAACAGGACAGAGGTTTGGCACAAGAAAGCAGTCTACACCCATAACCAAAAAGAAGTTTGGCACATATAGACTGGTTTAAAAATGGCAGAAGCCAGTTTAAGATTCGCCATCCCAAAGGGTGAATGTGTGGTTTGTTCACTACACATCTAAACTATACCACTTACAAAAAACAGTGTAACTTAGATCATTTCTGCCTTGGTCTTTTTGAACGTCCATACCTAGCCAAAAGCTGCAGGACTATAATCAGGTACCATTTAATTGGGTTCATCTTACAGTTCTCTGCATATTCAGCAAGAGTCAGTGGCCAGTGCATAGGGAGGAACTAGAGCCATAGGCTTGTTTTTCATTCCTTCATGCCCTTTTTGGCATACTACGCAAACTCAAAGTAGTAGAGTAGAACTAGGGTTGGTATTTTCTTGAAAATGAGGAATAAGAATTCTGTTGAGCCCATTTGAGGGTCAGTCACAAGCAACTCTAAAGAAGACTCATTCTCTGACCTAAAGAGGTAATCGGGATTATAGGGAAGTAGGGCTGGAAGAGACTTCACAAGGTCAGCTAACCCAGAACCGTGATCAAGACAGGACCATTCCTAACTAAACCATTGCAGCCAAGTGTCTGGGCAACCTGCACATGAAAACTTTCAAAGATGTAGATTCTTGAAATTTCTGTAGGTAGCCTTTTCCAATGTTTGACCACCCTCATAGTCAGAAAGTTCCTCCTAATCACCAAACTAAATTTCTCCTGCTGAAGTGTGAGGTCATCGATCCTAGTTCTGGGGCAACAGAAAAAAAGGTCATTTCCATCCTTACTGTAATTGGAGTGTATAGGAAATTCTTTTGTGGTCCTGTGAAAATGATCAAGGTTTTTACTTTTATTTTTCCTAAAATTAGATGAAAAAATCAATATTTTGAAATCATTCAGGAACCAAATATCCAAAAAAGAATTTTAGTTTATTCCAAGTGAATCATTTTTATTTTCATTAATTTTGAAATGTGTTTAGATTGCAATATTTTATTCCTTTGCATATATTTCACTCTACATTTGCTTAAACAGATGTCATTTGCCACAAATTATATTTTGAAAAAAAAATTAATTTTGACTAAAAAATTTTTGAAAAGGTTAATTAATCCCATTTTGAAAATGTTAAAATTTTATTCTCAAAATTGGAAACTGTCAAAACTTTCCTTTCCCTATAAACAATTTCTATTTTAAAATCTTGGCATTTGCTAATGAAAAATCTTTCCAAAAAATTCTGATCCTACCCTAATCATCACTGTTTAAATATAGCCAAGAATACCTGCCTTAGCCAATTGTTCTAACATTGACTCTGCAAAGAACAGCAGGATTAGAGAAATGAAAGAGGAAAATGATTTAAACCCTTTCATTTCCTTTCCTACCTACTCTTCCTTGCAGTTCATCCATATCCCAATTCCCAGTCAAAACAATTTAGTTCTTGAAAGATAGTCTGAACAGATGGTGACTATGCTCGCACTTTCAGAACTGGGCAGTTTAAGGTTCATTTCAGAACTGTGAGTAGAGAGATGACAGTTATTTGTAGGGAAGGTAACCAGGTACTTTTGATTAAAAATTTCACAAGTGATATATGTCTAAGTGCCACAAGTGGCATGGATGGCCTCTCTGTGTGGCATGCAGCAGACTGGAGAGGGGCCAAGCAGAGCAGCAGACTGGAGCAGCACTTGGAGCAGAAAGCAGAGCAGCAGACTGGGCAGGGGAAGGGGATCAGAGTGGCACTCAAGGAGGGAGCAGGGATAATTTGTGGCATGCCTGCCAAAAAAAGGTTGGCACCCAATGGTTTAAGAAACCTGTGTATTGCAATTGTTTAGGGAGAGAACAACATTCACTTTTTTGTATTCTAAGTATTTTATGAAGTAGCAATGACTAACGCAAATATACACTGAAAAATATGTAGGTCAAAGGGGAGTCCTCTGCTCAGAAGCAGTATGCCAACAAGAAAAAGAAAGGAAAAAAACCTCCTTATAATTATTTTCAGTTCCTTCAGTGAGGACTGGATTCATTTTCTGATGTAGTGTCTTGATGAGGAAAGACATGCATCTCTAAGTACTGTGCAAGTTCCAGAATGAAGGCTTCCTGTGGCTTTCATCTCACAATACACAATTGAGGGCTGTAGGGTATGTGATGATGCAAAAACTCCCATTGTTACACTTGATTCCTGTGAGCTACAGGAGGGTAAATATAGCTTAGTGAGAATTTTAAGCATAAAAAAATATTCAGTACAGATTATGGAAAGTTTACCTGGATAAAGCTTTGGAGTATCTTGATGTGTACTTGATTTCTCTAATGATTTAGTAGCTCAACAGTTTCTTTTTTACTTTTTTTTTTTTTCTCTTAGGGTGATATTACATGTTCTAATTTTAAGGAATATTAACAAGTGCTAGTTTTAAGGAGTGTTCATTTGTGTTAAAGTTAACTAGTGTTAGTGATCAATCACATATTCAAGGTTAATACCCTAACATGCACTGCTCAGACCTGCTTCTAAAGGGCTAGTGAGTAAAGGCATGGTTAGGGGCTCCAGGTATGCTCCATGACTGCCCTGCTCACTGGCTCCCTAGCTACAGTGTAGGCCAGGGAGGAGTGCACTGTGATATTTGAACCATCCCCTCCACCTCATAAATCATGACAGTGCTCTCATCAGCCCTCAGATCTCCCTCCCGCCCCCCACACAAGATTAGCCCCTCTATCCCTAGGTTGCTGCCCTGCTACCTGAATCAACCCAAGAGAAGCTGTGGCAGAAGCCAAGGGGGTCAAAGTCACCTTTGCAGCCCAGCCTGCCCACTCACCCAGATGCAGCCATCACAGGGCCTTGAAGCTCCCTGGCAGCCCCCTTGATCCCCTGGGGCCAATGGAGGTCAGGGGGATTAGGGAGGCAGGGAAGCAATCTGGAGGTGGAAGGGGTGATTTTGGGGTCAGGGAGGCAGTTTTGGGGGGCAGAGGGAGCAGCAGCCCAGCTGCTCACTACCCACCCAATCCCTACTTCCCTCTCCCTCTTTCCCCGCCTCCCGCTGGCTCCCTACCCACCTTTACCACTTTCTCTCTCTCCCTAGTCACCTAATCCCCACCTACCTTTTTCTTAGCTGTTTTTAGCTGTCAGGTATCTGTAGAATCCTGGATGATAGCTAGTCCTTTTGGGAGCAGTGCCTCCTGGTATACTGGAAGGTTGCAAATCGGTGGTTTTATCTCAAGTGAACATACACAAGTTAACTAACTCAGGCTAGGTAGTACACTCAAAGATCATTCTAGACTGAACTGGCATAATTTAAGATGCTCAAAGGGCACTTAGCACTAGATAACGAGCCTTCATACATGAACATTCAAGTTTTAAATTCTCTTAACATGATCTACTTGTAATGTATAATCTTGCCCTTAGTGTTTGAGCTGTATTAGATGAACTCTACAGAAGGCTGAGGGAAAAGGCAAAACCTTTTGTTTCTACTCAAGATTAAGAAATGAAAGTTGCAAGAGAGTTGAAAATATCCTTTTGGGAAATTCTATTTTTAATGATTTATAGAAAAGGGTCACAAAGCAATAAATATACTCTCAATGCAATGTTCAGTAAGAAGAAAAAGGAAAGATCACTAAAGGCATTTTTAGCCCACTTGAATAGAAAACAAACAAACAAACAAATGTGTCATGTGCCCAAGAGAATCAAGACAACATTAAAATAATGTTTTCTGAAGTACATTGATGATTCAAAGCAGCGACTGCTTTAATGTCACAGTTATAACCATCACAGCAAAACAACTGGTAGCCCAGGGAAGGGAAGTATTCCAAATGATGGTGCTTCTGTTCTGGTTTGACCTAACTTTTATGGACTGATTTATTCCTTTGCCTTACTTGGTCAAAAAGAGGGTAAGGAGTGGAAAAGTTTTTTAAAGCCTGCTCATTCAAGAACAGTTTGAAAATACAAGGTATGTACAAGATTCAGGACTGAGGTTCAGGGGAATGTGGAGGAATGCAGGGGAATGTACATGCCTGGTGTTCTGGGGAATGCTTTCTCTGAGGAGCAAAGGAGTTGGGAGTGCCACAGCTCCATCTGAACATGTGTAAACCAGCTCAGCTTGATGGTTAAACATAAGGGCCATGTGCTGCTTCTAGACATATGTGTTGGAAAGTACTTTCACATGTGAGGTATGTGTAAACAGCAAAATCAATCTAGTTAGCACAGGTAAGAATAAGAGTGAAGACATGATGTATGGCCTAGCACAGTATGTAACCCATGATGCCTAGAGATTTTGTACTCTGCTGCTAGCTGATGTGGAAGCTTGCATTACCTTGTCTTAACTGTTTTGTTATCTTTACTAAGTAGATTAAAGTTGCAATGGATGTGCAATGAAACCTTCAGTTTCCTGAGTGAGCATGCATTCTTAAGGCCTTGTCACATGTCCACTTGCAACAGTTGTAAATAATTGGAATTAAGGGCATGTGTAGATGAAATGGCGGCCATAAGTTAAAGTGATGGGTTTTAAAAAGCACTGCTTCAGTTTAGGGCTGACTAACCCCGCCATGTCATGCATATACTCTGCTGAGTTACCTGCCTCTCCGGAAAGGAGGGGATGGCAAGCTGCAAGTGGCAGAGCAGTTCCTGGGCTGCGGCAGGGGCCTGGTGCTTCCTTCCATGGCAGTGGCACCCCCCACCCCAGGTGGCACCTGCCCACAGGCACCCTGCTCATGCAGTCCTGGGGGGCACTGCAGCTGTGGAGGGAAGCACCAGGCCCCCCGCACAGCTCAGGTAGACAAGCAGGCTCCAGGGGGAGGAGGGCAGAGATCAGGCTCACCGCTCTTCTTGGGCAGAACCTGCTTTCCCAGGCTGCTGGCAGGCTGCCTGCAGGGCTTCCTGCAGAGCCCCTGAACTGCACAGAGCCTAAAGGAGTTTTAGTTTGCTGTGCCCCAAGTCATTTAAAGTGCATTACACCACCAAATTGCCTACAGTGCCTGGAATTAACGTGCAATATGCCACCAAGAGGGGATCAGGTGGCTGTCTACAAACTGGCCAAGGGGGACCAGCAGGCTATGGGAGAGTCCCTGTTCCCCTGAACACTACTGGGAGTAACAAGGAATAACGGCCATAAGTTGACTGAGAGTAGATTCAGGCTAGATATCAGGAGGCATTACTTCACAGTCAGGGTGGGTAGGATCTGGAACCAACTTCCAAGGGAAGTGGTGCTCACTCCTACCCTGGGGGTCTTCAAAAGGAGGCTAGATAATCACCTAGCCAGGGTCGTTTGACCCCAGTACTCTTTCCTGCCATGGCAGGGGGTCAGACTTGATGATCTACTCAGGTCCCTTCCAACCCTACCTACTATGAAACTATGAAACTGAGGCATGCAAACACCAACGCCATTAAAGTGGTTCAAAAGCATTTAGTCTGCTTTAAAGTGTCATGCACACATGCCTTTCGTTTCATCTACACACAGCCTAAGTGACGCATTAAAATTAGTATGTGTTAGGAGATAACCCTTGCCTGAAAATGAACAATTTTGCAATGCCACAAGGGCATTAAACATATGCTAAACTGTCTGAACTTGTGTCTGCTTGCATTTTAACTACACATAATAAGTGTTAGGTTGAATGCATAATACTGTCTTTGCCCAAGTTAGGAAGCAGTATGAAAGTCAGACCCTTATAAAGCAAATGCTGGAGGCAGAAGCAATAGGTCTTCCACGGCTCCCGATATGGCATATGTCGCCCAATGGCAAGAACGCAAACAATTTCCACTGTGTACTTTATTCATGCTCTCTGTGCTTTATAGTAAGTGTTAATGATACAAGCACTGTTAATGCTGCAGTCCTAATGTGCAGAAAATTTTAATGTATGCATTAAACTATTTTACAAAAAGCACCTAAATTATAGTGCATATGAAAGTGTTTGACAGGTGGGGGCATTTTAACTTGGCTGTATTTTAAGAGCTGCATCTCACATGTTTCTAATATAGGCTGATAAGGGGTTTCCACTCTTGTTATGGACAAAACAGTATACATTATGTTAGACCCCGACTCCATATGTCGTCCAATGACTAGGGAGACGATGGTCCAATTATTCATGGAACCTGGTACTCATTAGCCAGAGCAGTCAGGAAGCAAACACCAGCACACATTGCTCACAACAGCTTTATTCAGAATGGAGGCACCTTTGGACCAGGTCCCAAAAATCCCCAACAAACCTGGGACCTGCACTGAACAACAGAGTTTTTCCTACGTTTATACACTTTTGTTCACGTTCATTAACATTCACACCACCTTCATGCCTCCTCTTGTTCCATCCACTTCTCTTCCCATCTCAAGCTCCTCCTTTGTTTATGGGTTGCTTCATTAGCATGGAATTGCCTATGCATTTCCTTCATTTACATGTCCTTTTGCTATGAGCGCATGTCTAAGGCCATGATCTCCCTTCTTTCGGTCAATGAACAGACTCTGGAGGTTTCTTTACCAATCACCATTCACCCTTTTGCATATGTTCATCTTGGTTGCATGTTATCTTCCACATTCCAATCTGTTTTTCTGTCCTATGTTGTGCCATCTCCACCTTTTTTGGGCCCCTGTATCTTATCTCGTTCCTCACTACAACTTGCTATAGTTGGTTCACAGCACACAGACTTAATTGCTACTTTTTTCCAGAAAAATGGTTAACACAATTAAGATGGTTACCTAACATAAGCAAAATCTTATATATAAAAGATATCTATCTATCTATCTATCTATCTATCTATCTTGCCTAACATAAGCAAAATCTTATACATAAAATATATCTATCTATCTAGGTAACCATTTTAATATATATATATATATATATATATATCACAACAATCCTATTATATGGTTAAAACTACTTGCCTAAGCATCTGCAAGGTTTTTTTAATACACCATTTTATCTTGTGGTCAGCAGTTTTTCTGAGACACAGGTTAAAGCCTTGTTCCAGCTGCAGATCCAATGCTCCTTAATAATCCAAATTATTGTTACCCTAGCACATTACATAAAGGAAGCTAAGGGACAACTTTTCAACATGGAGCTTTACAAATGCCTGACAGAGGACCCCACAGCACAATAACAGGAGGAACTAGATAAAATGCTTAAAGTATCTACCAATGGAAACAGAGGAGAGTGTTGGTGCTTCCACATCTAGGAACTAGGCCACACAACTGTTACTTATTATACAAGTTCCACAAACCTGTCAACTCATTGTCTTTGTCATTGGCACCATCATGTAGTGAATTTCTGGCTGTGTTGACTCTGTTGTATTTCCATAAGCCATCGGGCCGGCCAGCTATTAGAAAGACACCACAGATTTTTTAAAGAAACTGGGATCCATTGGCAAGCTTCCAGAAAACACCATATGAGCTACCGTAGATGTCACATCTTCATAATATAAACATGAAAGAAAGAATCTCTGAAGAAATTTCATCAAGACGCTAGCAACTTCTAACCCTCCCTGCATCAAACTAATTCTGGAATACTCCACTCAGAAGATTCATTTCCTAGGTACTGCAGTGAAGGTTTGCAATGGCCACTTCACCACCATATTGTACTGGGAACCAGAAAATTGCCACAGCTGTCTTCATGCCACCAGCTTTCATCCTAAGCACACGCTAGATCCATGCCTGCATTCAAGCTTTACATTACAACCATATCTTCTCTGATCTCACCCACTGATATCTAGAGCAGGGATTCCTACAATTAAATACAGTCCCAAAACTAGTCACTTAAGTCAACAAAGGCAGATGCAGACTTGCTCCAACCTGCTATAATACCAAGCCCAGAAAAGGACAACAGAATCTCCCTGGTTCTCACCTACAGCCCCCAGATTGAACACCCTAGACACATCATTAATGACCTCCAACACCTCCTGGAAGAGGGTTACTGTCTCAACCCAATCATGGAGGACTAAACTGTCCTGGATTACAGGTAGCTCCCAAACCTTAAAAGACATGTCTCAAGGAACAAAATAACTAACTCCCATCTTTGCTAAAGTATCAGGCCTTGCAGTGGACACAAATGCCTGCTATACCTCCATTAATACAGACTGCATAATCACTGAACCAAATCACATCTGAGATTCAGTTACCTGCAACTCTACCAACATTAGATACACCATCACTTGTTTACAGGTCCTCTCTGGTGTCTTCATAAGGGCAATTTCTATGTGTAAGAATACATTAACATTGATTTGACAGCAGCTGCAGAAAGAAACAAAGGCCCATGGCAGAAAGCTTTAATGTCACTGCATATTTCATTTCAGACTTCAGGATTGCTGTTCTCAGGCAGCAAAATTTTAAAAAACAGTTTGAGTGGGAAATTACAGAACACAAAATCATCCAGAGACTGAACTTTCTTAAGTATAGTTTTAAACAGGATTACAGATTCTTGTCCCATTACCTGTAAAGCTTTTGTGACCCCCTCTGTTCCTAGGGTTCTCTGCTGGCTTGCTTCTCCCAGCACTACTCCTTTTCCCCTCATCCTCTCCTTCTTCCCTTGCCACCTTCTGTATTTAAATCACTTGCTCCATTTTATATACAGCTCTGTTTGTCCTCTCATAGCATCTGATGAAGCAAGCTCAAGTTCACAACAGCTTCTGCACTCTCTTATATGTATGTCTTATATATGATATTTAGCTCAATCTAAGACAGTCCTGAATTTAAAGTGGACCTCCAGTAATTAGATGCTAAACATGGAAAAATATGCATTCGTTATAATTTTCTACAGAATCTAATTATTGGATAATCATTATATTCACTCCTGCCCCCCACCATCGCACTGTAGAGGGTCAGAAAGTGTCAGTCAGGTGGTGGGAGAGGCAAGAGGGCAACAGACATTAGGGGATGGTGGGGAGGCAGACAATGTAGGTAGGTCGGGCAGCATACAGAAGTTGCTGAACGTTGTTTATTGACTTCAGTGGGACTATTTTGCTAATAGAAAATGTCAGGATGGCAGAAGCTGAACTGAATACTGGGCAAAAAATATACTTGTTTTTATACCCTGTGAACAGAACTATTAACATTTTAATTTATATGTTACTCACTGAAAAATGCAACATCAAGGCAATGAAACATTTATGAATTCAAGTCAAATGCTGTGTGATGGAGTCAATGAAGAAATGGGAAGATGAGGGGAAAATCAGAAAATGTAAACATTTTATTTTGACTTTAAAGAATGTTTTGAGACCAAAGTTATCTAATTTTAATTTAAAAAAATTAAAAACAAGAATGTGTTAACAACTCATGTTTCCTTTTGGTTCAAGTGAAACATGTCCTAAGATTTCAGGGGTGTAGGTTGTAGTCGTGTTGGTCTAAGGACATAGGCAGACAAGGTTCTTTTGGTAAACCAATTATCTTTTATTCGACCAACTCAAGTACTTGGAAAAATTCTTCTTAGCAAGTTTTTGGGCAGAAACACCCTTTGTCCAGCTGAGGAAGTTTCTGCAGATGGTCTGTGCTTTTCCTGGATGGAGTGGTGTGCACTGAGCTCTGGCTGCTTTACCACTTCATCCAGGAAAAGCACAGACCATCTGCAGATGCTTCCTTGGTCTGACAAAGGGTGTTTGTGCCCAAAAGCTTGCTAAGAAGAATTTTCCAACTATTTGAGACAATCTAATAAAAAATATTGGATTTACCCAAATAACTTTGTCTGCACATTTCCTAAGAGGAATCTTTGAGAGGTTTTGTTTTTTGGTTAGAGAATTGAAATGTATATATTGTAGAGTAAATCAAAACAATTTGTGGGGTTTTTTTTTTATTATTTTGGGGATAGGGGGCTCTGGCAGCCAGAGCCTACAACATATTTTAGTTTCACAGCTCTACTTGAGAAACCTATTTTACATTCCTACCGATGAGTATTGCTTATTTCACTGAGTAGTCTTGCCAAAGTCAATGGGCCAGATTCTCACTTGCCATAATTCCACTCTCAGACACTGAAGGTAGTTTCTTCAGCTAATCATTTGCCCCACTGAGCCTATTTGGGAAATGAATGTTTTGCCATCAAACAACATGCAAAATATATGCCTTTAGGTCAGAAATACCAGTTTATTAAATTGCTATTAATAAGCCTGTAAAATGCAAAAATGCTCTAGGGCAGCAGTATTCAAATAAAAAAAGGGATTGAGGTTGTGCTATGATGAACAACAGAGATTATCATTCTGTTCAATTATGAGATATGACCCAAGGATATATAACATTGCTTGGATGGTAAAGTCAGTTCAGTGTAAGAGTGCACCAAAAACAACATCCTGCCAACTCTTTTATTAAACAAAATTAATGGTGATTTTTATTTCTCCCAGCAATAGTACAGTAGTTTTCAGATCAAGTTGTCTGCAAAATCAGATGACAAATGAAAATTCAGCTTGAAACTTGAGGCACAAAGGAAAGCCAGGGTTTAGCTTCAGGCTAAGGGGTCACTACTGTAATTGCTGAAACAACAAAGTTTGGACAATAAAAATATACATGGATGTGAACCCTGTGAATTTCTAGGCAGCAAACTTGCCCTGCTGAGAAGCATTATTGAAGATTATTACCTTAAGATGTCTTCTACTCAGTGCTGAAATAGTTTGAGTTAGCATGACTATTTAAATAGTCTTGGATATGGATAGAGCATAACTAGAAGCCATGGTAAAGGAACCAACTTGCAGAGTGGGCTCCTAGAGGACAATTTATGTACTTCATACTTTGTGTAACAGCCTTGGCTTTGGACTTAGCCATCTTGTAAGGCCATGTGGTTTACAATGGGGGAGGGGGGAATGCAGAGCCGTCCCACTCTGAAAGGCAGATTTCATTCTTCACAGACCAGACAAGCATGGATGTTTGGTTTCCTGAGGACAAGTAGCGGCAGTCCACCTTGCATTGCCATTACATGTCCCCAAGGAATACCCATGCCTTGTGCATGTTGGCATGTGGCAAGTTACCTTGGGTGGGGTAGAGGAGGCTGGGGCCAGCACTGGACTGGCCGTAGCAGCCTTACCTAGGGTTCTGGGGGTCTCCTCGATCTGTCGCAGCAGCATTTCTGCCATACACAGCCTGGCCAGCAGCTGTATCACAGGTCCAGGTGGCTCAGTGGCACACGCTGCCCCTGCATGTGCTGCTCTGCTTTTTTTTTTCCTGTGGGTTTTTTGGACCCCTGGATATCCCGCAGGAAAAAAGGGGACCAGTACATGCACAAGCAGTGCTCCCTTGCAATATGGTGAACATTTGAATGTGCACTATGTGGCACCATAGACAGCACATACTGCACAACCATGCTCATCTGGACACGGTCATAGAGGATGCATCTCGTCACAAGGCACAATACATTATTCCTAGAACAGACTGCAAGCTGGTCTTGATTATTTGTGGGTAGGAGAAAGAAGGGTAGGGATACCATTTACTGTCACTTCATCTTTAGAATTCTGTGTATTCCTGGGAGAGTTCCAGTTAGCCTCCATTAGAGAGGCTATAATTCTGTATACCCTTTATTCAGGGCAAACAAGTAATGAAGATACTTCTAATACCCTTCTTCCTCATTGCACAGACAGAGAAGCCCCAGAGAGGCTGATTCCAAATTATTAGGGACCTACCAAATTCATGATTACATGATTTTCTCAGAAACCATGAATTTGATAGGTCCCCACAAAGAAGCCTGGGGACCATGAAAAAGTGTGAAAACAGCAGCAAAAAGTTGAGGAAGAAAAAAGCCACTGCAAACTGAAAAGCACAAGAAGCCCTGGTGGCCTGGAGCATAAGGTGGGGAAGGGGGATTGGCTGAGGGGCCCTGGAATTCCTACCCCTACCTAGAGATTGGCAGACATCCATCTGTCTATCTCTGGGGAGGGGCAGGACTTCCAGAGGCCCTTGGCCAATCAGAGATGTAAGGGGGCCTGGCATTCTGTATCATGATATTGGTACTGGAGGCCATGCCAGAGCCGCAGAAAGAGAGGCAACCTTCATGGTTTAGCTAACTTTCTGCAAATGATACACGCTCCTATAAAGAGCCAGTAACACAGACAGGTAGTGTTTAGGGAAGGAGATAAAGTAGACACAGAAACAAGATTCCAGGTTTATTTAGATAAGGTGTGAATAGAGCTTGACTATAACTTCCCTTTTTTATTTTAGCTTTAGGAGGATTAAATATTTATATTAAAAAGTAAAAGACTTTTTAAGGTTAAAACACCAAATATGGAACACTTTTTAACTTTCTGTATTATAGGTTTATTTTATGTTGAGTTGGAGACAGGTTTTGTATTAAACATTATATAAGGCTTATTTTATATCTGTTCTTACTTTTCTATACCTTTGTATCCTAAAACCACTGAAATTTAGTCATGGGAAAGAGAAGCACAATTGGAGCCAAAGGATAATTTGGTTCAGGAAGAAATGGAAACTGGTAATGAATAAATTTAGCTGGAAATCAGATGATTTCTAACTTTCAGAGTAATGAGTTTCTAAACAACCAAAGCAAGGTATTTCTAACATGGCTCGATCAGTTTGATGAACGAAATCATAAGATGTGGTTGCTAGTGGTAGAAGCCAACTGGATTTGCTGACCCAGGAGGTCCCTTGTAAATCTTACGTACTTATCTAAAATGAGATTGCTGATATAACAGGGTCACTTGTTAAATTGTGGTCTTTAATATGTGGTTCTTCTTTTAAGGAGGTTAAAGATAGAGGGATATGAACCTTCTTGGGTAAAGATTGCTTTAAACTCAATACTTCGTTGCATGAAACTTGACCATTTTGTTTTACGTAAAGCAGTTCTGGGTATACTGATGGCTGATTCTTCTGCTAGGAATATTTAACATAATCATAAAATATTGAACCTGAGTTTTTCCAGCATGTGAGTTTAATTGGGAGTGATCCATTTTCCTCTGATCCATTTTCAAGAATTCTATCGCTTAGTACATGTAATTCAGTGTACTGTTGTTATGGCATGTATGGATGTATGTTGTTTCTTGAAAAATTGTAGAAGGAAATTCTTGAAAAATTGTAGAAGGAAATAGTGAAGGTTTTGGTGCTGGGGAAGTTTTTAAGACAGGTGATTGGTGATTTCATTTGAAAGTAATTTTAGAGTTAATGCTCTTTTCCCTACTCTCCATCCTTTAGTTAGTTTTGCCTTTTTTGGTGAACCACAGTAGGGAAGAATGATTACACAATCTCTTTTTCCTCCCCTCGCCTCCCTCCCCAGTTCCCCACACCCTGTACTCTTGTGAAGTTCAGAGAATTTATTTCCTATTGAACTCAAAATTCCCACTAAAGATAATGGGTCATATCCATTTACATATCCGTAAGCACAACTTAACCCAAATCCATTGAATTAAGAGTTTAAATCAACAAAAAAGAGGAAGGCTAATCTTAAATATTAAAGATGACTGAAAAATGTAAATCACTTGTCAAAATGTTTTGAATTCCAATCTATAGGTTCTTTGATTTTTTTTTAAAAGTTCAATAAAAAGTTCAAAATGATTTTTTTCATTTTTAGTTTAAAATATTTTTTTGAAAATGTAAAACATTTTAAAAAATACATATATACATATTCTTAAAAATAATATAATGATTTTTTAAAACAAGTTTCACTAAAGTGACTGTATTCATGAAGTTATTTTATTTCCCAAAAGTTCATTTTCAAGCCAAAAATAATTCAACAAGTACCTTTTGATTAAACTGGTTACAGTGCTTTCATTCAAAGCTGTCTTGTATGTCTCTACCGTATGAAGACAAATGAAAAAGCTTATACAGTATGCAGGGTGTATGTTATCTATCTATCTATCTATTCAAATGGACAAAAAAGGGAGTAGTTGGTGTATAGCATATGCATTCCAAAGTAGGATGGTGGTCAGTAGGTCTGTGTGAAATGGCTAGTATTTGCTTTGGATTGGGATTCCACCAGGTCGGGGGACAGTGACTCAATTCAGTGATTCAAATCACTGTCCTGAATTAAGTCAGCTGAATCTGATTCAGAGATTTGTCCACCGTCAAATTAGCCAAATCTCTAAATTGAACAGGCCCCATCCCCCACCTGCTCTCCCATGCCCATCAATGGCTGCCCCGCTCTGCCTAGCATCCCTGCACTTAAAAAAGAACAAAAGAAGGCCTGCATTCACTGGCTTCTGCCAGGTGGGAGGGCAATCCCCACTGCACCCCACTGCCCTGTGTTGCATGGGGAAGCATTGCCATGAACGCCCAGAGGGCCTGAAGGCTGCTGCAGCAGCCAGTGAGCGCGGGGCTTTTGCTTTTTTTTAAGTGCCAGGACTCTGGGGCTGGGCAGAGCAGCCATTCCTGGGGTTGGGAGAGCAGGCAGGAGATGAGGCCTGTTGGGGGTTCCCCCATGGTCCCATTTCCCCTCCTCTAGTCCCTCCATCCCCGCTCCCTACTTATCAGCATGGATCCCAGGTCCAGCTCCCTGTGGCAGTGAGTGGGGACTGCCCAAATCTCTGAATCTTTTATGAATCAATTCAGATGCTTCAAATTGATTCAGACCTTTTTATTGGTCTCCCAATTCAATTCAGATTCAGAGATTCAGCTGCCAAATGGGGCCATATTTCCTCTGAATTGAATCACCAACTGAAGCTTTGCACAGCCCTAGTGGTTAGCTATGCTACTCTGAAGTCAGGCAGAAGGTAGAGTGGGGTGACACCATAGGGACAACTAATTCTGAGATTTATAGCATCTGATAAAGTAGGTTTTGATTACAAAAGCTCCCCAAAACAATTTGTCGGTTTACTTTACCTCCTGCAAGAATTCCAAAGTGGACAGATTTAGACTACTTTGGCATTTATACATTTGCTGAGATTAAAACTGTTTGTGAGAATGATTTGTGTAGAACAGTGATACTTAACCAGGGTGACAGGGCATGTTGGGGTGCCTCCAGAGCTTTTGAAGAGAGCCATGAGGTATGAAGAGATAAGCAGATAAACTGAGCACATAGCATAGGCTCAGGCTTGTCCCTGCCTGGACAATTCCCCCATCCCCACTTCCAGGCACCTATGCAAGGAAGTAAGCACTGTAATCTATGAATTAGCTTTTGAAATGGGGTGCTACTCAGTTTAGAAAAGTTATGGATGGGTGCCTTGTGTCCAATGAGGTATGCCTCAAATCCAAAAAAGCTGAGAACCACTGATTTAGAAGAATCACCCAATTTGATTTACTTTTCTGAATACAAACTTCTGAAATTGTCAGTGAGGCTTATCAGTATTTTCAAACTAAAAAAAAATCTTCTACTTCAGAACTCTTCATTTTGAAATGTTAGTTAATGCCTTCCAACATTTTTAGGAATTAACAATAATAGTGTTTTGAATTTTTTCATTATGTAATTATTTTTAATTCAGCATTTTCACTTTTTTTAAAATCCAGAATTATGATACAGGGGGAGGGATTTCAAAATCTCACAGGATGTGAAAATCGTTTCCCTCCCATCTGTCTCTGCCCAATGTAATATGTATACCTAGCATCAACAATGCAAGTAAATCTAATTCAACATCTGTAATCAATCAGGTAAAAAGTAAGTAAGATGCAGTAAATGAACGTCTTGAAGTTTTGCCATTTGTAACTTGTCAATATGATATGTTCAGGGTTTTTAAAAAATATTTAATATTCACTGGGAAAAAATGATGAAGATTTTACATTTGTGACTATCTCTGTTTGCTAACTGCTCCTTTGTGTACTTCTTTACTGTTCAGTACGTTCTGAAATGGAGCTGCCTGGGTCATTTCTGGAACAAGGCTGATTAATTACCCAAGTAGCAGCACAACACATCCCAGCAGTCAAATTAATAACCATAGGCTGAAGGTTAGCTTGTAAATGGGATCAGGACTTCTGCTATGAGGCTATAGATCTTGAGACATCAAAGATGTTAGTTTCTTCAGCACCTCTCCCTTTGAAAGCCTATTTATTGCTAGAAGGGATAAATGAATTCTGCTGTTATTATCAAGAATAATTGAGTACTACATTCTTCATTTTTCTTCAGTTTAAACACTTGGTCCTGGACTGTTAGTTAAGCAAACAGTCGATTATTTTCATTCATGGTGTTAACAGCCAGGGCAGTGAATTGAATAATGATTTGCTTTAATAGAAAACCAAACAATACAAACCCTCTTTGCAGAGACAAGTTTTCATCTATACTTGGTAAATAACAATATTTTATCTCTCGCTTCTTCATGTGTCTGGACTTTTTTTTAAGTATACATTAGTTTCAGTTAATGACTTGCTGTACCTGAAACACCTAGTAGAATGATTTATTATAAATAGTCTTGGTTCATTTGGGTTAAAAAAGGTAAATCTAATAGTCAAATCCTTCCTTCTATGCATCCTTCATAAATATGAACATATTCTGTGACTTCAAAGGGATGGTTTGTAGATTTTCTTGGCTTTCTGATGTGAACTTCAAAACTATTGTCCTCTCAGAAATCATTTTCCCTTTAAAACAAAGAAAATCAAAGAATCATGGATGTGATGATTTAAAGATGAAGACTCACTTCCTCAGCTACAGTGCAGTTGACAGGAACAAGTGTGAAAATATTTTTCCAATCTTCAGACCATCTTTGTAATGGCTCATTGCCAGACCCAGTGTGTGGGGTCAGAACTGGCACACAGCCCAAAACCCAGCATATTGGCTCAGCACATGGGGTCAGTCTACAGTGGCACATCTGTCCCATGGGACTGGCAGAAGGATTGGGAACAGGCTTGGCTCTTTAGCTGCTGCTGTGCAATTACTTACTTATACTGCAAGGTAAGATCTTTTCTCACCTTGCCTTGCAAAAACAGGGTGCATATTATATTCCAGGGCATGCAATACAAGAAAATATGGTAAACAGTGCAATCACCAGAAACTCACTTTAGGGGGAACAAAGTAGGTGAAACAAGATGATTTTTCCAAACAAATAAATGATCCTAGTTTTCTTGATTCACCCCAAAACCCTTTATCAATGGGGTGATCACCAAACACTGACAAAGGCTCAATATTGCAAGTGTTGCCATTATTTGCAGTTTGACAATGGCATGTTGTTGAGAAATTTAAAGTCCTCATACTTCCTCATATGTCTGCATGTAGTCCATTACTTAAGTGCATGTGATTATCTTTCTTTCTCATAACTTTCTGAATTGAGGATAGAAGCCTTTTCTTTGCTTATAACTAATATTTCTTAACCCAAGTGATAAGGACTTATGCTTTAGAGTTGAAGATCCTAATTATTTCATACTTGCTGCTGACTGTCTACACAAGACACTTCACTCTAGATTAGAGCAAATTACTGTCCAGTAAGCATCACCATCTACATGTGCAGATGCTTACTGCACAGTAATTTACTCTAATCATGAGTAGATTTGCTACCTGTAAACACAAGTAGCAAATTTACTCATGATTACTTACTGCAAAGTATGACACATGTAGATGGCTTACTGGGATAAACTTGCTCCTGGTCAGCCAGTCGGCAGGAGGCAGAAGATTGCTCCATACCCCTGGAAGCTGCCTGCTTCCAGGGCACCAGACCCCAGGCAGACATAACATCCCTATGCCCCTGCAGCAGGGAGCTCCCACCCCCCACTCCCTGATCATGATTGCAGAGCTAAGCAGGGAACAAGCAAGTCCCAGCCCCATGCCCCACTGGTGGATCAGGTCAGGGATCTGCCCCTCCCTTGCAGCTCTTTCCAAGTCCCCTACCCCCCAATCACGGTTGCTGTGGCCAGGAGCTCCCTGCTGCCAGGGCAGGAGGACACTGTTTCTGCCCAGGCTCCGGTGGTGGAGTGCACCCTGGCAACAGGGAGCCCTCTGGGCGGTGGGAAGCATTTCACTCCCACACCCCTGCATGTGTAGATGCCAGCCCAGGGTGGGTTTACTCTAGAGTACTTTAGAGTAAACCGCATTCAACAGCATTTGTATGTGTATGCATGCCCAATGGGGTCAAAATACCTGCCTTTGCTAGGGGTGACCTTTTTTATAGGGCTGCCTATCCTAGCTCCAAGCCTCATTTACTTAAATCATCCCTGCCCAGAGCAAGGCCTGTCATTCAGTAACTCCAGAAGGGTGAGGAAAAGAAAAGAAAATTTCTCCAATTTGTTTATGAGAAGGCTGTACAGGACTTTGTCAAAAGCCTTACTGAAGTCTAGATATACTATATCCACAGCATTCCCTTCATCCAGTTAAGTAGCTACTTTGTCAAAGAAGGAGATCAGGTGTGTTTGACATGATTTGTTTTTCATAAAGCCATGCTGGCTGCTTTAAATTAGCCTTTACTCCCCAAGATGATAGCAAATGGGCTTCCTTAGGATGTGCTCCAGTAACTTGTGAAGTACTGAGGTAAGTCTTTAGTTGCCTGGGTCCTCCTTCCTTTTATTTAATTTTTTAAAGAGGGGCAATATGTTGGCCCTTTTACAGTCCTGTGGTACCTGGCCTCTCTCCCATGGCTTCATGAAGATCATTGCCATTGGGCTCTGAGATCTCTGCTAGTTTTTTCAAGACCCTGGATGAAGCTCATCCAGCCCTGATGACCTGAATTCAGTCAGACTCAACAAAAGCTCTCTGACTGTCTCTTCTGTTATCTCTTCCATCAACGTCCCCCCTTCCTTATACAGATGATCCCTCTTAGGTCTCTGGCTGAAGCTTAATTTTTTTTGTTAAGACTGAGGAAAAGTAACTGTTGAGTAGGTCTGTCTTCTTTTTATCTTCGGTTAGGATTTCCCTCTGGTCTGTTAACAGAGGTCCCACAGTTTCCTTGGTCCTTTTTTTCTAGCCAACATACTTATAGAACTTTTTCTTGTTGTCCTCGACCTCCTTTGCCAGTAGCCACTTATTTTTTATCTTTGCCTTCCTGATTTTGTCCCTGCAGTTTCTTGCTATTTCTTGGTATGCTTTCCCTTTGCATTTGAACATTTTAGAAGCTTGCTATTCTCTTTGTGCTTCCATCAGTTTTGGAACAGTTTTGGACAGTTTTGTCTCAGTTTCACCACCTTTTCTCCCAATCCTGTCCTTCCAAAACAGACTGCAACCCTTGATGTTCACATTCCAGTCATAAGAGCTGCTCTACCTTCTGATAGTTTTCAGTGATCCCTATCAGATCTTCCCTGTCCTTTCCTATATTTTCTACCAGTTGCACACATTGACTAATAGCTGCTCTTATTTGTGAAAACTGAAGTAACAATTTTTGACCTTCTCTGAGTCATCCCTAACTAGATTGTTTTCCACATTCAGAAAAGGGCCTAAGGTTTCTCTGGTTTTCCTCTTATTTTTTACATACTTGTAGAATCCTTTTATTTTGTTTTTTGCCCTATGTCCCTTGTCAGCTACATCTCAAATTGTGCCTTGACCTTCCTAGTTTTCTCTCTGCATGCTCCTGTGATACTCTTGTACTCTTTACTACTACTATGACCAAGTTCCCCATTTATATAGGATTCTTTTCTGTTGCAAATCATTGAAGAGATTGCTGTCTAGCCAGGTTGGACTGTTGCACTTCCTGTTCCTTCATTGCATCAGGATACTTACTCATGCACCCATAAGAGGGCCTTAAAGTACAGCCACCTCTTCTGAACTCATCCTCCCTTCAGACTTGCCTCCCAAATAATCCTGCCCACCAGTTTCTTGATGTTGTTGAAGTCTGCTTTTCTCAAGTCCAGTGTCCTTATTGTGCTGCTTTCCTTTCTTCTTCCCCTTAGGAACTTGAATTGTATCATTTCATGGTCACTGTCTCCAAAGTTACCTTCCACCTTCACTTTCACAACCAATGCTTCCCTGTTTGTGAGTAGTAAGTCAAGAAGAGCTTCCCCCCTTAATGACAATATTAAACAATATCAGTCCCAGGAAATATCCCCGGAAAACCCTAAATGGCCTCTCTACCATCTGTATCAAAATATTATCCCCAGCCACACTCCAAGGATTTGCTGGATTGCATGTGTACTACTGTGTTTCTCTTCCAGCAGCTATCCTGATAATCAATGTCCCCCATGAGAACCAAGTCCTACAATTTGGAAACTTCCATCAATTTTTGAAAAAAAGGCCTCTTTTTCAATCGTGTCTACCTCTTCCTCTTGTTTTAGAGGCCTGTTGCAGACACCCATCATAACATCCCTCCTGCTGCTCTCCTCTCTGATCTTTACACAGAGGGTTTCAAGAAGCCTACCTTCTACTTCATATTGCACCTTTGAACCCATGTACATCACCTATATATATAGGCAACACCTTCTTCCTCTTCTCCTTCTCCTTCCCCCTCTATGTTTCCTGTACAAACTGTATCTACCATAGCACTCCTGTAGTCTTGTGAAGTATCTGACCATATCTCCATAATTCCATTTACATCATAATTCTGTGAATGTACTAGGACCTCCACTTCTTCCTGTTTGTTCTCCATACTTCTAGCATTAATATATAAGATTTCATAGACTTTCATAGACATTAGGGCTGGAAGGGACCTTGGGAGATCATCGAGTCCAGCCCCCTGCCCAAAGGGCAGGAAGTCAGCTGGGGTC
>NW_017728886.1:134630312-134662286 GCF_001723895.1 Crocodylus porosus
ATGGGTCCAAGGACAGAGCCTTGAGGGACCCCACTGGTCACAGGGCACCATGATGAGTGACTGCCATCAATTACAACCCTCTGGGTCCGACCATGGAGCCAGTTTCCCAGCCAGCAGATCGTGGTGGAGCCAAGGCCACAACTGGCCAGTTTGGCCAAGAGGTGATCATGGGATATATAAGCATCTCAGGTGTCTAACTGATTGTCCTATCATCTCCCTAAGAACAGAAGAACAGTGCTAATGCATCCATTATTTCTGATCCTTAATAAGATTTTAGCCAGGTCCCCAGATTCTTTACAAGTCTCTGGTCTTTTGTCTCCAAAAACCGTGGATCTGATCTGCCACTTCTCTTTCCTTAAAAAAAATAAACTTGCAGACACCTGTGACTGACAGATCAGTTATTGACTCTTTGTAAAAGGGGTGAAATGTCCTATTGGCAGCATGATGTGGTCCGCTTTTTCAGATAACTTGTTAAAGGTGCTATTTACATCTTTAATCCTTAAAATCCTCTCCAGTTTGAGTCCTGATTCAACTAGCTATTACTCAGTGATGGAAATTGTTGAATGAAGTATAGTATTTACAAACCCAGATTGCAATCTAGAGCTAATAGCATTACAAGGTTGCAGATCATGAGAATGTAGTTAAATATTTGTGGTGTTTAACTGCCTAAATAATTGTCCTCTCTGACTGGATAAATGCCTCCCTTAAGATTCTGAGTTGTGAGCCTTCTCCTGAAGTTAAACAATTCTTGTTAGGTGACTAAGATAACCCATGCTACCTATCCACAAAATATTGGAAAAAAAACCAGAAGGATGCCCAGTGGTTAGATAACCTACTTTGGAAGTGGGAAGCCAGGATTGAAATCATATCTGTTCTGCCTAACTGAACACAGGAACTTTAAACTATATCACCAGCATTCCAGGTTAATACAATGATATTTATGTGCACAGCTTTTTTGTCTTTATGCTCTGAGCATTTCTAAAGGATGGGTCCTAGTGACTTGATTCTGGGAAACTTGTTTTCTATGGAATAATGGCAAGGCTTAGGTAACTATGAGCCTGCTCAGAGGTGCTTGCACACAAGCATGCTTGCCCCACTCATATCCTCTCCCCCATACTTAGAAATGCAGTCATGATGTCACTCTTATGGCATTGTTAAACACTTAGGGAACATGGGGAGGGCACCCCTGGAGGCACTAGTATTGTATTTCCTGGCTTGACTCGTGCAATGAGTAAGTGTCTGAGATGCAGGATAGATAAATCCTTACCTAGGGAGTTAAGCAGTGGCTAAAAGACATCTAAGGGATGGACTCTCATCTCATAAGAAAGAGCCAAATAGATATTCTGAGTACCTTTCAACAGCTATTCACTCAACTAAAGCATGAAGGATTAAGTGGTTTGTAGAAAGTAGTTGTATTCCAAACTATTGCAATGCTCCATTTAATAAGAAGTAGATAATTAACACTGCCAAACGTGCACTAGTGTTGCTTAGTGAAATAGAAAAGGAAGCAAGATACTGCAAATAATGAAAACAGATGTTGTAGTTCTATAATCCAGGATGCACATATAGGATTTACCTGTGCAACATATTGAAGTTAATGTTAACTTCTTTGAGAAATGTGTGTCTACCATAATATATGTTTATTTAACTATCTTCTTCTCTTTGGAGATTATTTTTAGGCTTGAACAAACCTGCTGTGTTGATTCATTTCTGATTCTATAAAAACAAATTCAGCTATAATATCTCCAACAGATTGTTGGTTCTTGTTTTATTAAATATGGAATCATTTCAATCAAACCTTCATTATTTGCCTCAGTAGAAATGGCCAAATGCAATAAATGAGGAGACATCAGCACCATACATTATGCCTAGAATAATAAGGTATGTATAAAATCTCATCTTGTCTATTTAGTTTTGTTGTGCCTTACTTTGACACATTATTAAAATATTCATAGTAGGGTTACCTGTAAGCCTATTCATGTGTGTGTATTTGTGTTTGAGAGAAAGAAAAAAAGAGAGAGCAGACAGGGGAGATCAGGCTGCAAATTCTGCTGAGACATCTGTTTGATATAAAATATGTTTTTTCTGGAGTTTTTGAAGGCAGATGAAGAAGAATGGTATCTACAAAATGTAAGGGCCTTGAGAAAAGTGTTTAATATGGCTGTAAGAAGGTGGATCATCAAGGCTCTAAATTCCCTTTCTGGTGGGAAGTATGTGTGTGTGTGCATGTATGTCTGTATTAATGTCATGAAACAGAAGAAACTAGGAACTGGTAAGTGATCAGAAACCAATTTATATTGGTAACAGAACAGAAGTTCAGCACACAAAAATTGGTTTTAAAATAGCAGAACACTATCTAAGAGTTGTGTATTCCCTGCTCCCACCCCAAAGGGCATGCGTGTGTGTTCTGTTCATTACTGAATTAAACTACTCCACTTCCAGAAAACACATAACTTACATTGATTCCATCTTGGGCTTTTGAATGTCTGTACCCAGCTTAGGAGAATAACATGCAATAAAAAGGAGAATTTCTAGGCCTTCTCAGTGACTAGTCTCCTTTTATTTCCCTATGAATACCAGACTAAATGCCCCATCAATTCAGCTGCTTGTTTGTGGAATCATACAGAGAAAAGTTAGCATTCTTAAAAGTATTTATTATTTGGGAAAGAATAGATTTATTTTATACCACTTGAAGATTTTATTTTTAGAGTATAAGGGTCTGTAACAGGATCCTGCCCCAGGGGTGGCTTTAAGACCCTGGAACCCCCCTCAAATCTTGTTGCCTTTACTTTATTTGTGCAATTTTCCCTTCAACTTGCCTGTCTTGCCTTCATGTAATTATTTCTTTAAGAAAGAGGGAGGCAGCTCCAACACCTCCCCAAGCAAGATTGCATCCTCCTGAACATAGGTGTCACTGCTCATCACCTTAAGATTTAATTATGTGGTCTCCTCATCTCCCTTTTTAGCTGTTCCCAAGCCTCACCAATGTTATCAATTACTGAGTATTAAGCCCTGTTGTCCTATCTAGTCAATCTCTTATCCATAGGCCTTCAGCCCCAGTGTCAACTCCAGTCCATGCAGGCCTCTAAACCTGGAATGGTCTCTGCCACTGTTGGGGCTTTCAGCCCAGGTGTCTTCAGTGGTTCCAGCTTCTCTGGGGCTTGGGCCTCTGTACATCAAACAATCTCAACCCCTTTTGGACTTAGTCTTGCATTCTTGGCCCCTCCTCACCTCATAGGCTATGGGCCCCTGACCCTGGGTCTCTCCCCTTACAGACCATGGCTGTGGTCATGGTCTTTGACCTTAGCCCCTATCCCATGGGTCCCAGCCCTACTCCTAGGCCAGTTGAGACTTTCACTTCCCCTACAGTCTCAATCCTTATACCACCAGTCTGGCTTATCCCAATTCAGGTGTTAGAGGCCTTGCTACAGTCCTTTTGCTCAGGAGCTGTTCCCTCCATGGTGCTCTGGGCAAGACTCCCTGCCTAGCTCAAGCCCTAGTCTTATATCCTGCAATCCTAGCCCCTTTTTGGGTCATGTGGCTCCCTTGATTACCTTCTTCCTCACCTGCAGCCTGCTTCTCCTGCAGGCTACCTTCCCTTAAAGTAGCAGGAACAGCAAACTCCCCACTACAGGGTCCTGTTGTTGTGTGAAACATAATCAAAAGTGAAACATAATTACATCCCTTTTTGAAAATATTGGCCAAGAACTTTCAACTTCAAGCAACATGATAAGAGCCTGACAGTGCAAAGTTTAGGCCCAAGTTTAAGTCCAGGTTGATCGAGGAGGGTCAATGAGAACTGGGGTTGTTTGACCCCAGTAATCTTTCCTGCCACGGCAGGGAGTCGGACTAGGTGATCTAACTCAGGTCCCTTCAGACCCTAGAAATCATGAAACTATGAAACTGGGATGAGGGTTGTAAACTCCTTATATCTCTGTATAAGGACATCTTAGGCCTCCGCTACACAAATAATGCTCACAATGCTGTTTGTGTTTACATGTTCAAATTTTCTGTACAAAAAAACCATCCTGATCAATAGATCAGGGAGGCAGAAATAAAGATAGCTGAGACTAGGTGGATAAGAGTTTGGTGGAGAAGAAATGATTAATAGGCAGAGACGAAGAAAGAATATAGCTAGGGATGAATAAAAAAATCCTACTGAATCTATTTTTCAACAAATAAAGTAGAATTTTGATTAAATAGAATGTTTTGCAAAAAGAATGCATATCCTCTGGGGAAAAAATGTTTTGGCCCAAACTAAAAGGTGTTGGTATTTTTCAGTGTAGTCAAAACATTTTTTTTTTTTTTTTGTCAAATTATATTCTGTAGGAGGAAAAATAAGTTTTGAGCCCCCTTCCTCCCTCCCTCCCCCCTCCCGCTAATGTAGGAACTGTCTTGGAAAATTTAACTGGAAATAATAGAGGCAGTTTCACTGAAGTTAGGGTACGAAGTAGGAGCAGAAGATCTCAAGCCAGCTGGAAAAAAAAAGAACATAGAGTAATAAATGGTATATCTGACTGTACTTGTAAAGTCAATTAGAAAGATGAAGTAAAGAAATCTTTATCTAAGGACCGAGGAAAAAAAAGAGAATGCATCTCTTTGGAAGATAAGGAGCCAGACAAAAGCAAAAGTTGAAAGGGGGTGAGACAAAGAAAATAATGTTCTGAGAGGTTAATAAACTGGTGGACTTGCAAGGGCAGCTGGAAGGATTAAAAATAGAGAACAAGGAGAAATAGAGATAGAGAACATATTTAGACTTAGAGCTAGGAGAAAAGAAGGAAATGGGATTAGTTGTCCTTGTATGGTTAACTTCAACACACTGGAAAACTTGACACATTGTGTTTAACATATGGAATTTCACATACAAATGTCCTGTTTTCTGTACCATATATACCTGCATATGAAATATGCCTTTTTCTGAAAATTAGCTGCTCAGGATTGGAATGAATGTCTTAAATGAGGAAATGTGGTAGCTGAATTGCCCATTGAGCCAGATGGGCAACCAGCAGCATGTGCTGAGTCAATTAAAGGCCTAATCCTGCTAGAGCCAAACTGCCTGACCTCTCTTCTCAAGCTGGGTGGGTACCCTCAGCTGACTCATCAGGCATTGCTGGTTGAGCCAAATGGCCCAGCTCCAGTTCTCTTCCCAAATTGATTGGGCAGCCAGCAGTGCCTGCCATATCAGTCAATGAGGGGGTTAACAGAGCAGCCACTGGGGTTTTTAATTGTTTCCCATACTACTTCAGCTCCATGCAGAAATATCACACTTTCTGGTATTGTCAAGGAAAGTACTATTTTCCCTTCATTCCTTCTTTCAAAAGCAAGGTGCATACCTTATTAAGGTGTGTGTTATCATTCCCCTGCTCCTCAACCCACATTTTGCTTCCTCTCTAATTTTCTTTAATAACCTGTAAAAGTGCTGAAGCCTCCCAGTAGTTGCAATACCATTGGGTCCTTTCAGCATTAGATATTTATGAAAATTCTCAGGACACAAACATGATAAATGGGTGAATGCCTGATCTAGGCAATGACCAGCAAAAACACCTAATTTGTTTTGTTGGTATATTATTTATTTGCTTCATTAATGGCCTAATCCTGCACCTGTTGGTCATAGTGATTAAATCCTGAGAGAATCAGCTGGTTTGACATAAACAAAGAACTAGCAATAGCCCTTTTTTCCTTTAATGATTCTCATAATTGAAGGCAGGGCTAGGTGACTTGCTCAGGAAAGCACAAGCATTTATAGGCTACAACCTACTTTGTCAGATGCTATGAATCATCTGTAGTTGATGAAGTAGGCTGTAGTCTACATAAGCTTTTGACTTTCTGAATTAGTCAGTCTTTAAGGTGCTACCCTGCTCTTGCTTCTGTCCATCTTCAAACTAACACAACTAAGTAATGACCTATCTTTTATCATGGATTTATGAACTGTTCACTTCATTATAGGGACCAATGTCAACTGGAAATTCAGATCTAGATTTACGTTTAGATTTAAAATACAAAATTCAACACTTGCTGAAGAAATGTAACCCTAATATTTTATATCCTCAAAATTATACCTACAGCTTAGTGGTTGATGTAACTAGGAGTTAGATTATTATTATAATTTTAACAGTACACATAGCAAATTCTGGCAAATTGTGGAAACTTCTAAAAAGCTGATTGTGATCCTATAATGCATTGTTTGTTTATTTATTTCTGTTTGTTTTCCAGGAAACTAGGTGTAACTAGAAATAGGTATGGTAAAATACTGTATTTTCTCACAAATAACACATATAAGATATGTACCTTCTTTCTGAAAGGCAGACTGAAGATTATGTAATTATTTGTTTTGCGCTCCTGGGGATCAAGGGGGAAGAGAAAGTGCCCATAGCTAGCAGCTAGGTTGCCCCATGTGCAATTGTGAAGCATTGCTTTTCCTTTCCTCTGGCAGAGCCAGTTCCGTATTTCCTCACTTATAATACACATCCTGATATCCAGCAGCTGAATTTTGAAAAAAGTTGGATGTATGTGAAACAATACTTGTGGCACTGTAGTTGAGAAGCATTTGTCTAATAAAACAAGACAGACAAAACCTGGGGGGGAGGAAGGAAGGAATATAATCTCTTTTCTTAGTTGGAAACTAGAGCACAAAGATAGTAGTTATTTTCAAAGATCAGCTAAACTCCAATTGACCTTCACTGGGAGGTGGAAGCCCACCACCACCATTTGTTTCTGTAAAACCTTTCCTAAGTGACTTAATGGCTATACAGGCAATTGGTGACAGATTTAGGATATAAGTTTATTAATATTTCCATCTTGCCAAATCATCTGAGGTAGAACAATGTAAGAAAGGGAATGAGTAACTAAAATAGTCTGTTTCCCAGATTGTTTTCACCCTGTGAAAAACAGTTAGTTTCCCTTATTTCCCTTCTAAGTATGCACATTATTCTCTTTTAGATGTAATTTGGCTTATTGATGCATTTTTTTTCCTTTGGGGAGCAGGTTTTTCAATGCTGCATTAATTTCTGAAGTTAAGAATGAACTTTAAAGAAAAGGAAATGTAAATGTGCATATGCTTATGGTGCCATAACACATCCATAACAGTTTAATGATCAGTTTTAAATACTTACTGTGCTTCAGTAAATACAATATTCTTGTTCCTTCCTGTACAATCCTTTATGATATATGCAGTTCAGACTCATTTATAGTTTTATATATAGCATTGCTTATGTGAACTGTGTTATACAGCTAGGTTTTTGTCTTTACTGGGTTCATGACAGAAAGTCACTACATTTTAGAAAAGGTTATTAATCAATGCACAATCTCCTCTCCCTCATGCAAAAACAATTGGACAGGGGAGAATTTTTTCAAAGGGCTAAAGAGATTTAGTTACGTGCTATCTTCCTTCAATGCGTTTTTAAATTTTAGTGGCAGTGGCTGTTTTAGGGGCTCAATTCAAAATGGCTTCAGAGGCAAAAGTCAGTGATTTTTTTTAGACTTACTCAGCAGTTAATTTGGTTCCCCTCCACCATGTATCATCTATGGAAATATAGGCCACAGTGCTGTAAGGTACTTAAACACAAATCCAGCCTTCAGGATATAAATTAGTTTAATAGAAATCAAATGATTTACTAATGAGCTTAAAATTCACCATCTGTAGAAGTTTCTTCCTGAATCGGGGTCAAAATTAAAATTTTTACAGGTGCTTGTGTTCATCTTTGTTCTGATAAATCATTATAACACAGCTGGAACTCCAACACAGCAAAACAGTTGCTGTCTTATACATTCAGACCTAATAACAGTAATTGATGCCTTTCTCACATTGAAATTAGCCTGCTCAATGCACTCTCTAGAGCAGGGGTGGGCAAATATGGTCCGCAGACCAGTTCTAGCCTGCCAGGCAATCTCATCTGGCCCGTGAGTGCCCACCAATTAATTTTACCCCACCCAGCCAGGATGCCACAATCCCACCTTTGTGCATGGAAGAGCCTGGCCCAGTCAGCACACAGCTGGGCAGGGCTGATAGTGCCACTGCTACAGCTGCTGGGGGACCTGCTTGGCTTCTCTGGTGTCCAGTGGCTCCTTCTCATCTTCCTGCTGCAGAGTTCACTCTGAGCAGCAGGTAGGGAAGTGGTGGGGGCAGAGGCAGCTGTGGCAGGGCTAGCAAAAGCTATGGCTGGGTGGGAGCACGGAGCTTGGGTCTGGAGGGAGTGTGGAGCCTATGCCAAGGGGGTGGCAGGAGCTTGCATGGGCAGGGTGTGGGTGTGAGGGAGGGTTGGGAGGTGTGGGGACCCTTCACATATTCCCCCCAATGGGGCACAGCCCCACCAGCAGTGGCAGCAGACAGAGGACCTCAGGGTTCTTGTGGCCCACGTATGCACTGCTGTCTGGTTGTGCACAACTCTGGCCAGTGCTGCACATGGTGGCAAGGAGAGCAGCCAGGCCAGCCCACCTCTATAACATGTGGCTCCTTGCAGCACAGGTGTAATTCCTGGAACTTGCACACCACTAGGAGAAGCCCCGCGCAGTAAAGCCAGCTGCCTTTCCTGCCCCCTGTCATGCAGGTCCTGAGAATCCACCAGAAGTGGAGGGGAGCCTCACCTCCTGCTTTCCAGCAGAGTCCCAGGACCTTCAAGGCAGGGGGCATGGAAGGCAGCCAGCTCCATCACGTGGGGCTTTCCTCAGTGGTGTATGAGTGCCGGGAGCTACATGTGCCCTGTGGGAATCCCTGTGTGATACAGGCAGGCTGGTCTGGCTGAACGCCTTGTTCCCAAGTGCAGCACTGAATGGAGCTGTTTGCCACTGGATGGAAGCAACTGCATGGGCCACAAGTGCCCCAAGAGCTCCCACCTGCTGCTGCTGCTGCCTGTGGCAGAGGCTGTGCACCATGGGGAGGAGTGTGTGTGGGTCCTCACATCCCCCCACCCTCCCTCACACACCACAAACCCACACCCTTCCCCCACAACCCTCCACATATATACCCCCCAACATACCCTATCCCCCCATACACAACTACCCACCTTACATCCCCCCACGCCCTCCCCATACCCCACTGTACATACACACTCATTCCAAAGCACCCCCCCCACACACACACAATATACAGGAGTAAGACTTTATTTTTTCAGTTATTATGCAATCACCTCTATACATACTACACAAGCACAAAACATCACAAGAATATTTTTGTAATAAAATTAAAATATGTTATAGTAAGTGTTTGACTTTTGTGTTTTTTTCTGGTTTAATATGGCAAATCTCCCCTCCCAAAAGGAGTACTTCCAGGAGGAAAAAGGGGAGGGAATTCTGGTGGCAAACGTGAGGGGTTAGGGTGGGACTTCCAGTCTCAAGATGGCAAATGGGGGTGGGGCACCTGTCAAGGAGCATGGCTACTCTTGCAGTCCTCAACAGCTCACCAAAACTCATTAAGCAGCCCTCCAACAAAACTAATTGCCCACCCCTGCTCTAGAGGCAGGGCTGGTCTTATCGTTGGGTGATATAGGTGACTGGCCAGGGCATCGTGGTCAGGGGGCACCACACATACACATGTACAGATGCACACACAGCCATGCTCAGAGCAGCACTCCCTACCTACACCCTACCCTAGCTAATACCCACCCCAGGCAGAGAACCCATGTCCAGCCCAGTCTGCCTTCTGCCTCCTGACTCCAGCCATTGCTCATGGGGAGCTGGGCTGGGCATCTGTGGGCAGAGTGGTACATGCTCCAACTCACCTGCCTTGCTCTCACCCAGCATCAGTGGTGTTTGCGCACAGGGAAGCAAGCACCCCAGTCCAGCCCAGCAGTTTCTTTTGGGGCTTTATTTTGTAAACACTCACTAATAGTACTATATACTTAAGATCAAAGAAATGGTGCCAAAATACGAGTTCACCCAGGGTGCCATTTTATCTAAGACCAGCCCTGTCTATAGTGATATCTATAATAACCACTTGGGAACTGCAGCTGCGTTTCAAGGTAACTGGCTGCTTGGTAAGGTTTTTCTGTTGAGCAAATTAAACTTGTGGTCTGTGACCTGCACTGCTCTTCTGTTAGTTTCCAGGCTGATTTTAAGATGGTCCCAAAATCTGAGGGACACTTTTTTCTCTTTATAGGATGCAGCTGTTTGGACAGCTCTGGTCTGGCCCTGTGGCCTACTTAACTTTGGGCTGGGTGGCAGGAGAAGCTAGTTCAAATCCCTAGAGGCAGGAAGGTTAGAACCCAGGCTCTTCTACTCCCTAGTAAGTACCCTAGCTACTAAGCTAAAGGCATAAGGGAAGGGCACCTGACTAGTATTTCAGGACTTACGCACATAGTTGTGTAAATCTCTTCCCTAGTGCAGTTCAGTAGGGAAGTGCAGGGTTAGCATAGTTGTGTGAAATCAAAACTGTGCATAAATGCCAAGAATTAAAGTTATGCATCCATATAACTGCCATTTAGAGATATGGATCTAAATCATATTTTACTTCTACACAGCTAAGCATGGAGTCTGCAGTATGGGAGGTGTAAACTGTAAAGATGATAGAAAAAATATCCGTGGAGGAACTACTGACTCCTCAGTACTGGGTGGGGAGCCAGGCCAAAATTCTACACACAAACACTAAGTTAAGCTTGGGATCAAAGCTCTCAGGCTGATCTTCCCAAACCCTGGGGTCCATCTGCCCTCTATGGATCTTCTCTTCCTTTCCCTTCCTCCAGCAATTTTTGGAAAAAGAAAAGTGAAATAATAATGATTAGAATGGCTTTGCACTGAGTTCTGAAAAGTCATAAATCTGTGCTGAAATCAGTTGCTTCTTGCATTTAACATCATTCTGTCTTTCTTGCTCTTGGAGGTATGGTGAAAGAATCATGATAAAATGATCTGCAGTGGTACACTACTCTTCTAGATAATTTTACAAAAATATAGATCTTATAAGGCAGCAGCTAATGTGATATAAAATTGCCCAACTGTAGAAATCCTTCTTCTTTATTTGCAATATTATTACTATTAATAATAATCATTCTTATTTCTTTTGGGGCCATTTCACATGAATCTTTCCTATCTTATGGAAATTACAGTGTAATTCAATTTTCCCAAATAAGTCTGTCAAAAATACACAAAATGTATGGTGTCTTCAATGCTTGTGTCTATTTTACAAAGTTCAGTGAAGGTCACTGTTGCAGGGGAGAAAAGTGACAATTTAAAGTCTTTTCCCCCCTATGTTCATGCATTTATGTGCTGGATGTAATATACCTTATAAAATATACTGATACTTCTGGAAAAAAACTCTTATGATAATAATTCTTTCTGGTTTTTTTTTTTCTTTTTTGTATACAAGTGTTTTTAGCTATTTTCCAAATTACAAGATGTCAGCCTTCCCCCAGCCCTTTAAAATAACCTCTGAAAATATCTTCTTATTCAGAAAGAAGCTTTAATAGAGTTGCTCATCAGTCATATTACATATCATGGAAAACTTATGTGTCCTACACCTGAAAAGAAAATGTATTTCACCACAGTAATGCCTCAGTTCTAGATGATAAAGTTATAAGTTAAACCAGGTAGCATGAACAGTAGAAGAAAAATTAATGTTATGTAGTGATCAGCAATAACTGTGTGCATTTATGCACATAAATGTATCCCTCCATAAATGTATTAAAATAAGCTGCAGTGAAAATTTTTGACACTGCACACAGGAGGGCAGGGCTGATTCATAGCAGAGTTGGACAAAACTTGTAGTTTCCATTTTGGGGGAACTTCTAACATTTTAAAAGTGTGCTTCCTGCCACAAAAGAGAGTTCCATCAACACTGCATTTTTAAGAACACCCACACACGATGCTTCTAAAACAAAAATATTCTCCCCTGGATGTGAATAGCTGGTGCTAAAATTAACTTAATTCTTATCAGGTTCACTGCAACAATGAAAAAGATCTTTGACATTTGAAGCCTGCTCTTCAGTGTTAAATAGTTCCAAGGCAAAATCTGCCCATGCTAACTGACCCTGGATGCCAAGGGCAGTTGACTCTCAATGCTGTGAAAATAAAGCATTTCTGTAGGCCAAGAGTCTAGAAGCCCAGGCCCCAGAGTCATGGACTCTGGCAAGCTGTTCACAGGAAACCAGATTTGGCAGACAAGTTTCAAATCCTGTGTGGCAAGCAGAGTTCTGTCAGAAGATTCATCAAAATGACATGTTTCTGCAAAATGTTTTGCTTCCAAGAAATCAGCATTTCCCAACAAAATAGAAAGATCCTTGGGAAGTTCCTTGACCAGCAAATTGTCTGGCCACCCAATTATACCACATCTTTTACCCTGGAAAGTCTTTATTATCACTCTGATGCCATGTTAATTTTTTAATCTTGTCATGGTAGAAATTAAAAAGTTCACTGTCCTAAAAGAAACAGAGGACAATGAGAAAGAAAATGGAACTGAATTACAGGTAATAAACTGTGAGCGACCAAGGAAGACCCAATCAACTTTATGCAGAAGGTACATTATGGGATGGCTAAACATTTTTGTACTTCTCATCAGATATCTGCTTTAATTAACAAAACGCATTATATTGTTTGGTCTGGGAACATCATTATATGACACCTCTTAGCTGAATGAACAGAGATATTAATGAATGGTCTGATTTTACAAGCTCTTCACTATTTATTACAGTAGTGTTTTTGACAGACTGGCAAGGTTCAACCCACTCCTTCTGTAGCAGTACAAGTACAGTTTTAAGTGGGAAAGGCCAGTATGCATCTTGGCTCCCTTTTTATCATTCTTCTAGTGTTCCTCTCCAGATAAGGCTTTGCCTAAGAGTCATTTAACTGAATTCAACCTGGAGGTAGCAGGCACAACACCCACTGACTTCAAGTGATTAGAACTTGTGTCAGAGCTAATTTGGTCCAATGCTTCTAATGACGTTGTGAGCATAAGTATACCCCAAATATCAGGGGTAACATTACACTAAAAGGTATTGTGCAGAGCCTTTCAAGGTACATACTTTTAATTCATAGCTGCAAACTGCACCAAATCCTCTGCTGTGTTAACATGCAGAGTACAGCATCACTCCTTTAGGACTAAGATCTTTCTCTTTTTGGAGTGAGCAGCAGTTTTGAAAAAAAACACAAAAATGTTGATTTCTCATTAGCAAGCATTTGATTGCCAAACAATGTTCTCTCTGACATTATAATTTGGGCGTGATGAAATGATGATAAAGAACATTCTAAAAAGTGTCAGTAGCTGGCACAATACCATAGATTATTAAAACTTTTTTTTATTATTAAACTGATCTTAGGCCTACAAAATGTAATGGTGTGTCTTTTAAAATGCAAAAGGGCATAATTTCTGAACAGTAGTCTTTTTATATCTATGCTAGAGAAATCAAATATGGATGTGAAAATGACCATTCACTACAAGAAAAATTGCTAGCAAATACCTACTTTAGCCAACAGAACAAAAACTCCAGCTGGGAAAATTGAATGGGTTGTTGTGTTATGTTACATGATGAGTACAAAATAAAAAAAACCCCAAACATACATTGAGAACTGTACAGAATAAGAAATCCTAGCTATGATGTTCTAAGGGCTGTGACATTAAATAATATTTATTTTGTTTTCAAAGAAAAGTAGAATCCCAACTCTTTTTGGGTGCATCCCCACAAGCAGGAATCTGAGTTTCCCTAAGGACACTTGTCCCTGGGGAATGCCCATACACACGCACTCTGGCATGCAGCGCATTGCCCCAGGTTGGGAAGGGGAAGCTGCAGCTTTACCTAGGGTAATGGGTACCTCTGGGGTCTGCAGCCATGGCAATCCAGCAGCAGGGAACCTGGCCAGCAGCTGGAGTGTGGCTCTGACTGGCCAGGCTTTGGTTTTGGGCAGCATGCAGAGCTGCCATATGCGCCACCCCATTTTTTTCAGGCATGAGTTTTTTTGACACCAGGATTTCCAGCTGTACGCTCATCTGGATGCACCCTTCAAGTCTAGAAGAATTAAGCCATTGACTTCAATGATCCACAGTTTCTGTGTCTATGCTCTCAACTTCTTAACAGAAAAAAAGAAATGTGCTCTTGTCCTTTTCATCTCTATCTTTTGGCTGCTCGGTTTCAAAAGGGATGAAGACAAGACTTGGTAATGCCTAGCCTGTGATATAGTGGCTAAACTGCTGTATTGTGAAAATGAAAAGCCCCTCTGAATGAGGAAGGTCTAGGAACTGAGTCTTCTGTTTCAGGGCTGTCCAACTGGTGATCTGTGAATAATTCAATTTCAGCCCTGTGGTCCCACCCAGTCACCACTAGCCCCCATTGCATTGGCTGCAGAAGCAGCTGGGGATTCTAGACTTGCTTTCTCCAGATTCCCCTACCCTGTCCCAGGGGGTGGGGTGATGCAGCGTGGGGGCAGCCCACAGTCCTGGGGGAGCCGTCAGCCTGGGGCACCTAACAGGCATAGTGAAATGGAAGTGTGGGGGTGCAGAGAGCCACCAGGGCACACAGTGCAGCAAGGGTGAGGGCACCAAGACACATCGTGCAGCAAGCATGCAGAGGGATGCGCTCACCAGGGCATGTGGTGCAGCGGGGGGGGGCCATGTGGCCTCTCTGCATGCTGCAATAGGGGGCCCATGGTAACTTGGTGGCTAATGTTAATCTGATTAGCTGAGAGAGTTCACTATATATGTACTTCATAGACAAAGGATAGTATGGCTGCAACGCCCTACACCTCCCCCCTGGATCCACCCATGTGCCACCCTATTCTTTCTTTGTTATATATACCGAGCAGAAGCCTAACAGAAATTAAAGTGAGTATGTGATCTCCATCCAAAGAGGAAAACAATGTGAGTTAGTTATGTCTTGTGTTATATCACAGTTGACTGTTTAAATTTGCTAAGAGGCTAGACAATTGATTTGCATAGGATGATTTGGATTGAGAATATCCTGCCTCAGGCAGGGGGCTGGGCAAGATGACCTAATCGGGTCCCTTCCAGCCCTATTCTTCTATGATTCTATGAATGCTCAGTTTGGGACCAAGTTCTGTTCCCACTGACGTGTATAGCACATCCCCTGTAGATGTCAGTGGGGAAAGAATGAGGTCTGTGTTTACAGCTTTTGACAAGCCTGTCCTAAATAAACAAACCAAAACCTCAATTCCTCTCTCCAGAGCTGTGTAATGTAGTTCTTTGTTGGATATTTCTATGATGAAAATCCAATTGTAATAAAATTTGCAGCTAGCTGGAGGAGTAGTAAATGCATGAGGGGATAGAACCAGATTTCAAAGTAATCTAAAAAGAGAAGAGTTATGGAGGCTGAAGGTAGTTTGGGCATATTCAGTAGTGTTAAATATAAAGTCCTACAGCTAGAGAGAAAGAATAAACAACACAGATACAACATGCAGATTTAATGCCGAGTGATAGAGGGCATTCTATTAAGGCATGTTTATTTTAAATCTTCCCTGGATAATTTTTTTCCATACAATTTAGACACCAAGAAGATAAGGAATCTGAAGACTAAGGGAGGTTCTCTGTATCATAAATTAACTGTAACAAAAAGTCAGAGCCTCACCATTCTGGGGCATAAGCAATCCTTGACACGGAGCTTAGTAACAGTGTAGTAAGACTCACCTGCATCATCATCGTTATCATCAGGACTGCAGTGGATATACATTTAGAACATTGTTATGAAAGTCCTACTTTCCCTTGATATTTTGGATATATTCCTAGGATGTACAGGAATAGCAAGAACGGTGTACAAATCAAAGTGTTCCACTCGTTCCAAGTGTTGATTCAACGTTCAATCCACTTGAACATTAAAGGTATCAAGTACTGGACTTTTTCTCTCTGTTTACTTCATGCTTATCTGGTACTGTTTTTTCTCTTTATCCCATAAATTATTCAGTAAATACGTTAAGACCAAATCCAACAGCACCACTTACACTCATCAGTGTATTTTTCAACTTATGTATAAAAATGTAAAGATACAATATAAAGGTAACCCTAGCTGTAGGATTTGTAATAGTCATGGCATTTTAAAATCCAAGGGAAGCCATAGGACACGCACATATGTACATAAACAGAATGGGCATAATGAAGGGGATCTAACCACTGATATTGAACCACTATGAGAGAACAATTTTAATCAAAGATCGAAAATAAGATTTCAAAGAACTTGAAATTCATAGCTACAAATCATAAGCAGTCACAATGGTATCATGCATGACAAGGTGACTGTATTCTGGATAAGAGAACAACAAACTGCCTAACTGATTTCAGTGGGATTGTGTAAGATAACACAATGGTGTGAGTTACAGAAAATGACTCCTACAGCAGTGCTTTAATTTTGTTATAAAATGAGCAAATTGAGGCTGTATGGGTTTTTATATATAAATTCATACAGCAAGATCACAAAAACCACCAAAATATTTCCATTGCTTGCCTAATTTTTCAGGTGCTAATGGATTGAAAGTCAGGAAGCTTTTTTTTTAGAGAGTTCATACACTGGTATTCATACAGTCTTCATAAAGTAAGGTTTTAGCTTGCATAGCCTATCAATGTTTGCTTTTGAGCAGGTCTTCTCTCATTAATTACCTGATTCCTAGTTCACGCTGTCAGCAGGCCAGGGGCAGAGTAACTGGTATTAAGTCCCTTTACATATGAAAGCTCCAGTTTTGGAATAATTAATTTAGTTATTGACAGGTAATTATTAGCTACTTTGCTGTTCCTCAAATCTTATCCAAGCAAGTCTCACATATTCTTTAAAACTATGTCAGCTACATGTTGAACTTTCATCTAAGAAAGTTCATTTCATTATTATTATACTTTATTCAGACCCCTTCACAACTACCTCATAATATAATTCACAGTGACCTTACATACATATTATATCCATTTCACAGATAATAATGTGAATGCGCAGAGAAGTTAAAGGTATGTGTATATTGTCCTAATAGGTCCTAGTGGCTATTTTCAAAGATGCTGGAGACTAAGGTCTTGAGAACCAAAAAGTAAGAGGCCTCACTGGCATATTGCTGGGTTTGGAAACATCCTGACTGGGACATATTATTATTGGGCTGTAGATATACTCTAAACATTTAATTCAGAGTCAAATAGTGAATCACTGGCAGAAATAGAGATAAGTGTGCTGACTGCCAGTGTCCTGCTCTCACCAGTTGAAAACACCACTCTGTAAAAAAGGAATCTTAACATCAATCTCAATGTACAAATTGTAAAAGCATACTTCTCTTTTTTTGGTAACTATTCAACATTTCATTTAGTGAAAAGAATGAAATCCACTAACCATCTATCATATCACTATTAGTATCTTTGTGTTTGAAAAAGTAGTAGCTTGAAAAATAAGATGGTTTTGATGAAAGTAGACATGGCAGGGTATTTTTGCCATGATGAAAAACTCCAGGAGCAAACTTTAAATAAATACGTTTTAAAAAGCAATCAGAACAAAATGCAATCTTTTAGAAATAAATACCAATTAAAACAGGAAGTTACCTTGATTTAATTTAGTACTGTCATTGTTGCTTTTGCTTAGACGATTTATCCTGTTCACAATTTAAATAAACATGCACTATATTTTTATTGAACTTGATTTGGCATTAGAAGATATTTGGGTAGTGTTATAATATCTTGATTTTTTATGCACAATTAAATGTCACCCCCAGTAGGGTCATGAGTAGGAGTCATTTCATTATTTACTTCCATCAAATGCTTAGAACATTCTTAATATTCAGGAGATGTAAAGTGCAATATGTTAAAAGCATGTTTAAAATAACTTATGTATACAAAGAAGTCAACAAACTAAAAACAGACTCTAATACCATTTAGAAGAATGATCAACTATACTTTAATGGTGTAGTCATTTCTCTGTCATTGTAGCTAACAGGGCACATCTACATATGCCTCTACATCGCCATAGCAACATCACTATGGAACATAGCTGCGGCATCACGGTTTTTACCCACAGATGCTACATCACCATAGCGCACTGCTACAGCAATGTAGCATCTCCGGTAGATGTGTTTACTGGGCTGTAATTTAGCATGCTGTGTTGAATTAGTTTTAAGGTCTCTTTCATAGATGCGATTAATGATAAAATAAATATAGTGCTTCTTGTTGTAGAACAGTAACTTATTCAGTCTCTAATTGAAAGATCAGTTTCCTTTATGCTTCTTTACTCAATGTTTGATATAAGAGTATTTTCAAGGAAACCTCTCTAGTGGGAGTATATTGTCAATTCCTTATAGAGGCATTTAAAGCCAGATCCAAATAAACCTTCTAGGTGCCTCCACTAAGGCATTGTAACATACAAATTTAGGTGAATATACAGTGCCTGAGTTAGGCATCTGAGTTTACCCTGTACAGTGAATGTAGAGATCAAGGCAACTCAGAAAGTGAATCAGGTAGCCATTAAGATGAGTCTGAACACCTCCTCCTTCTAGAAGCTTAAGCACCTGACCCAGGGTTGCCAAGGCAGGATGTCCATCGAGTAAAATTCCAGGCCACTCAGAGGGAAGGTACATAATCGAATCAAAACATCTAAACAACAGCAGAGTTGGCTTTAATATAAAGCACAATATATATTTGTGCTTTATATTCTCCCTACTTTTAATTTTTGATCACAGTCAGTCGGGGGAGGAGGGGTCATGCTAAACTGTTTCCCAATAGGATTACAGAAGGAGCAAGAGTTTAGGAAATCAGATATCTAGGGTTTTAAATCTACAGCACCGGGAGCTTACACAAGTTACATTTTTGCATGATCGGGCCCCTGAAAGCACTCTACAGCCATGATGTAACACATATTCATGGCTGCAGAGTGCTTGTAAAATAGCTGATCACATGAAAATGAACTCTTGTCAAATGGGATGTTAGATGAAGGTACTGTAAAGCAAAGTACCTTAGAGAATCTGTGTTCCCTTGAGGGTTAGGTTTTCACATGGGGGCAGGGCTGAGGCTGGGGCTTGCATTGGTGAGTCTGAGCCCCAGCCCCAGCCCCAACCCCGGAGCTGTCAGCAGGGGGAGGGAGTAGCAGCAGCTGCCAGGTGGTCTTGGCCTGGCTGGAGCTAGAAGAGGGGAGCAGGGTGGAACAGAGCCCCCTCACCTCATGGGCCAAGCCCAGCTCCACCCAATACTTTATCCAGGGTAGCTGGGGGAGAGGGGGGGCACTGTGAGGCAAAGGAACTCTATTCTACCCCAGCCCCACTCCAGCTCTGGCCAGGCAAAGCCTAATCTGTAGCTGCTGTTGCCACTATAAAAAGTCCTGGGCAGGGGGTGGGGAAAAGGATCTCTGTTCTCCCTGTAGGCCTATCCCAGCTCCCCTCAATACCCCAGCTGGGGTAGTGGGGGGGGGGGGGGGGTGAGTCAAGAAAGGCTCCCTTCCCCCACTGCCCTGCCTGGGACTCAACAGCAGCTGCTGCAAGCTCAGCTTGGCCTGACCAGAGCTTGATCTGGGGAGCAGGGTGGAAGAGACTCCTTTTACCTCATGGACCCAGCTCAGCTCCCCCCCCATTACCCCAGCCAGGGTAGCTGAGAAGGGCCCAATAGGCAAGGGGGCTCCTTTGTATGCTATCTTCCCTCCAGCTCTGGCCAGGCCAAGATTAACCAGCAGCTGCTGCTGCTCCCTTCTCCTCCCCTATGGTCCCCCACTGACAGCCCTGGAGCTGGAGGGTGATGGGGAGAAGGATGGTTCAGCAGGCTCCTCAGAGGCTGCTGGGGCACCCCTACCTGATGGACTGACCACTGTAAGGAGGCTGGAGCCTCCCCTCATCCCCAACCCAACAGGCAAATGTCTGCTGGGCAAGAGGGCACTCTTAACTCATGGCACTTTGTATAAAGTACCACAAGTTAGAGTGGCACACCTAAACATCTGTAGGCAGCCACATACTTCCCAAATAAATGCCCGAACTGTCACATTATGAATGGGAAGGTGGGCATCCCTTCTGCTGAATCAGGCCTAGCAGAGAAAGCTGCAAAATCCATTGGCCAAGGTGGACAACAAACAAGATCTAATAAAGAATGCAATACACACTCCAGCAAGTTGGCAAGAATGAATACAACTGGTTCAGTGATGAGGGTATGTGTTTAGTTGTGGAGAGTTCTGGGTCCTTGTTCCTGGTCTCTGGACTCTTTATCCATTTTACATTAGACAGTTATTAAAGCAAATGCACACAAAGCAGAAATATCCTTGGTAGGAGAGATGTGAATGTAAGATTTTCTCTCTCCCTCTCCTCCACTTGGTCACAGATTCTCACTTGTATTCTTTTCTTCTGGCTTCATGAAGCTTGCCCTTTTGTCTGCCCATTAAGCCAGTTTCAACAGAAGAAAAGACATGGAAGTGGGGACACCCAACTTGTCATAGCTGATGGCATTCTTCTGGGAAGGGTGAGATGTAAATTTGAATTCCATTAGATAAATTATAACCTATAATCCAGCTCTCTAAGGCCAGGTACAGGCATTACACTTTTCCTGGTATAAGTGATCAGTCAAAGTCTACCCCTGTAACAGAACAGAAGTTCAGCACACAAATCCCATCTATACCTGTAACAGAACAGAAGTTTGCCACACATAGACTAGTTGAAAAATGGCAGAACCTGGTCTAAGGTTTCTCCTTCTCTTCCCCCAATCAAAGGGTGAATGTTTGTTTTGTTTGCTACCAATCTAAACTACGCCACTTACAAAAAGCTACATAACTTAAATCAATTCCACTGTGGGCATTTTGAATGTCTGTACCTAGCCTAATTTCCTGAAAAAGTGATCTTACCACTAAGCTGTTTGGCAAAAGATGGGCCCTATTCCCATCCCATTTCTTAGTGAGCTGCAGGTATGTTCTTAGCCTCAAACAGTGGCTGGCATGCTCTGCCCACACCTATGATTTGGATTGTATCAGAGGTAGGAGTTAGGCATTCAGGTGGCTGGTCTGAATTGCTTCTGATTATGTGCAGTAACTCAGGTCTAGGTGACCTGGAAACTTGTCAGACCAAAATGGAGGCTTCTAAGAAATGTAGGTGCCTGAGTGTGGGCAATTTAATGCGGTCAAGTCAGATCATTCTTTGGGAGTTAGGTACCTAAATTTCACCTAAGTCTTTTTTAGGTGCACAGAAGGTTATGTTTTCTCTTATGTACTCTCTTATAAATATTGAGCAACTCTCTTGTCTTGAGTAGAGTAATCTTGAATTTATATCAGAGTAACACAGAAAATTTACAGCAGACTCTATAAGGCATCATATTCAGAAAGATATTTCTCCATGAAACATTCTCAGTTTTCATCTGTTCCCAAATTCTTGCAGCTTGAATTATTATCTCTTGCAAATCTATATTTCAAGAATCCCAGTCAAGGTTTTCAGATTTGCAGGGCAGAATTTTCGTAAAGCTTGATTCCAATAAGCTTATATATTCTGACCACATATCTAAACTCTATGAACTTTCCCAATTTTTAAAACTAGTTTCTTTCCTTGCATTCTAATAAACTCTCACTTCAGAGTAAGATACAAAAAGGTCTCAGGTCTGAATATCATTTGACCCTATCAGTTTTAAAGTTTTATTCCAACTGAGATTTTTTTACACCTCTCTCTTCTTATATGACCTATTGCACCTTGAGCAGTTTCTTTCAGTACCACTAGCAATGACAAATGATGGGGTGGCTAGGTGAATAGCATTTGGATAATCACTACCAATTAGCATGGATGTGTCCATCTGCGAACTGAAATATGTGGAGGACTTGTGTCAGAATGTAGATCCATTGACTTCAGAGGGATTCTATAGTGGACCCAGGATTTACCTGCAGGTATCATTGTGCAAGACCAAATCTTTAACTGTCAAAAATTAGCCAGGGATAAATGGGTTTTTGGTGCCTAACTTAACCCATTTTAAAAAGGTCTGGTTTTCAGAAGTGTTGGACATCCAAAACTGCAAGTCAATAGTTGCCCCAATATTTACCTCACTTTCTATATATATATCCCTCATCTTCATATATTGGGGTATTTATTTCCTAGGACTTCTGCAAAATAGAAAAGATGTGGAACTTATGCACAGATAGGTCCAATCGACCTTGAACTACATATAGTGGAAAAATTTCCATTGACTTTAATGGAAGTTGGATTGGCCATGCCTGTATTGCAGAGGTAGTGTGCCCTAGGCAGACATGCACCCACTCACTTGGTCCTGCATGCATGCTCCAAACCTGAAAAAATACTGGTGAAGCTGCTCTAGGGTGTTCTCTGTGGCCACTCTAGAGACCACTGTTTTCAGTCTGCTTGAGAGTAGGCATCTTCAGTATTACATTTCTTGGTTTGCACAGTGTGAGTGGGAGGATGGGGCCTTCTCAGTAACATCCTTGCTGAGACATATTGTCACAGGACAGGCATGCTTCCAGGACCAGCTTTTCAAAGGCAGTTACGACTTAAATAAAAAGTAGGCAGGAAGATAGTGCAATTGATTTCAATTGGAATCTGATGCCAATAAAAGCTTATGGAATCTGATGCCAATAAAATCCTCCTAGGCATCATTAGACATCTAAACAACTTTGGATAATCTGACTTTAAAGAACTTTGCCAACGTGATATAGGGAGGCGGTAGCAGACTCTAGAGTTGAACCTATTTTTCCTAAGTCAGTCCCTGACCCATGCACTAACAATAAACACATCCTTCTCCCTGCTCCCACATATCCATTTGCAAAACTAACTCAACAAGCTAAATTAAAACGGTTTGATCACTCTTTAAATTAAGTGTCTCAAATAAAAGATTTTAATTAAGATTGTATAAGACAATTACATTAATAATTACATACCAATTAATTTTAAAAAACTCTTTCTGAAGGATATTAATTATATGATAGAAACATCTCAATTACAAACCTCTTAAATGTCAAAATATGAATTTGATAATCAATTTGGTATTCATTTAGCATCCAGTTACTCACTTTTAAACATGTATCGTGTGTAATGGCTTGGTAAGGACTGTTTTCTCTGCCTTCTATTTTTGGCGTCTAGGCTTCCCTGCAGATTGACCTGGCCAGAATAAATGACAATTTATTCCAGAATCCTAATGTTCCTTTTCACAAACTGGAATTATAACCTCCTTAGGAACAATCACACTAGATAAAATCAGAAGGTCAAACTCTGTTTTTAGTTACTCTACTGCATTACTAGAGCAATCCATATAAAGGATCTAACGTAATAACTAAGAGCAGAGGAGCGAGCACAGGTGGCTTTGAGTATGCAGTGTAGGAAGCCTAATTCAGCATTCTGCTATAGAGAAGAGAAGCAATTAAAGTCCTACTGATAAAAAGGATGAAATGTCACATATTTAAAACCAAGAACATGGTACACCTGCAACAATGAATTTTGGCTGGAGTAAGTTTCTGTAGTAAATAGCAACAAGTCACTGACTTCAAACAAAGTTCTATGTTAGGCTTCATCTACACTAGAAAGTTCTTCTGGCATACCTATTTTGGCTTGGAGTGGTTAAAATCACATGCCTGCTGGACAAACCTATGCTGGCAAGACACTGGTAGAGATCCAACTATGCTAACAGAAGAACACTTTTGTCGGCCTTTATTATGTTGTTCAACAGAGATAATGTAGTTATGTTAGCAACAACACTTCTTTTTTGCCAGCAGACACTGCATCTCTACTAGAGGGCTCTTCTGATACATCCGTACATTCAAATTGTTCTGGGAGGGCAAGATTTTCATTTACAGTATAGTACTGTTCTCTGTAATTCAGCCATACTTTGACTCCATTAAGTTTCACAGCAATGAAAAGGAACCTTAATTTAAAATAGAACTGGGTCTTTCTATTTTATTAAAACAAATGTCAAATATGCCTAATATTACAAAATGTGGCCTGTGGTGAATAAAAGGCTCTAATCCACTCAAGCCTAAAACCAATGTTGTTAATCATGAAGGCAGTTTAAGCAGATTATGAAGTGATGCTGAGGCCTGAGAGCAAAAGAATATAACACTGTATTCACTTTGAGGGCCATAAACTCTTCTGATACACACCACAGTTTAGTCCATCAGAGAAAGAAAAATTCACAAGAAATGATATTACAAGAAATTTTCAAGATTATTCCTCCCATGTACCCCATAGTTACACATTTGCATGTGATGTGTACATAGATATAATATATTACCTGTTTAGAATGTCCCTCTGAAGATTTTGGTGGGGTGACAATTATTAGGCTCCATCTTTAAAATGTTCCCTAAGACATTTGAAACTTTTGATGCTATACAAGTACTGGCACCAAAATACTGTCTATATGTCGAGTTGTAGGTATGTGACCAATTGTATAGGTTTTATCAGGAGATTGTTGAAATGCTGAAATATACTACCTCTCTATATTAAGTATGTCTACAGTACCTACAAAAAAAACTATTTGCAAAGAAAAGAACTATGAAGATATTTACATATATTTCATTAGTGATACTTACAGTGAAAAATGACACTGATACTAAAAGTGCAATGACCCTCCAAAAAACTCTAAATCCTTCACTTTGAATGAAGGGGGTGAAGGGGAGTTTCCTTTATATTATATAAAGGAATAGTTATTTTCATCTATATATATATTTATTCTGGAAAAAACTAACACTTTAATGAACATTTTAAATATTCATTGAATTATGTCAAGATCAACCTTTTTAAAAATTTTGGGCTTTGAATCTTAAAACTGAAAAATAGCATTTTTAAATTTAAATTTGCCATTAAAGGTGGGCAGAAAAAATGTGATGTCTTGGCATACAATTATTCTTAAAAGAAAAGAAAAGCAGAGAGAAAAAAAGAAAAGAAAAACACAATTTCTTTGAGCTGTCATCACCAGACATGTTCCAGGAAGTCATTTTCACATTTGTTTTAAAAGAATTAGGAGTCAGCATGTTGCTATTGCTTCTTGACATAAAGTTAATGTCCTTTATGTCCAGATTACCACTCAGTTCTGTAACACCCTCCCAGTAGAGTCTTTACCATTGTAAATGATTAAAGTTTCAATAGGCACTTTAGTGGAATTTAGAAAACTCTACCACACTTCCACCATGATGCCAGAAAGCTATCTTCTTTCTAAGTTGTCATGTCAGTAAATTGTAGCTAATAGGCCTGAGTTTGTCTCAGTGTGATTCCAAAGTAACAAGACAACAACAACAAAAAAGTATATATTACAGGTTGTATCCTCTCTTTGCAGAACAAACCAAAACTGACATTATGATATAGTAACTTGCTGAAAACAGTTGCTGTCTTTTATAAACAAACATTTTTTGTTCTATAAAGCTTGGTTTTTGTTTTTAATTTCTGGTTCATTTGCTTTTCTTTTACTTTTCTTTTGTTTTGTGTTTTTCCCCCTAGGTGACTTTATCAGGATTATAACTTTCTTCTTCTCCAAACATCTCTGCCAAGACTTTAAACCGCGGTCCCCAGTCACTCAAGTAGTCATAATCCTGGTCTGCCTCTGTTGTAAGTGAATCTATAGAACTGAGAGACTCTGCTACAGATCCATTTCCTTCATAGGCATAGGTTGCCAGTGAGTCATAAGGGGGTGCAGTGGGATCTACATCATTTTCCTGCAGCCTTTGATTTATGAAATCTCTTATGTCTCTGTTATCTTCCACTGGTGGTCTTTGACGTGGGAAACATAGAGTATCTGGTTTTATATCCCTGCGTATTTTATTATCTTCAATCACTTTCGGATTCCTCAATGCACCAATGTCGAAAGCCTGGGTGTCCTCTTCTCCACCTCCTTCATCATCATAATGGATGACATTGTCTCTGATGTCTTCTTTAGAGGTCATCAAGGTGTCCTTTTTCTTTTGCCTTCTCAATGCTACGTATAGCACAACAATGACTGGAACAAGAATAAGAGTGTAAGTCAAGACAAGTATGGAAGTAGTTTGGTTCCCTGATAACAGGACAATCTATCTTTTGGTGACAGTTAAAAACAATCAAAAGGACTTTTTCTTTAGGAGGTTTATTCTATTTTTCATAAAGCAAGAAGGCTCTAACCACTATGAGGATGTTTGTTGTTTGATGTATGTACCTAGCTCCCTTTACTACTAGCTATACTGAGAAACTGATAAGCCACCATAGACTGATTTCATGAGAAAATGAAGCTGTGTAGGACTTAAGTGTTTTCCTTTATTTCCTTTATTTTTCACTTTTGGGTTTCCTTTTTTCCACCCTGTGTGGGAACTGAGGATTTGTAAAGGTTTCAGGCTCCCTGAGTCTGGAAAATGGGGATAACTGGGGTTCATTCTCAGGGTCTGGACTCTCAACTTCATAGCCAATAGCCTGGGAGACCTCAGGACCTCAATCCTGAAATCTACAGCACGGTGTCTAGAAGACCTGAGAACTTCATTTACACACATGGTCTCTTGGAACTCCTCACTCCCTTCCACTTCACCAGGAGCCTCAGGTGCGCTCTTAGGACATCCTGGATTTTAATTCTATGGCAAGGGTTTTTCTTGACTTTGGGGGGTTTAACTTCAAGAACTGGGATTACTTTGAAATTCTGGGAACAGCCTAGAGTTAGAGCTAGACCTGAGAGTCACTGCAGTTGAAATTACTGGATACAGGTTTCCCTTGCCAACAGCTGGGGTTAGTTTTGGAAAAGTTTCTGTGGTTGGCATTGGCAAAACGGTGGCTGGTAAAACTAAAGGCTTATGGGGAAAAATGGGGTTAGGGACTTGAATACTGTACAGTATAGTGTATAAAAATCACTTTTACTTACCTTTGACACCCAGGTTGGTCAACCGGGCATAGGCATACCCCTGGGGTTACTTAGCTTATAGGTGGTATGCGCCAGTGGGTGGGGATGGAGCGCAGCCAAGGCATGGCAGCAGTGTCTCCCACAGTGAATTCACCTCTTACTGGGGGAGGGGGAGGGGGAGGGAGAGGGGGAAGGGAAGGGAAGGGGAGAGGAGGGATGCTCCAGTTGGCCCCATGCAGCACACCGCAGTGCTTCCCCGCCCCCACATATCTGAATGATGGAGTGGGCACGTTTTGTGCCCACCTCCACTGGCATGCAATTGGCCAGTCAGAAGCCCATGGATAGGTCCCTGACCAGGCCGGGTCATGGGACGGTCCAGGTCTGGCGGCAGCAGGAGCCACCCACCTGCACCCCTGGGTGAGCCGCCAGGCTTGGACTGTCCCATGACCTGGACTCTCTGGGACTTCCATTCCCTGCTTCCCTCCCCATGACCCAGTGTAGCAGGGAGCAGAGAAGCCATGTGGAGATCTCTTCACGCACTGCTGCTCACCCTGTGTTGCCCTGGCACTGTGCCTCCTGCACTGAAGGCAGCAGCTGCACTGAAGGCAGCAGCATGGGGCAATGGCCCTCAAACCAGCAGCAGGCACAGGAGGTGTGTCTCCATGGCAGCATGGGGCAAGCAGTGGCAGGCAAGGAGATCTCTGCATGGCTTCTCTGCTCCCTGCCATACCAGGTTGTGGGGGAGGGAAGCAGGACAGCAGGGAACAGTGGTGAGCAGGCAGCTCCATGCCACTGCATGCACCTCCAGCAGGGCTGGGAGCAGGGGCTGGGGTGGGGGAATGAGAGGCACAAGCAGGGCTGGGGGTTGGTGGGCTGATGCATGGCTATGGAAAACCATGGTTACTCAAAATTGTATACTATGCTAGACAAAATGGTATACAGAATATTAACCATGGATATGCAAATCCATGGTTGGCAAAATCATGGTTGGTGAAGGAAACCTGTATTATATCTCATTTATGAAAAATCATACTGAAACACTAATTTCTCAAAATATTTTTTTAAAACTTCTATTCCATAGGAATTTAAAATTTTCTAATTTTCATTCTGATTTGGAACAACCCTGTTTCCAAATGTCAAATGTTGCCTACTTACTGGGCATGTCTACACACACATTTATGCTGCCTTAACTTCACTGCACACTAAATTACTGTGCAGTTATAACTGCAATCAAATGCTCAAAGGGATGGTAACTACTCGGCATAAATAAATACAGTCAGAACAGCAAGCTGTGGGCCAGTCACCCAGCTCCTGCTAGCCCTTCTGCTACCCATTGCTACATGGCGTTGCCCCCTCCATACCACCTGCCAGCCTGGGGCTGCTCCATCTGGTTCTAATTGCTATGGTCCCAGGTGCACATATGTACACTGCACCCAGGAGTAGTTCATTCCAGTGCAAACTGCTCCAGAGTTTATTGTGTCGCCTTACTAGCACGTGGAGATGCACCCAGTATGTAGATATGTTCTTAAACGGTTGACCCAGTGGCTGCACTAAACTCTACATGTTTAGGTATTTGATATCAGTCAGTAGGTCTGCATAAAGAGTATGGAAATGGTCTGAAAATTATGCATTTGATACTCAGGAGTGCTGTTTTAGGCATAGGCCAGAATCTACTAGAATCTTTCTGTGCAGCTTACTCCACAGTGTTCTCACATAAATTGTAAAAATATTTGATTACTGTCCAACATTGCAATATTTTGGGCAGAGTTGTACTAGCATGGACTCCTTATGCAAATAGTTTAGGTTCAGCAATACAAGGGGAAGCTGGACCAAAACAGCAATATCCTGATACATAATCATTTTCTAGGTAAATGTTATTGTTGTTTAACTATAAAATAGCTGTCAGCCACAGTATACATTATAATTACATTTTCCTATCTTATTTCATAAGTCTTTCTTTTTAATCCCTCAGAAATTGGTATAAATAATTATAAAAAGGTTCCTACCAGGTAGCTGATGATGATGATAGGTGGACTTTTTTGGCTTAAATCATTTTAAGTATATGGAGATCAGTTCTTACATGAAAGGTATTTAATCAAAACTGTTTCAGAGCAAAATTTGCATTTCAAACTCCACTGTAAGCTATTTTCCCCTACTCCATAAGAAATATTTGGAATGTAGCAGATTGGGTGCTCAGATTCAAATTAATGGTCAGTGCTTTGGAATATTTTTCTATAAAAGCTCCCTTTGTGAACAGTCATACATTTTCAATGGTCTTTGTTAAACAATAAGTGAAACTGGTAGTGACACAAATTAATTCACAAGTAGAATCAAAGAGTTGTACTTTGTTACATTATGGAAACTAACCTAGGAGTATAACAATACATAGCAAGATTGCAATCAAAGCCCCAGTGCTGAGGCCTACTGGTAGGAAGATTGCTTCAACATTGCAGGATAGAATGGTACCATCAGAATCACATCTGCAAACCCGGATAGTCATTGTATTTGTGCTGCTCTGTACAGGATAGCTACTGTCTTCTATCACAACTGGGAGGAAATACAACTCCTGCTGCCTACGGCTGTAACCACTTCTCCTGGTTTCAATTCCAGCTGTGTTGTCTGCAAAACACAACACAGTCATAACAAGGTTGTTACTATGTGCTTCACTTCACATTTTAGTTTTTATCATATTAAACAGTAGCTAACTGTTGTGGTTTCCAAAATCAATGGAGTATATACTCTCCATAATTCCCTTGTTTTAGCATTACCGGAGCTGTCATATTCAAATCAGATGCATCCAATACTTTTTTAATGGCTCCAGGTAATCTTTCTTGTTCTTGTATATTAATCCTGCACAGCTTGACAGTTGACATCTCAAAGGAGAAATGAAGCAGAAGAAAAGGTTTTTGTCTCTCTCAGGTATTCCTTTAACAAGGGATTTCTCTTTCACTAACTTTTTTTCTTGTAGTCTGAAACAGTGCTTCAATATCCCTTGATTGTAGCAGCTTCTAGATCCGGTCCCTATTTATAAAAATGTCTCATTTTTACTTTTTATATTGACAGGGAGGGAACCAGAGGATTTTAAAAGTCCATCAACTTCCTCATCCCATTAAAAAAGATATAATTTAACAGACTCATCAGAGAACTACATACTGTTAGTCCATTTACCACTAATCAATTCAGAAAGTGCACAGAGCTCCCAGGAGCTGAGTTTCACCACTTCTTTCTAGCAGGAGCGGTGTTATCACCACTTTTTATGAATCAAACAAAGTAGAGAAGCAAGAAAAAGGTGTAAAGATTAAAAGGAATAAGTAGAAGGTGAAAGGAAAAGCTAGATTAGAAAGCAATTTACTGGCAGGTCTGATTGAGAATAGCCTGCAGTGCTCACCCCAGCATTACCTCCTCCCTCATATGCTTTATTGTCTAGTTCAGCTAACTGGATGGTTGCAGAGTGCTCACTTTCTGGATTTTCTTCCCCTTTTTCCTCTTTGAATCCTGTGTCTGACTTTAAAGATTAATGACCACATTCTGTTTCCAGAAACATATGTGCAATTCTAATTAAAGTTCATAAGAGTTGTGTGCAAGTATATGGGAACAGATTTCTTAGGTACATGAATATTATTCTGAACAGAGCTGGTAAAAATGTTCAGACACAGAATTTATCATTCACAAATGCCATTTTATTGAAACCAGTATTTCCTACAGACACATATTAATTTGTTCAATTGTTGCAGGGAAAAAAAAAAATCAGTAGAACTGAAATATTTGATTTTGACCTTTTCAGAACAGAATACTTTGATTCTGGTATGTAAATAACATTTAAAATGCATTTTACTTGCATCTAAAAATAAAATACGTAAAAATAAAAAATCTCAGCTAGCCAAACAAAAATCAGCATTTTGTTCAAAACTTTATTACACAAGAATTTTGAAATCCTTGACTTCCATGGAAATTCAGATTTATACAAAATTTGAAGTCTTGGGATTTACTGCAAATGAGAAAACCCAATTCTTGTACAACAGTAAATGTAGCTGCCTCATAAACAGAATGACAAACAGATAGGATTCACCTGAGATGCACTTATATAATACTAATAAAATACATAGAATACTTTTATAAAATTAGTATAACTGTCAAAAATCTGCTCATTGGATTCATGTGTGTGTCATTGCCACAGTGGCTGGCAGTTAAAGCTGGTCAGAAAACACCAGCATTAGAAAATGTGTAGATTAAAAAAAAAAAAAAAAAGCCTATTCTGCATCAGATCAAGTGAGGAAGATGAGCACCCCTGAACACTCACTGTGAGACCTACATTCAAGTCTCTGCCTTGCCCAATTCAGATAAAGTACTGGAATTTCAGTTTATTTGCGTAAAACAAATTCCCTCTTGAACTGGTAAATTATTTTGTGTTTCCATGAAAAGTTTCATAAATGAACTTACGTTTCTCTTGAAGAAAAATAATTAAAAACATAAAAATGATGAAAAAGAAATGTCAACATTTATTTTTAAATCCCATCATTTTAAGCCATCCTCATGATTCGGGGGCCAATGGCTAAGGTACTTGAATACTTGAGGTTGACAGTGCTGGGAACAGTCATTGGGAAAGGGAAAGAAGAATGTGTTAGAAGGAGCAGAATTTGGAAGACTGGAAATAAAGCTGGCCAATTTATGGGAAATAATGTAAATAGATCCTTTAATTCTAAATAATTAAAATGTTATCCACTGATGTCAAAATCTTCACATTTACATCGTCCCAGTGTGGATTTTAAACTCTGTTCCCAATGCTATGCCTCTTTTTTCTTTTGCTTATGCTCAATTTCTGTTTCTGTAACACAAGGTGACTAAAACAGACACTACTCTACAAGGTCCTGCCACACAATTTATTTCACTCTCTTGCTTCTCATCCATGATAGGCTCATATGACCCTAGTACTCATAACTTCTTTTTTTACTGTTATTTCAACTCCTGTTTGTCTTCTGTCTTAGCTCAGGGTCTCTTCATTTCCTTCAAAGGAGAAAATTAATTCTGAGATAGGAACATCTATTTAGTTCCTTCTCTCCACCCCCCCCCCCCAAATGTTTTATCCACCTCTATATCTGAATCTGAGGTCTGACTCTTACACTCCTGTAGCAGGATAGGAATTACTCGTCTCAATCCTTTATTTTTCTGGGCACTCTTGCCTCACAGGAAACTCCACAAACTTAAATCCTCAAATCAGTAAAGAAACATAAGCATGGTCCATAAAGGGTTAACTCAAAGCCCTGAATCTTTTCCCAAACCTTGAGAAGGTGACTTTGGATCTCTGCTCACTGTCTGAATTACATTCCAACTAGGGGGAAGGG
>NW_017728886.1:134662386-134683539 GCF_001723895.1 Crocodylus porosus
GGGTTGTGGCACTGGCAGCTGGAAGCTGGTAGGAGCTGCTGCTGCTGCTACCTCCACCACTGCCTGAGGGGCTTGTCTCTTATGGGGAGCTCAGCCCCCCTGAGTTCCACCATAATTCAAACCCTGTCTCTGCTGCTTTCTCAGCACTGCAACCTTCCTTCTCTCCCTCTTGAGTGAGTTCCCTGCTGTGGTGCTACTACTTCCAGCCTCACAACCCCTGGGTTTCTTCCCAGTCCCCAAGAAAGTACCTTGACCCAGTGTTATAGCTGGTATCCATATCCTCATCATCATCTTCCTAGCTCCTGGGAGCCTTTTAACTTCCCCTGGGACTAACCAATTATTTGAATCAGCTGTCCTAGTCCAGGAAGACCTGACATTAGTTTTCACCAGCCTGCACCTGGGCTGTAGCCTCTGCAAGCTTGCAGACTGCTACAACATGATGCATGCAGCCTGCTACATATCCTCTCCTCGAATGTCTTTATCTTCTGCCCCCTCTTCCCCCTGCCCTCCCCCAGAAGAGGAATATCTTTCTGATTCTGGTTCTGAGCCCCCAGGCGCTGGTTCTTGCCCCACATGTGTTTTGACCACCTGTCTCAGGCTCTAGCTGTTCAGTCTTTTGGCTCTGGGTCCCCTAGCCCTGTTGTTCACCTGTCTTGGGCTCTATGCCCCCTGCCCCTCTGTGACCCAGGTTTTGCTTCCCCCTCCCCGGCCACTGCCTGCCTATGTCATGAGCCCTAGACCCCTAGAAGAGCTCAAAACACTACTTGCCCTCCCCCCACAGTCTGAGACACCTTGTGAACTCGTCCCTTATTAGTCACTCCAACACCACCAGTTGTTGCCCATTGCCATTCACATCATAACATAAACAAAACACAAGCCCACTGGCTGCAACCAAAATACTCAAAATATCCCTACTCTGGGTGCACAAGGTGGCTTTCCAGCCACCTGCAGGGATTTCCAATTAGGACCTATGGCTAGTCTCCAGGTCAGCTCACAACTGCTAGCCTAGCTGCCTTAACAGTGCTCATCTCACCTTTTATTGAACTCTGGCCACCTACTTCTTGCAGGTATTTAGAGTTTTGCTAAATGGTATTTAGAGTTTTGCTTTTGGAAGCTGGCATATAGGTAAAGTAGATATTCACTAGAATAATGATCCAGGGCAACAGCAAGGGTTAACTGATTTCTAAGAACCTTGTCTGTGACAAAGTTTCCTCAAGGCCCACTGTATCTGACAGACAAGCAGCACACAGATACACAGGCTGGGAAATTAAAGACATGTACCACACTGTTTCATAACATGAGACAAAGTGGCACCAGGTCACAGTACCCAACTGCAGGACCCTTGGGGTTTCTGGTTTTGGGGAAGCAGACCAAATTAGGAGGACACCAGTAAAGCCCAAATTAGGATGTGTGCATGTGATAAATTTGTGAAACAATGGGATATGCTGACAGAACAGAACATGGATAGTATGACAACCACAAAAAGACCAATCAGCAATGGCTAGAGATGAAAAGTCATCAGAAGGGGAAAAATACTAAAGGAAGAATTTCTAAGCAGGAAAGAGTCCCTGAGAGGGAAACCTGAGGCCTCCATGGACAAAGGTCATACTACCAGCCCATCTCACCCCCCCAACTGGGGGAGGGTGGCAGGCCTTGGCCTCCGACCTCTAGACTACTGGTATCTAACATTAAAATAAAAACCTCAGGGTGAAGCTCGCATACTGGTCAAATGTACCTTGACTCTAATGACAGCTCTAGAACTGCTAAATATAAAATTATTTGTATTATTTTTATCTGCTATCACTGTGTATCAATACAACTTGCCTATTATCAAATGAAATATGGTCATGGTCAGTCTGAGAGTTTGGGTCATCCCAGAACAAGGTATCTTGGTCATAAACCCAGTGCCAACACTAGGGATCTCCTCCTTTCTGCTTATCTTTTAGATAGCCTCCCACCTGTACCCAGTATAACAAACACAGTTTTTCAAGTGTCCCCATAGGTTAACCCCCATTCCTGAATCCCTCCTTCCATGGAGGATCTCAGGGGGTTCCATACCAGATCTATATCCTATCCTGAAGTCCCCCCAGTTCCATGGTAGCTGTTTTAGCATTTGGCAGTCTCTATAAGGAGCAGTTTTTTACCCACAAGGGGCTGTGATTTAAAACCTGTCCACTAAACATTGCCACTGTTTGAGTGGTTTCACTGGAGTGTTTGAAGCTAACAGTCCCAATGCCTTGACTTCTCCCCCTTTTGTTCTTCATATAACAGTGTACCTTACAGTTCCTGCCTTTTGGAATATTTGTTTCAGTTTTTTCCAATATATCCTGAACATATGTTATTCACAAATAAGGTTGTCCTGCATTGATCCACCCTTTGATTTGGCCTAACCTAAGTCAGGACATTCAAATATTTCTTTACTACTGTTGCAAGCATTATCCCCACTTTCCTATGTGGCCTCAGCACTTTCCTGGTCATCTCTGTGGGCTCCACTGCCCTCACTGCTGGCTCATGGCTGCCCGTCAAGGTGGTCTCCAGTGTCAGTTCCTGCTCAGGCCTACTGGTTTCTGTAGTGCCCCTCACAAACTCTTCTCACTGTGGATTCCTTACCCCTGTGTGTTCACTGCAAGGTTTACTCCCTGAATTTAGGATTTTCTTTCTTTTTCCAGGAATCATATTCTAGCTAGCACTTGTACACATGATAGGGTTGTATTCTATGCCCCCTAAATTGAAACAGTGAGATTTTAATTGAAACCATGGGTTTTATTTTTCCATCACTGTATACCCATCATTGTCCTGGCAGTTGCAGGTGCCTGCCGAGGCAGATGTGGCAGGGGGTCTTATCCTTTTTATTTTTGTATTCCAAGTTGCAGTGTTGCAGACTAAACTATATTGGGATGTGGTTTAATTTATGATGATGCAAACTCATTTAACGCCCCCCCTACAAAAAAAACCTCACATACATGTAAAGTGTAACACTATTAAGCCACATAAAGGGAAATTTTTGTCATGTGTAGATGGTAACATTATCATGTATACAAGTGACCCCCCCTCCCGCACTCCCATGTCCTGGCTCTACAACTCCTTTTCTAAGTGTTAGCACCATGGATGGTGCCTCCTGAGCCTTAGGAGGGCATGACCCCAGCAGCCAGCTGGCAACTGGGCAGGAGTGGGAGTCCCCCAGCGGCCAGTCACCAAGTTCAACAGCATCACATTGGCAGAGTCAATTTCAGGAAGGGCACAAGCGCTCTCTGTGCCTCCCTAGCAGCTGGAGCACTTGCTTTCGGCGGAGGGGGGCACCAGTGCCCCCCCCCACATTGTTTATGGTCAACACCACCATAACAGGTGTCTCAGTTCCTTATTTTTGCCCTCTTCACTTCCTGGCACCATATTCTGCTTTAAAGAAGCTACTTCAGCCTCAGCTTGCTTGCAGCTTTGACATTCAACCTTCAGCTCCCACCACAGGCACACTGCCTCCTCAACTAATTCATCATGAGGTAGAATTCATCAGAAAATAGCTGAGACTTTAATAGTACATATTCAAGCTTCCCTATGTGATTGGCTTCCCTACACTCCCTCTGGGAACTCAGCTGTCTCTCCAAGGTTTCTCTTGTCCCTTCCTACATGCTTTCTTGTTATTCACGCTGAAACTGTTGCAGGTGTTGCAGCTTCTCTCTCATTAACTCTTGCTGAAGGAACTGGAGATGTTGAAACTGCTGAGGCTGGAATTGGATCTGCTGCAACTACCACCATTGCTGCTGCTGTTGCAGCTCTTTCAGTTCCTTCAGCAGAGCTTCTATCTCCATACTGGAGATCACTTTAAACTGCTGGATTTTACTTCAAACTGTTGTAGTTCACTTTAAAGTGTTGTCCACATTCTCCACCACAGGTAGCAGGTTGAGGTTTACTCAGCTCAGCCCTTTATTTTCATAGGCACTCTTCCCTTACAGGAAACTCCACAAACATATATCCTCAAATCAGTAAACAAACATAAACACGATCCATAAAGGGTTAACACATAGTCCTGGACCTTTTCCCAGACTCTGAGAAGGTGGATCCAGCTCTCTTGTTACTCTCTCAGCACTTCAGTCTTCCTTGTCTCCCTCTCAAGTGCATTCCCTGGTGTAGTAGTGCTACTTCCAGCCTCAGCCGCTGGGTCTCTTCATCAAAGGGTAAATACAGATGTTACACTTAGATCAACCTGTTCCCTTGTATGTGTTATCTTAACCACAACAAGTCATGGATGATTATCAGTTACTTTAATAGGGAGAGTGTCAACTGAAGCTATAGTGTAACTGGTAAGATTGGTAGGCCAGTTGAAGTATGGATAGAAGGCATTCCATCTGAGCTTAATTCATACACCCTAACTGCTTGTTTCTTTTGGAATCATCTGATGTTAAATGATTGTCAATTTAATTTCAAGGAAGTGGACTGGAAGGACTAAACTGATGATCTTTGTGCTGTTAAAGGAAAAGCTGAACCAGTATCAGAAAATTACAAGTAGTTTGTCAATATAGAGCACATTGCCTCAAAGCAGCATATTCCACGATGCTTCAGAACACATAATATGGCCAGATTAACATCCGAATTTGATGACGTGTAAGCAAAATACAAGTAGATGTTTGAAGATAGACATTGCAGCAGAATCTCATTGACAGTGTAGACATGACCAACAAAAACAAGAAAGCATGGATAATAATCTGGAAGTTTAACAATGATACAAAGAAGGCAAGGCAGCATTACCAATCCAGTCATATACCAATTCATAGAAAATGGTAGGTTCAAATAAACATGGCCTAAGCAACAAGAACACCAGGAGTCAAACAATCGTGTGGTACAGCCCATACAAAGGCTGAGTTAAACTCTGGAACTACTGCTGTCAAGAATGATAATAATACTGAATTAGGCAATATTTCCATTAGGTAGATCAAACATTTCAGACTAAGTCCCTTAGTTCTTATTGTCATGTATAAAATACCTAAGATCTGTCAGAAAGGATTCATTGTTGCACTCTGAGGCCAGGGAAAGGTGTATCCAAAAGAGCTTCAGGCCCACATGACTATGACATCATCTTTACAAATTAAATGAGCTTCACAAACCACATAAGCCCAGAGAAATTTGAATACGGTTCAGATGAGTCATTACCAAGTGCTGAACGTCATTTAGTGTACTGATAATAAATTTGAAAAGGGTCTGATGACAGACTCTACATTTGCTGACTTGCCAGTGACACATAATACAATATACTTCTGGAGGCTGCTCACTAAAATATATGACATTTTAGCTCATATTTTCTGATGCAACCTCTATCAAAGAACCGATGGTTTCCCATCAAACTATGTGCAAAATGATGATGGCAGCAATACCAAAAACCACAAGACAGCATGCTCACACCAAAACTCTTCAACATCTATAAGAATAATTAACTGAGCCATTCAGACACAAGATTTATCTATTGTGATGACATATTAATAAACTATAACTGGGTCATATTATGAGCCCAATACTGGAAAAATCTGTAATTGCTGGGTAAGGTGTGAGAAGGTGACCCCTACTCTAAAAGAGGTAATCTCTTTAAAGAGCTACAGAAACAGATGTGCAAAATAAAGTGAAACTGAACTACCCACTGTTTATCGCTTGTGTTTTGTTTTGCTTTGCTTGAATTTTTTTGCACACCATTTAATAATAATATAGCAATGGCTAAAAATCAAGATTATTTTGTTGGTCATTAATTTGGTGTTTTATAAGGCATGACAAAACTTGTGATTAAAAGAGAGTCGCATCTTCTAATTGGCTTCAAGAGCAATAGCTATTAAGATTAAATCTACCATTTTTAAGAGTAGGCATATAAAGTGACAAAATTTTGCCAATAAAAAGATGGACAAAAATAAGTAAAATCTTTACTAGCTGAAGTTATAATTAGCTACCACAAGAATTTTCCTTGTAATTTTTTGAGTGACTGATTATAGAAATGACTTCAAAGCTTCCAAGTCAACAAATTTAAAAATAAATGCAATAAAAAAAATCAATACAATGAAAAGTTAGAATGACTGTTAGGAATTGGATTTTTCTGATTTGACACTTTGGAGTGTTGTGTGAAAGAAACAAGTCTCGATGTTTTCTTCAGAATCCTAACAACCCCACATAATCCACGCTTTATACTTTTTCAAGGCCTTGAGTTTGACAGGTTGGGATGAGATTCTCAGAAGTGTTTTTCCTTAATTAACAGAGGTATAACTGTTGAGACATATAGAAATTTCTACTAACTCAGCAGATATAAATCACTTCCAACACTGTTCTTTTCATTGTGTTTTTATGTCCTATATTACAAAAAATTACATAGGCAAATACCTCCATTCACATGAGTAATTCCATTCTGTGTTCAATGGGATTACTCAGGATAATTAAGTTACTCATCTGCGTATGTGTTTGCAGAATTGAAGCTGTAGGGGATCAACGGTTAGACTAAAAGAAAATATAAATCCTGGATAAATTAACTGATATGCTATAAAGTCCTTTGAAATTCTCTTAAGAAATGCATACTATCTACTAATAATATTGGAGACTAGAGAAAAATCTCATACTTAGATGTCAGGTTACCTATTCCACTTATCCTCTTGGTGAAATGCAAGATCTGAGATTATAATTAATACAATTTGTTCAAATGCTTTGGTTTTCTAGTACTTCAAGAATGTGAGATAAAATATCTGTCCAGAGGAGATACTGGGTACAAAGTAACAACAAATATTATTATTGTAATTCTAAAGAACAAGGGGGGAATATGAGTAAACAACTTACTTCTGTAGTCATGGACTGTGAAATTTGGTTTGGTGGAAGCCTCTGGTGACAGTCTAAATGAAAACCTCTGCCCAGCCGGTGACAAATCTTTGTCTGCAGCACTGACAGTTTGAATTACCTGAAATCAGATTGAAATTAAGTGTGAAATCAATTCACTATTTTAAAAGAAGTGGCTTGTAGAAGTGTAATGTAGTCCACAAATGAAACCGCAGAAAGAGATACTTAGGTAATAAGACATGATAGAATCACCTTCCTGCTGGAATATTACCATTCTAGTGCAATGATAGGGAAAGGGAAGAAGGTTGAATGCCACAGTCACCTAAGAAGTTGTCATGGCCTAGTAGGTTGCACTTCGATGTGTTGGCATGAAATTATAAAATCATCACCTAACACAGGAATGCAGTGAATCTTAACTATTTAGTGTTTTTTTTACCTAGGCGTCATAATAATAACAGGTAGATAAATTTTAACTTGCTAGTTAGTAATGTCATGCTAGATTTTACACTAAGCAAATCATATGCTGATTAGGATTAATTAAAAAATAAATTAAAATTGAGAGAGCTTTAACATTTATTTTCCAGGTGTGAATGCATCTTCCCAGGCATATGTTGGAGATGGTATAGATGTGTGCCTAGACTTTGTCTACACAAGAAACTGAACTCATTTAAATAAAATAGCATTTTAATAAATGTAGGTAATTAAATATCCTAAAAATTCCTTTTACTTGTGCTCCTATCTTGATTTGTGACAGACATACATTTATTATCAACTTCATACTTGATTAATTTTTTAAAACTGCTTTTCATCAGTAGAAAAGCAGTTGATGGATCTCAAAGGGCACAACTACACATTGCCCTATGGTGCACTGTTACTGTGCTGTGCCTTTGTAAGTACTAAAGCATGGTGCAGTAACCTCCCATACTGCTCCATATGTGTGGTGCAGTTATTTTTAGCAGCTCCTTCATTATAGCAGTGCACTATAACAGGATAGTGTGCCACTACAGCAAAGTAGGTGCTGATCATGTGTAGACACCCATGGATATTATGTCAGTGTAATACATCACTATGGCAACATAGCATCACATGATAAACTCTGGAGTACTTTGAGGTGTAGTGAACTGCATCTATACATGTGCCCCGGACAACAGCAATTTGAGCCAAAGCGGAGCAGACCCTTGGCTGACTGGGTGCAAGTTACGCCCCTGGTCAGAGTCTACACGTGCATTTCAGCACAGTTAAGTACTCCTCCATAAGATAGTACTGTTCCTGACAGTACTATCCTAAGGCAGGGTTAATTAATTTACTGTGCCCTAATACTGGCTCCAGTGTAGACTGTGTTGCTTTACTGTAGAACAAATTAGTAAACTCCACACTAAAGTGCACACGTAGATGTACCCATAATGTGTGATAGGGAATCATCACTGGTCATTATGATGACAGAGAAATATTCATTTCTGTTAAGATATAGAGAAATACACTGTGAGTTCTCCATAGACTTGAGTTCTTCCATGGAAACAGCCATAGAATAGAGTACAGTTCCATTTGAATGAGAATATCAGAAACAGACCTTGGTCATTATGCTTTGTCCCCTTTAAAATGGGTATACTGACAGCTGGTTTTCACAGAGAAAAAACATATGCATTAAGACACCTGACAAGTAAAAGTAACATTTCATTGTTTCTTTGAGTTTCTCTTGTCTGTTTAAACTACTTGTTGTCTTTCAGGCTGTCCTTCACTCTGCTAGGTTATGCTGCTTAGCACAATGGTCCCCCAGGCCTCTAGGTATTACTATAATACAAATAAGAAGATGCCTGCACATGCCTTCTTTTAATGTGGAGATGCTGTTGCACATCAGCAACCACACAGTACTTTTTGGGAAGGAAACCTTAATCCAATGGAAAGGAAAACCTAAATGACCAGAGGTTTCTATTCCACTGCAAACTTCATCTACCTTTGTACCCAATGGGTATATCTACACATCACCCTATGGCAATATTGTTACTAAGCCATACTGCACCGTACTGTGCCCAACAATGATGTTGCTACTGTGCCTTTTGGAAGTACTAAAGCACAGTGTAGTAACTGCCCATACTGTGCTGTGTGCATGGCGCACAGTTAATTTTAGCCACTACCTCACTGTGGCAGTACACTAAAATGGGGGAAAGTGTCACTACAGCAAAGTAGCTGCTGGTCACGTATAGATTCATGTGATCACAACATTACCATGGCACATTCTACAGTGATGTACTGCATTGCTATGGTGATGTAGGGTAACATGAAGATGTGCCCATTGTGAAGTATTCTTGCTTTATCTACCTGCTCAGCTGTTGAGGATTTGTATTTCATTTTTGGACATTTCACTTTCAAACTTGTGGCCATGAGTAACCCAACCACAAGTAAAAAATTGTGGACAGCATTGCTCTCAAGATCATTGGTAGCACACAAGCCTCTTTACCACAAGACTGCAGTCCATGGGAGGTAATACAAATAAACAGGACTACTAGAGTGAAGGTATGATGATCAGGAATAACATTTCGAAAACATGATCATGTCCACTGGGGATTTAGAACTAAGTTCCAAAAGAACTACAAGGTGATATTTTCAAAGAACCTGAAGGAATTAGTGGCTGACATTTTGGTGGACAAATTTCTAGATATCTCTGAAAATTTCAGGCAGGTATTCTGTTTTGTTTTTAAATGTGCTGTATGCAAAAGGCATTTTTCTACACTGGTTTTTATTCTTATAAAATAAATAGTTAATGTAAAGAGAATCTAAAATATTAACTACTTAAAGCTTGAAATACCTGTCCTGGTTTTGCATTTTCACATACAGATGTTTCATATGGCACTGAAATTTCTGGAGGAAATTCGTTGACATCCAAGACATTTATTATAACGTTGACCTTGCTGGCTAATAGCGGATTACCTACAAACAAGTTTTAGAAAGAAAGAAATTAGGAATGCTATTCCTGTGTGTTTTCAAAAAATGCCCATTATCTGACACAAAACACAAAATTATGACCATAATTATGGTCTCAAGTACACAGCTTCTAAGAATCATGTGATTTGCTTCTATTATGCCTCAAACCAAGATAATAATCAGGATGAAGAGTACTATCATTTTGGACAAGATTCTGACCACATTTATTACAATTACACTGGGTGGTATTTACTATTTGTGGAGTAAGATCTGACTCAACACGAGTAAAAATTTCAGAATGGATACTATCTGACCAAACTCAGATCAGTTTCTTAAGAATATTACTTGTATTTAATCCCCTGATTAAACTGCTATTATTTTTAAAGAAAAAAAATACAGGTACAATTTTTACAAGATTTTACATCTTTAGGGTACTGTACCTATATTTATTATTTAGGTGAGCATGTAGCCTAGCCACATTTTATAGTTGGGGGAAATTGCACGGTGAGAAGTTTAGGGACTTGCCACAAGAAACAGAATAAGACAATGGCAGAGTTAGTACTAGTACAGACAGATCTAACATTTAACCATTACAGACCATGGTTATTCTAGTAAATAAAATTGTAACAGATATCTATTTGCAATACATGTAACTGTATATATACACAAAATAATAAATATTTCAAAATAGTGTGCACTGTAGCAGTATATATTTCATTAATAGGTAAGTACTCTTCAACAGTTCCAGACTACTTCATGCTACTACTATTGAAAGCAATATCAATATACAAATACTACGGAATTATGTTCAAATTCAACATTTGTGTAATTGCATTCAGCTGAATTCTCTTCTACATTACACTGAAGCACTCATGGACTAAAAAGCAATTGTGTTGGTGAGTCAAAGAACAGTTTATCTCTTTGAATTTAAAAGTATGAAGAGCACTATGCAGCTACTGTTAACCATTGAAGAATAAATGGGTATATGAAATGAATCATGTCTGACAGAGGAACTGACCATTAGAAATAAGTAATAGAAGAGCTCTCTTGAATCTTCAGTCATTTTCAGAACCACACTTAAGTGGAACCATTTAGACGTGTTGAATTGTTTGACCTACATGGTTAATGATTTGCTAAAGCCTTTATATTTTTGGGGTCATTAGCCTGCACAGAAGAGTCTAATAATTCAAGTCCTGTATAGATCAACAGCAAATTGCAGCCCACCACCCCCATTACTTTATAGAAGCATGGCAAGGACTGTACCTATGAGAGGAACAATTTCTTCCCTATTATGTGTCCAAGGTGGCATGGCTATGTAATACCCATTAAACAGGGCTGTAGCCCTAAATAGATTTGAAGTTACATTTACTCCGTTGCATATAAAAAGTTACTTTTACAATTTACAAGTAAAGTGTTGTTAATTAATTACCCTGAAACTTCTGTTTGGGATCTAAAAGAAAGCAGTTACTACTTCTGCTGACTCTTCACCAGCCATAAACATTTTCAGATCAAATTCTGTTCTTCATTTCCTTCAATTCATTATCAGCTATATCTGTGCAACCTTACAGGATACAAATGAGATTACAGTGGTATAAAGAAAAGTATTTGACGCTATAGTTGGGAATTATACAACAGTAAAATGAATCCACAAATCAATCCACAGATGAATTGACCTTACACTGCTAACAAGTAAACAAATAAAATGTTACAGGTAATAATGTTTTATTGCAGTCATTAGAGAGAGCAACACAGAAATCAGAAGAAAACATAAGAAGGTGTGATTCACAGAATCACTTTCAGAATCAAACCTAACTTTAAAGAGCTTGCCCCTCTTGCAGTACTGTCTGCAAAGAACATAGAATATTCAGACTGAATAACTCATGTCCTACTTCCCTTGAGTTTATTGTAAGCTTATTTTAAGACAGGCGCCACACAATAAATGTTCAGAAGTGCATCTGCAGCTCAGCTATAGATGAACAATATGAAGGGAGAAGTCATTGCTACCTTTATATCATTTTTAAAGTATTTTAAAATAACATGTGCAGGAACAAAGATCACTCAAATCTCATAAATGGAAGCAGCAGACTCATTAAATTCTCTAAATCCTGGTAATTTGTGCTGATGCCACAATTTTCCTCTATATAATGTATCCTTATGAAACTTCATTTGGAAGTGCCCCATATAAATGATTTTCTTTTTTGGTTTTCAGTTTTGGTAGTTTAGTATAAAAAATATTGGAGTAACTTTAAAAGATCTAAAGAAGGATTTGACGATCTGACTCCTTTAAAGAAAAAAAAACCAATGAGATTTTTTGGGGTTAATTCTTGTACATTGTTTTTTAAAATACCTGTTTTAATTTCTTACTGACATTCATGACAAAAATATTGAGGACAAATTCCTCTGTCCTGATCCATATTGAATAGTACTTATTTTGGCCCTGATTTAATAAGATACTTTAAGAATGTGTTTAGCTTTAGCCCCCTGGAAGTCACTGAAACTTCTAAAAAGCTTAAATATGGAAGATAAATAAGTTTAGAAAGGCTTGATTACGCTATATAGAAAGAGACTGTAGTACTGAAAGGAAAAATGGTCTTGTACTTCTGATACTAGCCCAGGAGCTGAGATGTGAACTCACTTCCTTATTCTGCCTATGTTACCTTGGGCAAATCATGGCTGGCACTGATCAGGAAGTAGGGCTAACTATTATGGGATTAGAAGACCTTGCCTACTTGCAGATATCTAGAGAATCATGTAGAGTGAGTGTCTGGCATCTCTGCATAGGACTCATCTACCCAAAGAGGACAGAGATAAGTAGGCCTCAGAGAAGAAAGGTAAAATTATATCAGTGGACAAATGCAGCTATATATACATATCACTAAACAATTTGGGTTGAAATGGAAAAAATAAAACCTCACATAATAGCTACCAAAGACCATTATAATAAATAATCAATAATTATTATTAATAAAACAATTTTATCCTGATCTGTTTTTCCAATCTATTTCCTTTCAAGATTATAACGAAGGTGCTCTACTACTAATAATCACATTTGTTAAGGAACTGCTATCCTGGTCAGCTTATAAGTAATGTCTACACATTTAAATTATTTATCCATTACTTGTATATTGCCTGCCACTAACTTGAGCTATTTAAATTGCATAATAGTTGTGCTATTATTACAAAATTATCTTGATCTCTGAAGAACTACGAGACAACTTCTACTCAGGATCATTTGTTCTGAGAGAAAAGGAAAGTAAACATTATTGTTAATTGTAAATAAAGCTTCATCTTGAAGCCACAGATGCACAACGGAAAATAACCTAAAAATTGCTCCAGGGATGAAGCAGGCACAACTGAAACAAAGAACTGAAACTAATACATTTCCAACCTTGATACTTTCTTCTTTCAAAAGTCATGGGAACTTTCAGTGCTTGGAGAGCCATGCTTCCCAACCTTGTGCCCTGTATAGCACAATAGTCGTGGTGATCCTCATATGTACAGCACCCAGATGACATTTTATGATTCTAGATTCCATAATAATGTAACGAATAATGGGTGTAAAAATACCAGGATTAACTTGATCACTTAGGTACCTAAAGAGGACTTATTTAGAATGTAGGTGCCAAATTTCCAAAGAATGATCCAGCTGGGCCCTGTTCCCCAATCAAAACAAAGTAGGTACCTAAACTGAGACAGTGTCTCCATTTTTTATTCCACTGTTCTCTAGGGCTAAGTACAGACATTCATGAGGTTAAATCAGGTTCAGAATGGCTGCCTGATTTAAACTTAGCTTGTCCTCATGCGTACCTTACAGTTATAAACCCAGCCTCAGCAACTGGCAATCAGTCTAAACCTCTAACGGAACAAAACTTGCATGCACACAAACCAGTCTAAAAAATACAGAACACAGTTTAAGGTCAACCTGGATGTATGTACTATCAGACTCATTTGATTTAGGTCAAACCGATGCATGGAACTTCTGTTCACTTCCCCTGACCTGTTCCAGGGCTACAAAAACTCAATCACTGGCCTCAGCCTCAGCCCCCGGCTGCTCTTTTCACACCTTGTTCTCCTGCACTGTTCTATTCTTTGCACACACACACACCCTGACCTCCAGCCTCTTGTTCCCCCCCACAGTCCCAGTGGGGGGAGAGGTGGGAAAGATGGGGGTGTAGGTTCACACCACCCCACCCCGCCCATGGGTCATGTCTAGCCCCCCATCCCCTGGTGTACCCCAATTCCCTCCAGCAACTCCCCAACTACCCCCCCATCCTGACTTACCTGATATCAGGCAGCCATCTGAATCCGTTTAACCTCCCCCTAACACCTGCAAATGACTGTACTTAAGCCTAGAAGACTAAAGTGGGGCTTCTCAGCCTGCATAAAATTTACTTTAATCCTCTAACCATCTAATTTCTACCAAAAGTTCCATTACAATCTAGGCTGGTGCTTGAGATGCACCTAATCCCTGGGGGGAACCCAATCTTTTGGATATGCTTGGCGCACACCTAACTTGTACCAGCAACACTATATACAGCTTTTAAAATCACTTGTAGTGGTAGTGGTATCTACTTCTTTCATAATGACTTACTAGTGAATAGACCACAAATAATAGGTACAGCGCTCATCCAGGAAGTAGGAGACATGTCTTTTCAGCTTGCCTCACCCTGTGGTAATGAAAATCTACATCTCTTAATCCTGGGAGACTGCCTTAACTACCAGGCTTTAATATTCTGAGCTATTTATTCCATATGTTGAAACTGGCCAGGCAGAAATGCAACAGTCAAATGGCCAGAAGGAAAGCGAGTAAGAAGGACTTTATGGTGAAAGTTCTGGCTTTTGAGCTCATTTCCTAGAACTGCTTATTCATTTACCTGGGACAATCATTGGTTAATAAATGGAAACAGTCTTGGAAGCAGGGACTAGAACTGAGGACATTTACCTCCCAGAAAATGAGGCTACAAAGACAATTTCCTACTTGCTTGCCCTCCTTCTGAACCCAATGGCACAGCATCAGTTCTATATGGCTTGGATGTTATAATCTAAACCAGGCTATTCTATCGTGTGGTGATTAGGAATCTTTCCTAAGAAAAAGATGCATGTTCAAGGCTTTCTGGGTCTTTCGTCAGAAGCACCTAAGTCTTCCCATAGAACAGCTATATAAAGATCTTAGGTGTCTAAACCTACTGAAGTGAATGAGAAGTTAGAGTCATGATAAACTATATGAACACTTGCAACATTAGAGCATACTTATGGAAAACTGGGCTTCTAGCTTTTGAATTCATGCTTCATCGCCTAATGTTGTATATATACATGTGAAAAAATCACCATTTTGTTAGTTTTTTTTAACAGGGTGGCTTGGTTTGAGGAATTTATTTTTCTGTTAACGTTGAGTGATGAACTATGCTATTTTGTTGCATAACCACATGCCCCTAAAGAAAACATGCAACTTGTTTTTAGAAGAAAAAGCATAGAAAAAAATACTTTTCAGAGTCATAGCCGAATGTGTGATATAAAAGCAAATTCTCCTGGAAACACAGAATGTCCAAGTGTGGCATCTTAGTAAATAGCACGGGTGAAGCAGCAGGACAGAGCTTTGTCTGGGATGATCTAGTTGCAGATGGCTCTGCTTTGAGCAGGCCTAGATGACTTCTTGAAGTCTCTTCCAATCCTAACTTTCTATGATTCTTTCTGTGATTCTATGAAAGCAACAAGGCTAGGCCCCAAACCGTTGCAGGGGCTTCTATTTAACAGCAAGATGACTTCAAATTTAAAACAAGCCCCAAATAATTAGATTCTATACATGGAAAAATTATAAATTTGTTATATTTTCCATGTATAGAATCTAATTATTGGAGGGCCATCTTGAATTCAGACCTCTCCCCACCCCCCCACCAGTTGAGCATGGAAAGCAGTGGCCGGGAGGCAGTCCGTGGCCAGGATTTTGTGGTGGTAACAGTGTGGAGTGGAGCTGGGACAGTTCCATGATCCACTGCCTGCTTGGCCCTCCCTGAGGCATGTGGGTAGCAGATTGAGGGTTTGTCCTGGCAGTGGAGGCAGCAGTGGCAGCTCTGGCCCTGGCTCCGGGACCAGGTGAGAACCAGAGCCCAGGGCTGCTACCACTGTCACTACTACTGCTGGGCCTGACTAAAGGTAAGTGACAGCAACTGGGGGAAAGAAGCAGAGGTGGGGAGTGCATGGCATGTGGGGCAGATGAGGTGGAAGGCCCGTGGTAGCTGCAGCTTAGACCCTGAGCCCAGGCTGGGGCCAGAGCTACAGCTGCAGACACAGACACAGGAGCAACCTACTCCCTGCAATATACTTTAATCCAAAAGAAGGGTTTCTTCCCCATGTTGAAAGGGGGAATACAGAGAAAGATAAATATGATAGTTCCTTATATAAGTTCTGAATATAATAATTTTGTTTCCACACCACAAGCCCCATCAGCATACTATATAGACTGCATGCAGCATCTCACTTACCTTCAGTCAGCTCAGTGGCTCTTCAGCCAAAAGTTACTGCCTTATCAGCTGTGAGAGAGTTAATACTAGATTCTGCCTTTGCTCTTTGCAGCCCCAGGGAGAAGGGGCAGCTATCTTGGCAGCCATGAGTTATAGTATCTATTTGTTTTATTCTTGCCTGCCTGTATTTCAGGAAACAAAAATCAGCTTCCCCACTTAAGATATATACCCCAATTTTGAAGGGCTAATTTTGAGGAAAAGGTGACTGCTGTATGTGAGAAAATATGTTATCATTTTTTAATGGGTAGGACAGCCAGTTGGATCATTCCCCCTCTTATCTGTAAAAAAAATGAAAATTAAATTCTCGATAAATCTGCATGTGCTAATATTCAAAAGCAATTTAATTTTGTTTTCCTGTAATGGTTTGGAATGTGAAATATTTCAACTTATTTCCTCCAGACTGTAAGACACCACTAAAAGAAGATATCCTATTGTTCACAGCTGGGATAAAAGTTCAAAAGGAATATAAAATCACATGCTTCAGGGCATGAGATGAGTACTAATTGATGAGTTTTAGGAAGAAACTTTCCTTATGGGTAGGTTACAGTTGTCCATTACGGATTTTTTTTGCACTATACAAGGAAGCATCTTGTCATGGCTACTGACAGAGGAGACACAACACAGAGCCAGGCAGCTATAGACTGTTAATCTGATATAGGAGAGCAGTTCTAGTGTTCCTACCAAAGTCATGAAATACTGACATCACCAGTTTTAATGGCAGAAATTTCTCCAGTTGATTAAACTATAATTCTCTCATCGTTCTTCCTCCCCTCTTTTTTTCAAATGTTTCCCTTCTTCTCCCTATTAAATATGCTGAATATGACAAGTGAAGCTTTTAAAAGAGTTCTGAACTTTTGTTTGCATGAAATTCAGGAAGTTGATTTTTTGGATCTCCTTTAAAGCATTTCTGAAATCCCAGTATTTCTTCTGTGTCAGCACTGACAATCTACTTGAAGCTTTGACAGTTTTTATATCTTATAACCTCCCAAATATTGCCAATTGCAGGTATATTATATGTATAACATTTATTTTAATGTCATATTTTATTTGCAAATATTAAGGCATATTTATTAAGGTTATGTGTTATCTGAATTAGTCTACAAGGTGTAACACTACCCTGTCTTTAGACTAGCACAGCTAACTGACTTCCTCTGCTAAGGCATATGTATATTTCAATCTCAAATACACCTGAGGTATAGATTTACTAATTCAGTCATGGCTATTGTTCTAAGTATGACCATAAACAGCATCTTTCTGGAAGGCCTGGTGGCAATGTGATGGGGCTACTCTTGGTGGGATAGCTCTTATAAAATATCACAATGTTGCAGCCTCCAGAGTAAGATGATTATAGCGGACCTCAAAACACTAGCTCCCACTGCCTTGTTGGTACTCCTTGACTGAAGAAAGGTTATGGGACAGAAACACACCTTTGTTGAGGCATTAGGCAGTCAGCATCCATACTTATCTGTGGCTCTCTGGCAGAAGCTACAGATATCAAGGCACTACATGTCTGGACTCACTTTGGCTTTTGGATTCTATCTCAATGGTCTAAAGGAGGGGATGGTAGGTCTGAGGCGGCATCCATTCTTGCCTAGTTGTATGCACCAATGGTCTTGGACCTGACTAGACCTCTTACACAGACATCATAATCTAAAGGATTGACAGTTGACTACTGTGTCTAGAAATGGGAATACATAGGCTGCATGCCACAGTTCTAACATAAAAACTAGATTACAAAGACTCTATTTCCCCTTATACACCATGCTGGTACGAAAACACGTGAACCTCTGTTCTTTAATTTGGCTTTTAAATTACTTTGGGAATAATAAGTGTTCATTTGAATGTATGTCTTACTAAAGGAAAAGTTTGCAAATTTCAAAGGCACATTGCTATCAATAAATCTCAATAGTTGTGCTTTGCTGAAGTACAGACCATTATGAAACTTCCACTGTGCAGAATCATATCTACATATCTTTCAACTCCTCTAGAAGTGGATTACTAGTTTCATTCTTTTCTTTTTCTTTTTTAATGATCCAGGAAAATATACTTAATTCCCCACACAAAGTTAAGGGCAATATTTATTGATTCAGACTGTATACTTGATGGTCAAACTCCTTCAGTTGACTTTTCTTTTTATGATATAACCTTTGCCTATGGGGGTAATCCCCTGGCTTACTTGGGGTAACTACATCTAAGAATTCCTTTCCTGTCTGTTACTCTTTGTTCTAACTGGAGTAATTCTTAAAAATAAATGCATTTCTCTGCCACTATATTATTAAAATCTATTATTTATTGAATGCTGAGTGCTAAGCAGTGCATTAGATATTCCAGCCTTAGGAATTTACATTCTAAGATGAATAAACAATGGAGTATGGATGAAAAATGCTGCAAGGGTCCTTGCTACACAGTGAAATGAAGTAAAAAAAAAAAACAAACCTTTTATGGCTTTTAGATCAACAGTCTGATGACCAAAATGAGTTTTTCAAAGGGTAATATAAACTTATAATAACTATAAGGATCAAGAATGAGGTATAGTGCATAAAAACCTGGAAATTAAGTGAGTAAGGTTGTTTAATATACCAAGAGATGAAGGCAGTTCCTACAATAGTCCTTTCCAACCTTTTATTAGCATGACCCCATTTAAACATTGGAAACACTGGACATTTTTTATGACCCCAAAATGATGGAGGGCAATAGGGTGGGTAGTGCTTACCCTACAGCAGGCAGCCTGCATATGACCCCATCCCATGCACAAATCTAGGGGGCACATGGCCCCCACAATGCTTCTCTCCCTGGCAGTGCATGTAGTGTCAGGGAGCCAGCCCTCCCCACAGCCCCCTAGACAAGCTACCCATGGCTCCATTCTATTCCCCCAACTGGCTCCGCATTCCCACCTAAGCCCCAGGCCCCATGCACCAGCCCAACTGGAGAGCACCCCCAGCACAAACCTTGCCCCATCCATTCCCTCCCTCTCTCCCTCACCATAGGAACCTCAATTTACTGTCCCCCACAGGGAGCTTCAGGAGCTGCTCTCCACACTGCCTGGCTACCACGTGTATGTGGGCATGTGTACATGCGTGTGGTGCCCCCTGCCTGATTGACCTCCTCCTGCTTCCCCCAGTATGTTTTTTTCCTTTCCTCTTCCCTTTTTCTTTAGTCACAAGCATAGATGTTTAAAGGTATGCTTTGGGAATGAAAGGTATGTTGGGAATGAATGCATGACAAATGTATAGTGTAATAGATACAAACTACAACTGTTACATCACAATTTTAATTATTTCTTCAGGGTTTAGTCACTGAACTTTGATAGTCAACATTCTTATAAAATTAATACTCTAGTATCTTCAAACTCCAACCTCTATCTACTGGCAGAACCATAAACTTCAGAGAAACTGTGCCTGCAAACTGAGTAGGTGGCCAAATCCTATTGAAAATGACTGCAAATTTGATACGTACATTTACATTAAGTCTTTAGAAACAGATCCATATTACATACCTTTAAAACCATTTCACAATAAAAAATAATTAGTGAATACTCATATCTGAATGCTATATTTTTTTAAATCATTGCATTATAAAGTAAGCTCAATTTATGTTGTACTTACTAACTTTACTTGCAATTATAGAAAAATTATACTGGGCGGTGCTTTCTCTGTCCAATAATTCATTGGTTGCAATAGTTCCTTCAGTTGCATCTATTGTAAAGTAGCTGTCCACATCACTCTTCCAATCTATGAAGTACCTGCATATATAGAAAAGAAGTAGATGCAAATATGAAATAAGTATACATTTATTCTAATAGTAACCTGGCTAGCTTGACAAGTTTTGTAATTTTTCTCTCGATATCTGTTATCAACCTGAGAGAAGAAGATTATAAATGATGATTTTATTATTGCAAAGGAAGAATGCTCAAGGAGAAATGGGAAATTGATGAAAGATTTAGTACTTCTAATGTCTATATTATTTTAAGTCCTTGAGATCTAGAAAATTCAGTACAATATACATAGTTTCACTGACCGTTGATCATTACAAGTGATCACTTCTAACAGCACTTCAGGAACTCAGAGGAGAAAAGGTATGCAATACTGCATCCAAGAGGTAGACCGGATAATCAGATCTCATCCTTCTGTACTCTTATGGCTATATGCACTTTTTATTTCACGAAGCTAAGGAGGATGAAAGGATGGCCACTAGCGGTCAAGATTGATTTGTTAGGAACACATTTTCTTTTATGACGTTGTAACTATTTTTGTTATAAGGGAAAGGACTTTAACATAATTCTGGATTGTATTAAGAATTGTTACATCATTACCCATGCATTTTTATAAGAACAATGGATAAAAGTGAGTTTTATATGTGAATGCATAACTGGTTGAATAACTGCATGCAGTGAGTAAGTATTAATGAATCAATGTCCTGAAGTGGTATTCCCCTCATATTTATTCTAGTTCCAATTCTATTTACTGTTTTGGGATTTTTTTTAATGACTTGGATATAGCCATAGAGAATACATTTATAAACTTTGGAGACAACATGTAGTCATGCAAGCTCTTCTGATAATAGGATTAAAATTCAAATATAACTTCATACATTTTTGAATTTCATAGATTTCATAGACATTAGGGCTGGAAGGGACCTCGGAAGATCATCAAGTCCAGCCCCCCACCCAAAGGGCAGGAGGTCAGCTGGGGTCCTAGGATCCCAGCAAGATAAGCATCCAACTTGCTCTTGAAGGTGTTCAACATAGGTGCTTGAACCACCTCCGATGGCAGGCTGTTCTAGACCTTGGGTGCTCAGACAGTACAGAAATTCTTCCAGCCTGAAATGGTCTTGCAGTAGTTTATGACCATTTGACCTCATCGTCCCTTGGGGTGCTCTGGTGAACAAATGTTCCCCCAGATCCTGGTGGTCACCC
>NW_017728886.1:134684565-134689133 GCF_001723895.1 Crocodylus porosus
TTAATAAACTTTTCTAAGATCTTCCCTGGGAGAGAAATCAGGCTGATGGGCCTATAGTTAGCCGGATCCACTTTCCTCCCTTTCCTGAAGATAGATAATTGGCCTTCTTCCAGTCTTCGGGAACTACACCAGAGAACCAGGAGTTTTCAAAGATCCATGCCAGAGGGTGAGCTATGATGATCATCAGCTCCTTGAGTACCCCGGGGTGCAGATTGTCAGGGCTGGCTGACTTGCAGGTATCCAGCTTCTCAAGATGTTCCTTCACGAGGTGAGCATTTATGGAGGGCAGGGGATCTCCCTCACCCGGATATCCCTGTCCTGTAGTGGGCATGGGCGTCCCATGGAACTGATGATAGACCGCCGCAAAGTACCCATTTAATAGGTCAGCTTTTTCCTGGGCGTCAGTTGTCAGTTGCCCCATCTGGTTCAGAAGGGGTCCAATGTTGCCCTTGCTTTTCCTCCAGCTCCCCACATATCTGAAAAAGGACTTTTTGTTTTCCTTGACGCTCAAAGCTAGTTGGAGTTGAGTTGCAGCCTTGGCTTTCCTGGTTTGCTCCCTGCAGGATTGGACCAGTGCAGAATAATCCTCCTTGGAGGTGAATCCCATCTTCCATCCTTTGTAGGCTTTTCTTTTTAGCCTTAGGAGGTCTGCTAGGTCCCTGTAGAGCCAGGGGGGCTGCTGTGCCCTCTTGCTGCCTTTCTTTCAAGATGGAATAGACTTAGCTTGTGCATTGAGGATCGCTCCCTTGAGGAGCAACCACTCTTCTTGAACTCCCCTCTCCCTGGTGTCATGGTCCCTTAGGGCCTGACTGACAAGCCTCCTGAGCTTGTCAAAATCGGCTTTTCTGAAGTCAAGGACTTCTGTGTTGCTTACTGACTTGTCAGCTTTACGGCGGATGGTGAAGGTGATCAGCTCGTAGTTGCTGTCACCCAGCTTCCCATCGATCACTAGTTCACCGATTAGGTCATCCCCTGTAGCCAGTACCAGGTTGAGCAGCGCTTTGCCTCTTGTTGGCCCATAGACTTCTTGAGTCAGGTAGAGGTCATCCACACACAAGAGGAAGGTTTGCGACTGTTGGAATTTTGCTGAGTGATCCTCCCACGAGATGGCCAGGTAATTGAAGTCACCCATGACAACCATGGTCCTGGAGCATGCGGCCTCAGCTAAACAAAATTGGGCTAAACAAAATGAAATCAAACAAGCAAATGTCAGATGCTACACCTTTGGAAGAAAAAAGAAACAGATATGCAAATAATGGTATCATGAATAACAAGGGAAGATTTTCTTATGTGGTGAGAATGATAAAAAGGTCTAAATGCAATCGATATGAAGAAAAGTTGAAGGAATTGGTTGTTTTTAGTTTGAAGTACAATTTTCAAATATATGAAAGGCTGTCATAAAGAAGTTGAGGGAACACTGTTCTCCTTTGTCACAGAGGCAATGAGTTCAAATTACAGCAAAACAACTTTAGATACAAAATTAGGAAGAAAATTCCAAACTGTAAAAAAAATAGGGTCATGGAAAAAACAGCCTAGAATAATTGTAAAATCTTCTTCTTTGTGGTTTTCAAGATGAAGCTTGAGAGAAACCTATCCTGGATGAGCTTAGGAAAAGTGAATCTGGTATATGTGTTAGTGGAAGGACTTGACTGTTAAAGTCTCTTTCCAACCCAGTGATTCTGTGACAGACTGTCCTGAAGTAAATTCCCTTGTGGAAAATAACTTCCAGCTAGCATAAGTGTACTCTCTAGGTTGTACATTCTTACTCTTGGTATTAGTGGCCAGTTGTGAGAAGGAAGGCTTGTATCATGGTCAGACTGGAGTGGGAAGTAAATTTAGTGGAAGTCTACCTTCCAATAGCTGTCCTCCATTTGTGTAGGCCCATTAAGCACTATGGCTAAGTACAGACAGTCAAAAAACCCAAGGCTGAATCAATTCAGAGTTTGCAGGTTAGTCTAAACTGTGTAGGTTAAACTGATAAGTTAACAGACATTTACTTTTGATTCTGAAAATATAGCCACATGCTGCTAAAGCATACCTCCCTGACTGGCTGGAGAAGACAACTTGGGCCAAGGCTAGCCCAGCTACCTTGCAAGAGGGATTTGTGGGAGAGGTGCAAAGCATCCTGGGATGCTGGGTTACATGAATCTGGAAGGGATTTGGGACAGAAATTCAATAAACTGATTTAACTTAAATCAGTTAAGTCTAATTTTACATCCATCTAGGTTTACCTTAAACCAGTTTCAGCCATTTTAAAAGTAGCTTTTATGCACTTTTGTTGTGTTACAGATTTGAACTGATTCCTGATCACTTACACCACTATACGTGTAATTTCTGTCCCTACCCTGTGTGTCTTCAGCACAAGTTAAAACAGCTCTGACTTCCCCTGGGGCTGCAGAAACTAGAAATACTTATACTTCTGTTCCCTTTTGCATTAAAAAAGGACTTAATAGATGGAGGGGATACACTTGTAAACAAAGTAGGATACAAGCAATTTGATAATTATTCTAAAACCATTCTCTTTTCATGCTAATTCATTTTAAAGTCTGCTTTCTCATCTGGTGCTGCTGTTTGGAATAACATGAGAATAGTAATTTTTCAGATGCAGTACTTCAGGCTATTAATACTTCCACCCTCCCCACACCATAATGAGAACCTGTATCTCCATACTTTGCTGTCATACCTTGAAAATAAAGCAGGGTGGAAATGACAAAGCAATTTGTTAGAAGTAGACAACAAGGATAAAACAACACATAGTTTCAAGTGGAATTAAGAAAATATAAATATGAGAAGACAATGGGCATCATGCCTCATATGATTTATGATTCTTATTGTTGCCTGTGAACCTATTAGAATAACAGTCTCTCTGTCTCTCATTATGTGTGACTTACAAGAAGAATATACAGGTAATGCAATCACAAGTGTAGAATACCAGTGAGTAAAATAATAAAACAAGGAGGTGCTTGGAATGTCCCAGAGTAAATTATTCTGAACAGGAATTCAAGAACTTTAATAATTGAGGAAAGTGAATATATATAATAATTAAAGTTTGTGATTAAAGTGCAGTGTTCTTTGAGGATACTTTCATTAAAAAATCATGTGCACGCTGCAAGATAATCCTACAAGCACACACACACACACACGTTTATATCTGTGTGAAATAGATTAATTTAGTTGCATACAGTTGGGATGTCTAATATTAGCCAAAGATGCTTGAAAGCCTTGTTTCTAGTGTTCATAATCAGGTTATTTATTAGATGTAAAGGTTGAAGGAAAATTTTGTCAATAGACTGATTTAGATACCATAGAATTGTATTCTTTCAGAAATGCCCTACATAATGAAATAAGGGTACTACATGAGTATAATCCACAAATATACCAAATAAAATCATGTGAAGGCAGCTTAAGTTAGCTCCATCCTCATGAAACTGAGGAATTGCACTGAAGACAATGGGAATAAAGTCTGTACTTAAAGTTAAGCATATAATTAATTGCTTTCAGGATGAGAGGCTAAGCCTCCTGCCCACAAACTCATATGCAGGTGCTTAATTTTATCTGTGTGAATCTAAATAAAACACTCATATGCATAAGCACTTGCAGCTGTATATTAAGCATGTTATTTCAGGTCAATGGCAAAATGGCTATTGATTTCAGTCAGAGTAGGATCAGACCTGTCCTTAAAGACAGCCAAACAGTGCAAAATGAGCCTATTTATGTATGTTGCTGTTTACTGGTAGGGAATTATTATCCAATTCAATGAGATGCAGGGGACTGTACCATTTAATTTATTGAAGCATTCATTTATCTGTTTCACTTACTTTAATATTTTACTAATATCAGATTGTACTCAACCTTCTGAAGAAGAAAAATGTTCCAACTCCTTTGAGATGTAATTTATATATCAATCCCAGCATCAATTTCATTTATCAATGCCAGTGATCCCAATATTTTTACCATATTCCATTTTTTTAACTATAGGTTAACCAGACCCAGATGGTAAAATGATACTTATTAATTCTCAATCAAGAAGGGCAGCTTTTTTGGGTACCACTTGCAGCATCTGGCTTCCAAGCTCAATTTGTAATGGATCTCCTTAGGTTTTATGTGTAGAAAACCTAAACGGTAGATTGAAGTGTTGTAGATGTAAGTGAATTGCTGGCATGCTGCTGGAATATCTAGATTTAGGCTCACTGAAGATGAGGCAAGATTACATTTTTCTACTTCAGCATCAATCTGCATCCCCTCTGGGATTTACTAACCCATATAGCCTTCTTACAGCTCAGCTAAGTCAGCAAGAAATCAGCTCTTGATCTTCCTTATGGCATCTTGAGGCATGGCTCATCTCTGAAGTCTGGCTGTGGTGTCGGAAAAATTATCCTGTTATCTTAGTTTTTTTTTTGAAGACCCTATCATTTTGGCCCACCAGTTTCATAGTTTCTAGGGTCGGAAGGGACCTGAGCAGATCATCTAGTCCAACCCCCTGCCATGGCAGGAAAGAGTAGTGGAGTCAAACGACGCCAGCAAGATGTTCATCCAACCTCCTCTTAAAAACCCCCAGGGTAGGAGCC
>NW_017728886.1:134689888-134700808 GCF_001723895.1 Crocodylus porosus
ACCCCACTGCCCGCGTCCTTCCAGGTTGAGAAGGACCCATCCACTACCACCCTCTGGGTGTGGCCCTCCAGCCAGTTGGCAACCCAATTGACTGTGTGGGTGTCGACACCACAGCCCACAGTTTCTTAATGAGAATGGGGTAAGAGACAGTGTCAAAAGCCTTCCGGAAGTCCAGGAAGACTATGTCCACTGCTACCCCTGCATCTAATGAACTGGTGATCTGATTGTGCTGTTGACTACCGTGGCTTTCTTCCTCCTAAACCTGACTCCCATAGCTGAGGTTCCCTGGAAGTCTCTGATGGTTTCAGACCTCTCTGAATGATATTTTTTGTTTGGACCCTGACATTGTTTCTATTCTAACATGCTCTTTTAAAAATCTGTATTCAGGTTGAGAAAAGGAAATCTGTGATCACTTTGGGCATGGACAGATAACAATAAAGAACAAAAATGATACATTTATGCATAATTTGAACATTTTCAAATTAGTCAGTCTGGATAACTTCTGAAAATTTGTTATGTGAAGCATAATTGTACCCCAGCCAGTAAGAGTAGACTGGATTTTTTTAGGTCTTGCCAGAAGACTCAGCTGCCTTTTTGGGGAGTGGAACGGGAAGCTTACAGGAGCACAGTTAGACATAATATATTTGTATGAAGTTTGTCATACTACATCTCGCAGGAGCATCGTAGAGACATTATATTTGTATGAAACTTGTGGTACTGTCTCCCGCAAACTCTTAATTGAAATTTACTCCAATTTGCCTGGTGAAAAAAAGCAGTTCTCTTTGATAACACTGGAAGCAGGCATGTACAAGGTCTGTTCAAAAAGTATTAAGAATGAACGTGTATTTGTGGTACAAAATATTGGCTGGGGGGTGTCTTTGGCTGAACATGTCTGGGCTTGTTGGGACTCCTGTGGACAGGTTTGCAGCTCATGGGTTTCCCCAGTTTTCTGTAGCCAGCAGTTGAAATAAGATTGTTTGCATCTTGTGTCCCCTTTCATTATTTCATAGTGTCCAGAACAATGCATGTGCATTTAATTTTGCATGTGAAACATTTGAACTACTTAAAATAGCATTTGGTGATAACACTATGAGTCATGCAAGAGTTTTTGAATGGTATCATTGGTTTAAAGAAGGACAATCATAGGTCAAAAGTGATGAGCTTTCTGGATGTCCTTCAAATCACAAAATGATGAAAATGTGGAAGCAGTTTGGGTTGAAATGATAGGCAATCAACTGTCTGAGAGATGGCAGGAGTTGGAATTTCTGTTGGTTCATGTCATTCAATTTTACCTGGTGATTTGGGAATGAAATGACCAGGAAAACTACCAGAAAAGTGGATGTCTTGGATGCTTTACCATGTCAATGCCCACTCAGCACAGCTTGTGAAGCACCTTTTAGCCAAATTTTAGCCAAACACTGTATCCCACAAGTGCTGCAGCCTCAATATTTGCCTGATATGGCCCCATGCAACTTTTTTCTTTTCCCTCGACTAAAGAAAGCTTTGAAAGAAAGAACCATAAAACAAAATGCAGCTGAGGAGCTTTTAGCGATTCCATGAATTGCTTATCACAGGTATTTCCAACAATGGCAGAAACATTGGGAAAAGTGTGCAGCTGCAGAAGGAGCATACTTCAAAGGAAATTAAGCCCAAACCCCTGTAAATAAAATATTTTATTTCCTACAGCATCAGTCTCTACTTTTTGGACAGACCTCCTAAATAGATCTGTGGAACAAAAATTGCAAACTAAGGAAAAATATGAATGACAATAAGTTAAAATGTGAGTAGGCAATTAGGGTATTTCAGTAATCATTGCTGGAAATGAATGAATCCTATAGCTTCATTAATAACATGGAAGAAGAACTAGAAATTAATGAAATTTAGAGCTTATAGTGAAGTAAAATTCATAAAAAGTATCATTCAGGAGAGAGAAATAAAACACAGGGGTCTAAGGAGACTGGAAGCATGGATAGATAAAATTCTGCTTGAAAATATTCCATATAATGATTCTGTATAATACAAGTACACATTTAATTAAGAGGTAGACAAAGCTTGTGAAGCAGTAATACGAAAACAGGTGAGGGACTGGAGACAACCAATTCAGACTTCAGTTTCCGATATGATTGTTAGAAAGTCCTGGAGGGTGAACAGAAAACAGCAAGAAAAAATATCCTGCATCTAGAAGCACTGAATTATGAGGAAAGAATCAAAGAACTAAAATATGTTTAGTTTGGATAAGAGATGGCAAGAAAGAGACATGATATTGGTCTACAAATAGCTGAAGAATTTAAAACCAAGAAGGAAGAGAGATTATTTAGCATGATACACAGGATGAAAGAGATGAAATTAAGAAGAGGAAAATTTACATTGATTCTTCCTGGCAGTGATATATATTAGGCGGTAGAGTAGTTTCGTGAGAGAAATGATTGAAGTCCTATCATTTGACACTTTCAAAATGAAAGGAAAAATTCTGTACTTGCAACGAGATGGACTGAATAATCAAATGCATCTCCAATCTCTATGATTCTAAGCAGAAAAATATTTCAAATTATATATATATATTCATCACATGGTGACAAGAATCTTCATTAAATTAGATTTAAGAGAGTATAACATTAATTAAGGATAAAGAAAAGGCTTGAAGTTATAAAAACAAAACAAAAACACATCTATAACAAGTAATAGACTTAAAGTCCAGCTTAGAAGAAATCCAACTATTGAGAAAAATGAGGAAGGTAGAGAAGAGGTAAAATTCTATACCTTCAGTAACCCATTCTTTCATCTCCATTGTTCACTTTCTTTTATATCTATTTTGCAAGATGCTTTATTCACATTTTTTCACATCCATCCTTATTTACATAAGTATCTTTAGAAGGACAAATGTGAAATCATATGATTATCTGTTTTATTCAGTGGATTAAGACTTTTTTTATTTGATAAGTGAACAATTCCCCCCCGCCCCCACCAAACCAACCAACCAACCAAAAATAACTGGTAGAAAAATCGTGGTGTCTTCAGCATCAAAAATGTGCATCAGAGACCACTAGTACATTAATACATAAACAACCCCCGTAATAATCGTGTTAAGTACATACAGTACATGGATTTTCACTAATTTATGTCAGATTTTACTTTAGAATGAAATTGCATTGATATGCAAAAAAGACTTAGCACTCACTCTCCAGACATGGCTGTCCCCAGTAAGAACTGTTACAGAGATTCATCACTAGATGGCTGGAGATTTGGTTGTATTTAGCATATAGCTGCCCTGGGATGAAAGTGATTAGGGCTGCAGACACACAACCTGTACCTTGGAGTAATTTAACCTGGTATATACATACTTTCTGACTTAGAGATTTGCATCAGTGTAAAGCTGTTTATTGTTTGCCAGGACCACTTTTTGTACTGGAATAAAGTAAAATAGTTCTGAAATAACTACCTTGTGTCACATCTGAAGGGTGGGGTTTTACCATCACACTTTACAGCTCTTTACCTTTGCCCTTCTAATATAATTTATGCAAATCCCTAATATGTATGCATGCTACAATGTATCTTTATTAGCACTGGGAGCTCATAGCACATATACAAGAACAGTAAGGTAAACTAATGCTAATGTTTTATTAGCATTAGTTTGGGATGTTCACTTGACTTCCAGGCATCAAAGGCAGAAATAAGTTTTGAAGGGTGTGTAAAACAAGAACAAAACATAATTCTTATTTCATCACAATAGATATGCACTAGACATGTGCCATATATTCTAATATAATGCTGTGTGTCTGTCTGTCCATGCTTTGGGCCAACTGCACATGCACCACCCAGAGACTTACTGACAGAGAGACACACAGGTGGAGGTGGTGGGGGCCAAGCTGTGTTCTGCCATGCATGGGGAAGATGAAGTAAAGTGAAGGGGGTTCTGGGTTGTGGCCCTGCAGGGCGGTGTGGCGCATGACCTTGTGGGGTATAACATATGGCGGGGGGGTGTGACATATGACCACAGGGTGCTGCACAGGGAGTGAGCACTGGATGCATGGGTAAAGCCTGCCAGCTGAAGCACATGGTTGCCCGCTCCCCATGCAGCACCATGTGGCTGCGTACCAGGCCCCCACTATGTGTTGCACCTTTGTGGGGATCATCCATCAGCTGCAGCTGTGGGATGTGGGGTGTTCAGGGCACAGAGTGGGATGTGGTGAGGGGTATGTGGGCAGATGGTGTGGGATGCATGGGTAGTGGCCATCAGCAGCAGCACACAGCATGGGGTGCAGCATGCCCCCCTCACTGGCTCACCATGCTGTACCCTGCAGCTTGAAGCCACTCCCCTCCACACAGGGAACTGCTGCTGGCTGTGGCTACACAGAGTGCCATGTGAGGAGCCAGTGTGGGGTGTGCAGTCAGCACCCACCAGCAGCACATGGCCAGGGCATGTCCCCAGCACCCACTCCCAGCATGGCACCCTTCAGCTGCAAGCCATAACCCACCCCCCCATGTGGGGATTGCCCACTGGCTGTAGCCAAGGGTCATGCAGAGCATGTCGAGTGGGTGGGAGAGGCTGTGGCTTTACAGCCACACAGGGAACTGGCACAGCATGGATGGGTAGCTCCTGCTGGCTGAAGCACATGGCCTTCGAGCACAGCATCCCCTCACACCCACGTACCCATGGCACCTCACAGCTAAACACCATGCCCCCCATGTGGCTGCACACTATGCCCCCACCACACAAAGAGTGCCTTGTGCCTGTGGTGGGGTATGGCATGTAGGTGCGTGGGTTGGCAGCATGGGGGTGCACGGTCAGCACCTACCGGCTGCAGCACATGGCTGTGGGCTGGATGCTGTCCTTATGCCCACTCCCAATGTGGCAACCTCAGGCTATGCCCCACCCCTCCCCCGAAGGGAGCAACTACCAGCTGCAACCTCGGGTGCACTCATGGGGGAGTGTGGCACAGGAGGATCATGGCACACAGCCACAGGGTCCCATGTGGGAAGCCAGTGTGGGGGCTGTGGGAGCACCCACTGGCTGCAGCTGTGGCATGGGGTGATTGGGGCACCCTGTGGCCATGTGCCATGTCCTCCATATGCCTCCTGCACCGCACCCCAGGGCTACACCCCATGCCATGCAGCTGTGGGTGCTCCCCATGCAGTGGCCACTCCCCACACCATAGCCCTTGGTCATGTGCCACATGCCACACCCCATGCAGCCATGCCCCATGCCCCCCTATGCACCCCGCATCACACCCTGGGGCTGCTCCCCATTCCACATGGCCACAGCCTGCAGGCGCTCCCCGTACTGTGGCCACTCCCCGCAACATGCCCAGTGGTCGCACACCATGGCCCCCACTTGCCACATGCCACAACCCAAGCTGCCCATGCTACTTAGCCTGAGCCAGTAGGCATTCCCTGCACCCCTATGACTCCACACCATGGCCACTCCCCTCGCCATGCCCTGCAGTTGAGCACCACACCCCAGGACTGCTCCCCACACCATGCAAGCACAGCTGACAGTTGCTCCCTCTGCTGTGGACACTCCCCACACATGCCACCTCCACTGTGCACCCTGTGCTGCACCCCTGGGTTGCTTCCTGTACCACACAGCCAGCAAGCACTCCCCACACCATGGCTACTCCCTGTGCCATGCCCTGCAGCCATGCACCAGCCCCCCCTGCACTGTGGCAGGGATGGGGAGTGGAGCGGGGCTAGATCCAGAGCAGCAGGGGGATCAGGACATGACTCAGAACAGCAGCGGGAGGGGGGGAACAGGGCAGGACCGAGAGCAGTGGTGGGCGAGGGGACTGGGGGCTGGACCCGGGGCAGTGGGAAGAGGGTGCAGGGCTGGACATGGGTCTCCATCACCGCTTTCCCCCACCCTGATCACTCATGATGGGCATTTTTCCGGTTTTCTAGAAAATCCATTTTAACAAATGAAGTAAAGTGCCCGCAACATTTTGTTTTAATTAGAAGTTGTTGGGTTTTTTTTTTAAATCTTCCCAGTGGTAAAGCTCTGGTGGGTGTTTTCAGTGTTCAGGAGTCAGCAGGTCACCAGATGTGGTATAATGTCAACAGAAACAAGCAACACTTTGCTCTTTGCTTATTTTGTGAAGGGGGAGGAGATCCAATTTACATGAAGCAGTACTAATTTACATGGAAGAAATGGCTGAGGGAACACACAGATTCTGATGACTACATCAGAATTGTGTGAAAGAAGCTGTTAAACTTTTCATAAGCTCTATAAATTTTACATACAAATTTTAGTTAAACCCACTAGACTATATGAGGAATACAATATACTTCACTTCAATTATCAATGCTTGCAAACTGCCAATTGTTCCTGTCTACAAATTTCATTGCTTCCTCACCCGCCCCATCTAAATATGTTGTTCATTCGCTTATTAAATTCTTCAGTCTGCTTTGTTGTCTGGTTTGCATTTCTCATAATGAGCAGAGAATCTTATAAAAAAACTGTTGTTGTTTGGAAAATGCATTGTTTTTGTTCAGTTTTAATGTTGTTTTTCCTGCCTCACTGAGCAGGCAGCACTACAAGGAAAAGACAGAGGGAAAGCCATGTCTTGTGCTTTAATTATGCCTCAGATGTTTGGCTAAGATCAGCAGCAAAATAAATCTTACATTTAACCCCTTCTATACAGGTTTATTATAGACAATGTCCTCCTTAGCGGGCACTACTTGGGAGCAGTTACAAGAAAGAATTCAGTTAAGGGTAAAGTCTTGAATTTCAATCCAGTCCAAGCTTACACTGAGTGTAGAATGTAACATCAGTATTTGTAAGGACTGGGACAAACATGAATGTTGGGAAAAAATATAAGTAAGGGCAATGAAGAGTGGGGGCTGATGGGGATCCTAGAGTTAGGTGAAGCTTTCACTTATACTCGAGTCCCTTAGGTCATGCTTACCCAGTAAATTTACTGTGCTTCAGGGCAGAACCTTAAGTAAATTTACCAGGTTTGACAGTGGCACCCTCAAGCATGGGCTGCTTCACAGTATTGTAGCTCTATCAAAGTAACACTGTAAGACGGCTACTTAGCAGAAGAAGGCTCTTGGGCCCAGTCACTCAACAATTCTATTAAATCCATACAAATCTCTGTGGCAGGCAGCTTTGCTGCTTTCTCTTTAGGAGGGAGCTTGCCTAATCAAGTTCTGCGAGCCTGAGGGCTCTACCCTCATGGTTACCCTCTGTACTGTGTAACCACGGTCAAAAAAACTTAATACCAGCAAAAGCTGTGGTGGGGTGAAATGTTGCTATATCTCTATTGCGTTCAATCTACTGTCTTTAAGGGCAGCCCAATTCCAAAGCTTGTGTAGCTTGACAGAAAACGAGCAGAGATAAACATAGGTGAAAGTAGATCTGGTGCAGGAGAGCAGACTGGCAATATTTACCTGATGCAGCAGGGATTTTCCAGGTGCAATTTCTTACTGTTTCACTTAGTACCACACAAATATCCTGTCTTTTGGATGCTGAATTCTTAATTGGTTCAGTATCTGCCTTCAAACAGTAAATCAAACCACCCACAAAGCTGAGGCAGCCAAAGAGAAAGGTTTCATACCAAACACCTGTCACGTCAAGCTGATTTCATTAAGGGTTGCAGCCTTGTGTTCACTCCTTACACTGGTTGCCTCACAAACTGTGCAGTAAAGCCTCTGTGGAGTATAAGATTAGGGATTTGAAGAGGTATGAAGAAAGAAAACAGCTCTGTGGGATATTCTGTGCTGTGCAAATTCAAGCTATCCCTGAGGAAATTGCCGTAATTTAGAATATTACCTGAGGCTGCTCTGTTATACTTTGGGGTTTATTCAGACCCACATGAAAATCTGTCATTCAGAGGGACAAAATTAAAGTCACCTGAACTCTTCTCATAAGCTGCAGTTTCCCTGCTGAACCTCCTAGGAAATCAAGCACACTGACCCTAGGGCTTAAAATATAAGTCAGACTGTTAATATAAGACTGTAGACATTTAAGGCATTTAAGAAATATTTAAGATGCACACTCATTTCATATCTGCTTTTCTTTACTAATTCACCCACATGAAACCTCAACAAGTTTTTTTGGTTTTGTTTGCTATTTAAAGCCTTGTCACACTTTTACTTGAAACTGTTGCAAATCATTGGAATGGTGTGATGTATTAAAGCTAGTATGTGTTTGAGTGGTGTCACACGTTCACTTACATTTCACTTACAACAGTTGCAAATCATAGCAATGTAGTGACCTATTAAATTTAACATGTATTAGGAGATAACTCTGTCCTGAAAGGGAACAACTTTGCAACACCAGGAGGGCATTTGACACTTGCTAAACTCCTTCAATGTGCATCTGTTTGCATTTTATCTGCACTTAGTAAGGGTGAGGTTGCATGTTACACATAGTCCATAAAAAAATCTGTGGACTGTTAAGTGATATTAAAGTTAGAATATGCTATAATCAGTCATGTGTTAAGGGTTAATAACATTTCTTGTCTGGACAGCTCTGAATTGCTAACTACAGGGCTGATGAATAGGGGCATGACTAGGAGCAAGGATACCTGGGCTTTATTCCTGGTTGGGAGGTGAGGGTTGGAACGGGTGCATCCTGGGAGTCTGTAATGGTGCGAGTTGCTGCAAGACTGCAAATTGGACATTTTATTTCTGTAGAGGAGCCTGAAATGACCTTAACATGAGGTGGGTAATATGGCCCAGAGTTAAACCTCATCTGAAGTAGCATAGCTTTGAAATGTTTAGAAGGCACTTGGGACGCCTATACAAGTCCATCAAAGTTGCTCCAACATGCAGTAATTACAGCTCATTGGAGCACAGTTGATTGCCATGCTCCAGCAGAATACAGCATCACATGTTTCAGAGTCCTTGCACTGAAAAAAGGCAGCAGGACACTTTAACTAAAGATCTTTCTATGACTTTCAGTTAAAGTGCCCCTACCATCATTTTTCAGTGCAGGGATACTGATACATGTGATGCTCCAGGTACTTTAATTAGAGTTTTTCACAGAGCCACTTTAATTAAGGCCCATCCACCCCCCCCCCCACACACACACACACGTCTCCTGGAGCACATGTATAAATGCTTTTGGGTTCCACATTTTATAAAGGACTTGGAGGAGTTAGAGAGTTAGAAGTCAGACAATGGATTTATATAGGATGGTCTGGATAGGAATGATTCTGCCTCAGATTGGGGGTTGGTTTAGATAACCTCTCAAGGTCCCTTCCAGCCCTACTTCTCTAAGATTTAGCATGCAGACATTTACTTCTTAAGTGTCATTGGTATGGTATAAGTGAAATCTGTAACTTAACCCTGGGCACATTTACACTTGCTATTCATGCACAGTAAATTTACAGCACAGTAAGCTTTCCCCAGAAGCATGTCTACATGTGTATCCATTGGGAGCAAATTTGTATCTAGAGGTAGTTGCCAACCATACAGTAGACTAATTTGCGGTGTAGTAAATGCTGAACACATGTAGACAGTGATGCTTTACTGTGCATAGATTAGTCTACTGTGCAGTAAAGTACCTCATGTAGATGCACCCCCTGAGTGTTTAATTGAAGCTATAACAATACTTTTAGTCTTTTTTGTTAACTTTTTCCTTTTAGAGGTCCACCCATATTTGTTAATATAACTTAAGTTACAATAATACAAGTGAACAAATGGCCTAATATGTCAGAACTATAAAAGAAACACAACAGGTGTTTAGATATAAATAACATTTCAACACTCTAGGACAGGAAGTTATCACTAACATAGCTGAACAAAAACAGATAAAATGTAATTGGAATATGGCCAGGTTACCAAACTAAACACAACTGTTCTTGTAGAAAACCTAAGACAGATCTTTAATTAGCACAAAGTGCTCAGGTGCTTGGTATAACTCTTAGTATTTTCTGTCCTGGCTTGAGAAGTTGAACAATTTTACAGAGTAAGCAAGCCAAGCCACTGTTTACTTCTGTGGATTTCCTTAAAAGTCAGTCTAATTATTGACCCTTCATGATCTTTCTTATCATTTATGCAATGACAGAGCCCAGTTTGAGGTAGTATAGCTGTAGTTATTAAACCAGTGGGGGGGTTTCTAACAGAAACCTTTTGTAGTTCAAGAAATCTACATAGCAGAGGCTTAGAATGCAAAAGCTCTGCTACTTGAAAACAAGAAAAATCACAGCAGCAGTCTCTGGTCTACATGACTTCTTTGCAATATCCAGTCACCAGACAGCTAAATCATAACATGCTTCTGCTGAAATGTGCTAAAATAGGGTACTCAGACCATTATCTGCTGATGGATTCCCACCCCTTTAACTCCAGTTTTCTGGCTGCTCCAACAATAATATCTAGGCACCTTCCTTCCAATTATTTTCTCATTGGGGCTAAATAACTTCTCTTGTGCTGTCAACACCCACTTCCTGGCCACGCAGCTCTACTGTAATAGATCCAAAGTTAAAATATGTGGTCTTTTACTGAAGAAAAAGTAAAACAAACAAACAAATAAAAAACATTTTCCTTTTTTCCTTTTTTCTTTTTGAAACGCAAGACCAAAAGAAGGATTTGACTTTCCAGCATTCTTTTGGTTCTCCTCAGTGCAACTTGGGAGGCGCTGTCAAATATTAGAACAGTAGACTGAAAGGAAAGTTGGATTTGACTGGCAGCTCCACCACTAGCCTACTGGTTGTTCTTGAGCAAGTCACTTAATTTCACTGTACCTTAAATTCCCCTTCGGTAGGATAAGGAGAACAATTTCAGATCAACCCAATGAAAAATTCTGTGTAAAAGGCTGTAGCAAAACCCCCAGTATTTCTTTTTTATTATTATTATTGCATTCGCTCCCCTTCCCCAACCATTTCTGACTTTTTCTCTCCCTCTCTATTCCCTATAGATAAGTATAAGTAAGCTAAGATGTAGGATAAGCTTTAAACATTTTTATTTTGGTAGCAAGTTTTT
>NW_017728886.1:134701178-134703799 GCF_001723895.1 Crocodylus porosus
AGAGACAAGACCAGCATTTGAAAGACAAAAGACCCTGCAGACCCAGCAACTCTCACCATTACAGACACCTCAAACTGCACATCCCTGCATGGAGCACACATGCTCAGTACACCAGGGGATGACCCTTGCCTGGGCATGCCTCCTGTTACTAGGGTCACACAGGGCTGCCCTATAAAAAGGGGAAATGAAGACAGGCGCAGTTGGATGCCCTCTACATCTGGACCAGCACCATGCCGTACCACCTAGCCTCCCTGAGGCCCTGCTGGCGTCCCCCCTCTGGACAACATCTACTGGACAAGGACCCCTTCCCAGCCTCCTCTTACAATTTGGACTCTCTCTGTCTCTCTCTCTCCTCATGGACTTCAGCCCCTGCACCAGGCCCCTCTTACCCCTGCCGCCATTGTGTATGTGTGTGTGTGTGTGTGTGTGTGTGTGTGTGTGTGTATGGGTGGGTGCAAGGGAACCAATAAGGCATTGTGTCACCATCTCCCCTGTTCAATAAAACCACTGTCATTTGCAACCCCAAGTTGAGTCATGTTTTACTGAATCCCAGTCCCTTCCTTATCTTAAATTCCATCCTCATTCTCTCTCTCTCTCTCTTAGTTTTAGTCTGCACTCTCTGCTAGTTTCCCAATCTCCTCCCAATTCCATGTCACCTTTTCTGCCACCTCTCAGCTTCCCCTGCTCCTACTGTCTTTTCCCTGTGACTTTGTGCTGCCTTTCTCTGCTTTCCTGCTGCCCTGCCACCTGCTGCTTTTCCTGTGGTTTTCTGCTGTTTTCAGTCTTCTCCCACACCTTCTGTAGTCATCCCCCCCCCCTGCAGCTTCCCAGCTCCTTGTGGCTTTCCTGCAATTTTCTTCAGCTCTCAGCACCTACTGCTGCTCCCTGCAACTTCTTTAGCTGCCCTGGAGCCATCCTATGGCTCCCCACACCCAGAGCCCCTCTTTAACACCCACACTTTTCTTGAGACCCATTTTCCTCTCTCCTCATCTACCTTTTCAGCTCCCCCATAGCTCTGGCTCCAGTCCCAGACTCTGTGCCAGCATGCATCCCTGTTCTGCAGGCTTTGGGCATTGTCTTTTAATCAATTAAGATCAATTAACCTAAAGTTACCCCCGAGCTGAATTATTTTGAACGTGTGTGTATCTGAGTTGCTAGTGTGAGTGGTGTGTGTGTGTGTGTATAGATATGGAATCGTGTGCACCTGACTGATTTGTGTGTTTGTATGTGTGCAATTGTGTTACACCCTCCTGTCTAACAGTGCAATATTGAGATCCTGAGAGTTGGCCTGACCCCACAGGGCAACAAGGTCAAGTTGGTAACACCCTCTATTATAAAGTTGGCTGACCCTTTTCATTATACTACAGTCTTTTAATTGCTTAAAATTATGTCAGATATTTTGCCTAAAAATTTCTCTATGGGTGACTTCCACATGCTGACTCTTCTGGACAGAATCAGCCAAAAGAATGTTTCCAGAAAAAAAAAATAAGGAAAATATAACACAGAAACAATTCTAGCACTCTTTTATTTGGAAGACCTGCAGGCTTTGGAAGAGCATATTCAAAAGAGTCTTTCTAAAACTTAGCAGATAATATTATCCAAGGGCTCCTTTATCATGGGAAGCATGATATCCAACAAATGGCTTAAAGAACTGGAGTTATGTAGCCTGGAGAAAAGAAGAGGAGGGATTTGAGAACAGTCTTCAAATACCTGAAGGATAAATATAGATGAAGATAGACTTTTCTCTGTGGTCATAGGGGACAGGACTAGGAAAAAGGCCTCAAGCTTAATTAGGGAAAATTTAGGTTGGCAACTGGAAGGAACCTTCTGACTATGAGGGTGGTCAAGTACCAGAACAGGCTACCCAGAGAAGATGTGGAATCTCCATCTCTGGGAATTTTCAAAAGTGGGTTAGATAGACACTTAGGGCCTTGCAGACCTTAAACTCCAAAATGAACAAAGGCTAATTGGCTTAGTGTAGTTTGGCTTAGTGGAACAGTCACACAGGAAGGTGAAAATCCTACTCTAACTCTCCTCACCTGCACAGCTGTGACTTGCCACTAGAGGCTTGGTGAGCAGGGGCAGGACTAGGAGCTAGGGGAAGGATAGATTCACTGCTCCCACCAGGAAGAGTGGGTGTTGGCAATCACAGTCCCTCTTGCTGCCCTTGTACTGGCTCTACTCCTGGTGGGATCAGTGGGAGTCAGTCCAAAAAAGGGCACCATTTCTATGCTGCCATTCACACTGGCTCTGCTCTGATTGTCCCTCCTTCCCCTCCCCCCTCCCCCAAACTGGCTCACTCTGCTCCCAGTGGGAACAGCTCTGGTGTGAGTGGCAACAGAGACATGGTGCAGTGGGGCATGAGCTCAGGCTGGTGGAAGCAGAGCAAGTGTGAATAGTGATAGAAGCATCCAGGAGCTCTGGGCCTGGAGTATTCACTCTGCCAGGCACCCTCAGGGGCCCAGAGACTGTGCTTGGCTGTACTGTGCTCCAGTCTCCCTGCTTGTCCACTGTCTCCTGGGATGCTGGAGAGACATAGATTCATAGATTCATAGATGCTAGGGTCGGAAGGGACCTCAATAGATCATCGAGTCCGACCCCCTGCATAAGCAGGAAAGAGT
>NW_017728886.1:134703899-134766087 GCF_001723895.1 Crocodylus porosus
GTCCGACCCCCTGCATAAGCAGGAAAGAGTGCTGGGCCTACATTACCCCAGCTAGATACACATCCAACCTTCTCTTGAATACCCCCAGGGTAGGGGAGAGCTGGTCTGGATAGACTGACCCCAGGAGTACTAAAGGAACTGGCAGACATCATAGTGTGGCCACTGGCAAGGATATTTGAGAACTCATGGCGTTTGGGTGAAGTACCTGAAGATTGGAAGAGGGCCAGTGTGGTGCCTATTTTCTAGAAAGGGAAGAAGGAAGGTCTGGGAAACTACAGGCCAATTAATTTGACCTCAATCCCTGGAAAAATCTTGGAAAAAATTATCAAAGGGAACATTATCAACACACTAACAGAAGGCAACATTTTAGGAGATAGCCAGCATGGGTTTGTTGTGGGCAGATCTTTCCTGACCAATCTCATTTCCTTCTAGGCATCACCTGGACAAAGGGGAAGAGGTTAATAGTATATATTTGGACTTTTAAAAAGCCTTTGACCCTGGTGTCCCATGATATCTTCATGAAAAAAATTGAGGAACTGTGGCCTCAACTACCCTACAGTCCAATGGCTGGAGAACTAGAGACTCAGAGAGTGGTAGTTGACAGAACCAAATCAACATGGCACACAGTGACCAGTGATGTCCCCCAAGGCTCTGTTCTCAGACCTGTACTCTTCAATGTCTTTATAAGTGATCTGGACTCTGGTGCCATAAGTGGACTGGTTAAGTTCACTGGCAACGCCAAACTATGGGGAAGAGTGCCCATACTGGAGGATAGGCTGGTAATCCAGGCTAACCCCAATAGGCTTCCGAAGTGGGTGGAGGAAAACTTGATGGCATTCAATACAGAGAGATGCAAGGTGCTCTACCTCAGGGGAAAAAATACCTTGCATCACACTTATAGGCACAGCAGTGCTACACTCACTAGCACCACAGCTGAAAGAGACCTGGGGGGTCATGATTGACCACAAGATGAACATGAGCTACCAATGCAATACCACAGTCAGCAAAAACAAAGCAAATAAAACTCTGGCTTGCATCTACTGGTGCATCTCAAGCAAGACCCAGGAAGTCATCCTCCCACTGTACTCGGCCTTAATGAAGCCACAGCTGGAGTACGGTATCCAATTCTGGGCTCCGCAATTGAGAAAGGATGTGGAGAAGCTTGAAAGAGTCCAGAGGAGAGCCACGTGCATGATCAGAGGTCAAGAGAGCAGGCCTTATGAAGCCAGTCTGAGAGCCATGGGAGTCTTTAGCCTGGAGAACTGTAGGCTCAGGGGTAACTTGGTGGCAGCCTGCAAGTACATAAGGGGTGTGCATCATGATCTGCTGGAATGCTTGTTTACCAGAGCACCCAAGGTAAGATGAAGATCAATGGTCACAAACTGCTGCAATACCATTTTACACTGGACAGAAGGGAAAACTTCTTTGCTGTCTGAGCCACCAAGGCCTGGAATGGACTCCCCCAGAGGTGGTGCAAGCCCCTACTCTGGAAACTTGCAAGAAACATTTGGATGCCTATCTTGCTGGGATCCTTTGACCCTGGATGACTTCCTGCCCCTTGAGCAGGGGGCTAGACCTGATGATCTTACAAGGTCGCTTCCAGCCCTGTCTATGAAATCCATGAAATTTAAATTGGGCACAAGAAATGTGGGGAGTGGCCACAAATTAATGCAACAGGAGCAAAATTAGGTGGACTGGAGATAATCCTGCCCTGGAGTTGTGTAAAGTTAAGCTGAATAATAAGTGCTTTAAACCACTTAAGAGATGCTAATGTGCAGCCACTTCAAAGGTTAAAAGCTCCAGAATCCGCCTAAAATGACCATGTAATAAGACCCTTAGCTGGTATGTTTTAATCAAGGATGATCCTGCCTCATGCAGGGGGCTGGACTAGATGACCTCTTGAAAGGGGGTCAACCCTAACTGTGGAAGGATTTACCAATTTTCATCACAGTACAAAATTCTAATTTCACGGTCATTTTGCGGTGGTGGAACCTGTTCATCGGCAAAGAAGCCTTGAGAGGGAGAAAGGAGGAGGGGGGAGCCACCATCTTGTGTTCTGCCCTTCATGCCACCCTACCAGCCAGCACCTTCTCTTCCTGACAGTATGGAATGTTGGCTCCTGCTAGGGAGCCAGCATTTCATTTTTATGATTTTTTTAGTTGATTTTGCAGATTTCATGGACAATCCCAGATTTTACAGTTTCTGTGAAATTCACGAAACCACAAATGAAGTCGGTCCCTACTCATGAGGTCCCTTCCAGCTCTACTTTCCATTGATCATAAGATCATAGAGGGTGGCCTAACCTCCCATAGCTCCTATATGTGACTATTTTGCACACCCACCATCCACACACAGCAGGTGAACATGATTCATCCCATGAGTACAGAATCAAAGCTATTTTACATATAATGGCTGCTCCTAGCAGGTACATGCACAACACCCTAACTGAGAGTTTAGAAAATCTCTCCTGTTTTATCAAGTGCCTCTGCTAGCACAAAAGTGCAATGAAGGAAAGAGACATCTGATGAAGACTAGTAGGTATTAACCACATTGTACTAATGACATATTAAGGTCCAGACACCTAGATTCACAAGGGAGGCTTAAGGATTTAACAGGCACTGTAGGCACACAAGACCAACATATAAGCTATGACATAACCATGCTTCATGTTAAAAATACCTAAGTTTCTCCTGGTAAAGTTTAGGTACCTACATTTTTGCCATGGGGCAGGTATACAGATTGCATCTACATATGCAAATGCTGCAGGATGGGTTTGCTCAAGAGTAATTTACTCAGTAGTAAACCCACCTAGACAGGCAACTACACTGCATGCATTTGGGAGCAGGTAGCAAATTAACTGCTGAGTAGAGAAAACTCTTATGCAGTGGGCATGTCCATACAAGATGCTTAATGCTCAGTAGCCTAATAACATGGCATAGTAGCTAATACACTACTATACAGTAGTATTATGTTAGTGCACAGTGAGTGTGGCAAACAAACTATATGCCAGTGCTACTGTGCAGTAACTATCATTACTGCACATCTAGTTAGTACTTAATTAAGCAAGTACTAAAGTAAATGTGCAGTAATTACTGTGCATTAATTAACATGTAGATGCACACAGTAAGGGTCTGGATGTGTAGACAGTGATGTTTACTGGGCGTCTCTACATGTGCACCCAACTGCACAGTTGTTACTGGCTTACTAAAGCAAGTACTAAATGACTCTGCAGTAACCACCAGTACTGTGCAGTCCCAGCACCGCACAAGCCATTGCTACTGCATAGTAGCAGTAGTGTCATGGTTCATGTCTGCTGATGTTACAGAAAAGTAGCGTCTTATATAAACACATCCACCATGCAGTAATTTGCTCTACTGCACAGTAAAAGCATTTCATGTAGATGTACCCATAGCTACCTAAATCCTAGCATTTATTTGGTCAGCTCCAAACCCAAGCCTATCCTGATAAGATTCACAACCTAGGTGTTTTGCCTGTATTGCTTATGGAGACTAACTGCCTCAGTATCCTCAGAATATTCTCTACATAAAGGACAGCAAGCAAAAGGTGGTGGGCCTCCCTCAAACCTATAAGCTCAGTTATAGGATTTGCCAGGATGTTTTTTGAAAGCCAGGACCCAAATCTTCCTCTGCAAACAGGTATTTAGGTCAAGATTTCCTGCATTCAAGGAGAACCCCTAAGCATCTGAGTACATCTCTTTCAGTCTCTCCTGCTAAAAAACTGTTCCATTTTGTATAAATATTCACTGGGTCACAGAGGTATTAATAGGGACAAAGTCACAGATAGAGGTTGACTCAATAATCTAGTAATTAGGCTGGAGGTTGGACCTGAAGTCAAATTCCTGCTCCAAATCAGGCAGGGGAGGAATTTGAAACTGGGTCTGTCCATCCCAGATTAGAGTTCTAACAGTTAGAATACTGGGTACTGGGGGGGAATGGTAGGAAGAAGTTACAGTGATATTACCACCATCTCTTCTTTCACAAGGAAAAGGATGAGCTTGCCTGGGGGGATAATTCCAAGAGAATGTTCAGGGCTGTGAATCCCAATGGGAGACAGTTGCCTCCCTGCAGCCTGGATTTAAGATCTTAGCAGTCCTGGAGGGATGGGTCTTGCCCCTCCCATTAGCAATTTGTTTTGAGCCCAACTCTTTGGGTATAGGTAGGCCCAGGGAGAAGTTATTGCATTAACAAAAAAATCCTTCCTAGCCTTTCCTGGCAACCAGAAAAAGGTACTTTTTTCACTGCTTCATCCCCAGAGTGAGAGACATGCATGGATGAGGCAAGGATCCAGTAGAAAGACTGCATGTGATCAAGTAATGACTATATCAAAATGTACACAGGCAAGAGACATGAATTACAAAGGCAATCTCTACTGGAAATTTCTAACTTTAGTATCTTGCCTTTTAAACTATATTATGCTCTCTTAACACACATTTTTGTTTATATTTGTTATTAAATACACTCCTTCTTTGCCTAAACTGTAGATGTTAAACAATTACTACAGCCATGTGTAGAAAGATCCTTGCCAAAACATTTTAGAATGAAGGATCTGATTGTTGCAAATATATATTTTGAAATCCATCTTGTCCTTCTCCCCCATTAGGAGAATCAAGAAAATGAAAAATGTTCTTTAAAATGCTGTACTTCAATTAACTACAGTATAACATTTTGCATGATTCAATTTAATTAATTAAATTATTTATTAAATTAAATTGAACTATGTGCAAAATGTTATGCTGTGCTATTCAGTTTCACACAGGAAAGAGAGATTTGTTTCAAAATGGCATCACCCTTAAAACTGTGGAAATGAAGGATGGTTAATGAGTACAGATGTGGACAGCTTTAGTCCCAGAACTCTGTATCTGAACAGAAAGTAGCTTTTCTGCACAAAATGGCTGTGTGGTTCATCTTCAGATTCAGATTCAGCCAAATTGAATCAGGGACAGTGATCCAAATCAATGAATTAAATTGCTGTCCCCGATTTGGGCCGAATCCAAATCAAATACAGCCTGTTTCGCACACCCCTAGCATCCAAGTCAAACAGAGAAGACTGAAGGGCAATATTACTGTAGAAGACATGAAATTCATTTTAATTGGAGTCACATCATGTAGACTAAAAGCTAAAAATTATTTTGTGGTTAATCCCATAAAATACATCTTCTCTCAAGAAATGTAACAACTTCAAAAGTGCCAGCAAAAGTATGGCTTAACTTTGCAGTGTTATAGAAACCTCTATATTCCAGAAATAATTACAAGTAACAAGGTAATTTTTTCTCTATTTATTTTTTCGCTCTGTTGTTAGTTGGTTATCTTTGTCCCTAAAATGACACGGTAGTCACAACTATGTGCAGGAAAATGCTTAATTTTACAGAAGTCATGACACTATCCTCCACCAAAAAGAAATTAACTTTTATTGAAAACAGTTCCTAATTAGAAGTGCTAGAAATTCTCAGTGTCTTTTTTATTATAGATACTTATTCTCCTGGAGCGTTTAACTGTCATATGCTGGAGGAATCTGAGAAGAATATGAGGAAAGTTTTCCTTTACTTTTTGTTGAGAAGTGCTTTGGGATCTTTAATGGACTAGAAGTATGCAGGACTTCAGCTTAATGTTTACACTGAGCATTTCCTGTAGCGCTTTGAACAAAATGGAAATGGACCAAACAGTTCTCCTGAGTGACATAAACTGTAAACTTAACACAGTTTGAAAATCAGGTGCATTGGAATAACGTTTCAAAACAGTTTCAGGTCCAATCACCTCTGCAGGTGTTGAATACCTAAGGCCTCTTTTTCTCTTATTGTTTTTTTTTTATTTCCCTTTATTTCCTGAATGTGTGCTCTGTGCCTTTTCATGTCTGTATTTCTGTTAACTTTCATGTCTACAAAACAAACTTTTGTAAACTCGCAGCTTCTCAGAAATCTGTGATTCCAGTTACAAGAAAAATGAACGATCTCTCTCAGCCTTTTTCAATGGTTTCCAGTAATATATTCTTCTTTTTCAAAGTAACTAGATCTAATCGTCACTCTCATTTAGCCATTATTCCCCCATTCCTGATATGCAGGGATCCTGGTTTTCCCTGATTAAAAAAAATCACAAATTAATTCTCTGATAACACCCCAAATCTGTGATTAAAGGCACCCCACAGCCCCTCTCGGCCCTGCTCGTCCCCTCACTCCCCCAACAGCCCCCTAGCGCAACTGGTGCCCCTCACTACACCCACCACAGCCATGCTTCTGCCATTTTCCCCCACCCACAGACCCTGCCCTCCAGCTCTGATGGAGAGATCCCCCAGCTGCCAGGGCTATGGGGCCAGGGACCCAGGTCTGCAGCTTGCTCCCTACTGTGGGCTTAGCTGGGGGCGTGCACTCATGGGGGACAGGAGGGACCTGTGCCCCCCACATCTGTGTGGGGGGCAGGGTGGATGTGCACTGTGTGCAGCTTCCCTGAAGGGCTGATAGTGTGTAGCTGTGGATTCATGCACCTCCGGCCAGGAGGGCACTTCTGCAGGAAACTGGCTGGGGGCTGAGGAAGCAGGGAGGTGTTGGGGAAAGCCCCACATTGAGTGCCTGCCTAGCCAGCAGCACACAGATCCAGAGAGGAGCAGTATCAGCCCTTCAGGAAAGTCGGACATGGAGGCACATAGCTCACTCAGGCCAATACTGCACCACTCTGGGTCAGTGTACTGCTGCCCAGGCAGACACTCCTGTAGGAAGCTGGCTGGGGACTGGGGGAGTAGGGATGTGATGGGGAAAGCCCCACACAGAGTGCCCACCCAGCTGGTGGCACATGGACCGGGAGTGACGCGGTATCAACCATTCAGGGAACCCACTCGTGGAGGTGCGGAGCCAGTTCAGACTGATACCATGCCGCTTGTGGTCGACGTGCTGCTGGCTGTGCGGGCACTCCATGTCTTTCCCTAACATCTCCCCACTCCCTCAGCCCCCAGCCAGCTTCCTGCAGCCAGCTTCCCCCTCAGCCAGCTCAGCCACAAGCCAGCTTCCCCTCCAGAACTGCTGGCACCCCGCAGCCCCGACCTGCAACCCTCCAGTCCTCTGCAAACACCACTAACCTCACAGGCTGCAGGAAAGAAAGTGAGCCTGAATCAAGCCTTGGGTGACTGAGAGCCTCAGGCCACATTCTTCCCCCTCTACCTCTCCCTCTCCCTCTGAAAAGAGTTGGGGGTTTCCTGCCCTTTGTGTAACTAGCTCTTGCAGGCTGGAACTCTTCCAGCCTGCAGAGCTCTTTGCAAAAGTGGGAAATCTATGGGTTTCTCTGCTAAAAGGTAAAATCCATTTTTCTCTGATAAAATAGGGAAATCCAAGGTTTTCTCTGTTTTTCCATGGGAAATGGAAAACCCGGATCCCTACTGATATGTCTAGCCCAACAGAGTTTTAAAAAATTGTCTGATAAAGGGGATTAAATTACTGGGACTAGTGTTGCTTGCTTTAACATGAGCTTTTTTGGACTGCTTTGTTCTCTAGAGTTATTCCTTGTGTTGCACATAGTGTAGATCTGTCTTTTATTTCAGTCCCCATTGTTGGGCAGATTGTTGATTTTGTTATTGTTACTGTGGTCAGAATTGTAGTGGCTACACTGCTGTAGAGAAACATCTCAGTGAAAATGAGGGAAGTGGTGCTGGCTCCTACCCTGGGGTTCTTTAAGAGGAGGCTTGATGGCTACCTTGCTGGGATTATTTGAACCCAGTTTTTTCTCCTGCCCTGGCAGAGGGTCGGACTTGAAGATCTATAAGGTCCCTTCCAACCCTACTTCTATGATTCTATGAGTTAATTTGTGGCTGAACTGTACCACCCAGCAAATTATTTTGGCTATTACGTCACAGAACATTTCCCGCCTTTCCGTGCCTAGTTAGCAGACCTATTTAATTGGAAGCTATACTTCAGCTCTTTCTTTAAAATATTATAAAACAGAAACCATTATTTATCCATATAAGACTATTATAAAACAGAAACCATTATTTATCCATATGAGACAATCTAGGTTTTAAATACCTAAAAGAAAAAAAGCTATTGCATTGCTATAAGATGAACTTCAAAGTTGTAATCAAATGCAATTCTTTGTAATAAATTTATGCTTTTACTAACTTCTATTTATTTACTTTTACTTTCAATTAGAGGATATAAGCCTTATGTTATATTGAACTCTAATAAATCAGTAACTAACAACTGCATATACTTTCTTTCACTTTGGAAAATCAATATGTCAATTCAGATGGGTTAACAACTGAACAGCAAATGGCCTATTCCAATGTTTTAAAGGCATAATCTGAAAGTCCTTGAAAATAATAATATGACGTTTCCATTGACTTAAATGAGCTTTGGATCGGACATCTCATTTAAAAAATCAAGTTAAGGTGAAGAGTAAGTTATCCGGACCAAAATCATGAAGTTTTGAGCGAAAAGCAGAAGTATCTTTCAAAGTCAGACTGAGAGAACTGCTTTGCCTCTATCATACCTTACAGCCATGTCTCTCTTAATCTTCTCAGCATATCTACTGACATTTTGGCACTGTATCTAAATCTATCCTTATAGCAAAAACTTCCAGACCATGTGTCTGATCCATAGCCCATTGAACTCAACAGGCACATCCAGACATGTACACGTTTCATAGTTTCATAGTTAGTAGGGTAGGAAGGGACCTGAGCAGATCATCAAGTCCAACCTTCTGCCATGGCAGCAAAGAGTCCTGGGGTCAAATGACCCCAGCAAGGTGTTCGTCTAGCCTTGTCTTAAAGACTCCCAGGGTAGGACCCAGCACCACTTCTCTTGGAAGTTGGTTCCAGATCCTAGCCGCCCTGACCATGAAGTAGCGCCTCCTGATATCTAGCCTAAACCTACCCTCTACCAGCTTGTGACCATTATTCCTAGTCACTCCTGGTAGTTTCATAGTTTCTAGGGTCGGAAGGGACCTGAGTAGATCATGCAGCACTGCAAACCCTTCTGCAGCACTGCAAACCATGTGCACTGTACAGGCAGGCATTCACCATGCTGCTCCACCATTCACTGGAGAGCCCAGTGTTGAAAAAAGCCACACCAGAAAAAAGCAGGGTGGCATACATGGTGGCAGCATGCACTACCCAAAACCAGAGCCTAGCTGGCCAGATCCATGCTCTGGCTGCTGGCCATGCTCCACATGCTCTGATCACCACTTCTGGAGTCACAGAAGAGGCCCAGGACCCCAGATAAGACCGCTGGGGAGAACCCAGGTGCTGGCCCCAGGCTCCCCTGCCCCATCCAAATAGTGGCATTCTGGAGGGACAACATATTTGTGCCACTACTATTTGTCCCCAAGGAATGCATATTGTCACTCATGGGGCTGCGCCTAATAGTTGTATCTACACATGCTATTAAGGTGACATGATAAACTCTGGCACAGTTCATACTGGTGTCAGCTGCTCCTGGGCTCAGCATATGCACGTGCACCCAGGACCACAGCAGTTTGAGCTGGGGTGGAGAAGCCCTAGGCTAGCAGGGGACCCAGGGGGAACAGCCCCAGGCTCCATGTAGCAGCATTGAGTGGTAGAGGAGCTGGCTAGGGTACTTGAGTGCTAAAGTGCAGGGCTAGGCAGAAGGTAGCCCCCCATCTCATGCCTCAGCCAGCCCATGACACATGCATTTCAGCAGAGTTAAGTACTCCACCATAAGAAAGCAAAGTTAATTAATTTCATAGTTTCATAGCTGGTAAGGTTGGAAGGGACCTGAGCAGATCATCAAGTCTGACCCCCTGCCGTGGCAGAAAAGAGTACTGGGGTCAAATGACCCCAGCAAGGTGTTCATCTAGCCTTCTATTAAAGACTCCCAGGGTAGGAGCCAGCACCACTTTTCTTGGAAGTTGGTTCCAGATCCTAGCCACCCTGACAGTGAAGTAGCACCTCCTGATGTCTAGTCTGAATCTACCCTCTGCCAGCTTGTGACCATTATTTCTAGTAACTCCTGGTAGTGCTCGGGGGAACAGGGACTTCCCCAGTGCCTGCTGGTCCCCTCTGACTACTTCATAAACTGCCACTAGATTCCCCCTCAGCTTTCTCTTGTGGAGGATGAACAGGTTCAGGTCCCTTAGCCTCTCCTTGTAGGGCCTGTCCTGCTGGCCTTCCTCTGGACCCTCTCCATGTTGTCCACATCCCGCCTGAAGTGCGGCACCCAGAACTGGATGCAGTACTCCAACTGCAGCCTGACCAGTGTCGCATAGAGGGGGAGGATCACCTCCTTGGACCTGCTTGAGATGCATCTGTGGATGCATGACAAGGTATGGCTGGCCTTCCTGACTACGTCCCCATGTTCATGTTGGGGACCTAAGCAGTTCATCAAATCTGACCCCTGCCATGGGCAGGAAAGGATGCTGGGGTCAAACGTCCCTGGCTAGGTGGTTGTCTAGCCTCCTTTTGAAGACCCTCAGGGTAGGGGTGAGCACCACTTCCCTTGGAAGTTGGTTCCAGCTCCTAGCCACCATGACAGTGAAGTAGTGCCTCCTGATGTCTAGCCTGAACCTATTCTCAGTCAACTTATGGCCGTTGTTCCTTGTTACTCTCAGTAGTGCTTGGGGGAACAGGGAACTTTCCCATTGCCTCCTGATCCCCCTTGGCAAGTTTATAGGTAGCCATCTTCTTTTGTGAAGGCTGAACAGGTTCAGGTCCCGTAGCTTCTCCTCATTGGCCTGCCCTGCTGCCCCTAATCATGTGAGTGGCCCTCCTCTGGACCATCTCAATGTTATCCACATTCCTCCTGAAGTGCGGTACCCAGAACTGGATGCAGTACTCCAACTGCAGCCTGACCAATGTCACATAGAGGGGGAGGATCACTTCTTTGGACCTGCTCGTGATGCGCCTATGGATTGCATGACAAGGTGCGGTTAGCCTTACTGACCGCATCCTCACATTGGAGGTCTACGTTCATCTTGGAATCAATAATGACTCCAAGATCCTTTTCTGCCTCTGTGCTCATGAGAAGGGTGTTCCCCAGCCTGTAGGTGTGCTGCTGTTTTTTCCTCCCCAGGTGCAGTACCTTGCACTTTTCAGTATTGAAAACCATCCTATTCTTATCTGCCCACCTCTGTAACCTGTCCAGATCTAGTTGTAGCCTGTCCCTCTCTTCTAGCATGCTCACTTCTCCCCACATCTTAGTGTCATTTGCGAACTTGAACAAGGTGCTTTTCACCCCTTCGTCCAAGTCGCCAATGAAGAGATTGAACCATGCGGGGCCAAGGACTGCACCTTGGGGAACCCCACTGCCCACATCCCTCCAGGTCGAAAATGACCCATCCACCACCACTGTCTGGGTGCAGCCCTCCAGCCAATTTGTGACCCAGCTGACTGTGTAGGCATCGACACCACAGTCACCTAATTTTTTAATGAGGATGGGGTGAGAGCCAGTGTCGAAAGCTTTCCTAAAGTCTGGAAAGACTATGTCCACCTCAATACCTGCATCCAAGGTTTTTGTGACTTGGTCATAGAAGGCAACCAGGTTGGTCTGACAGGACCTGCCTCTAATGAACCCATGTTGATTGTTCCTAAGCATAATGTCCCCTGCTGGTCCCTTGCAGATGTGCTTCTGGATAGTTTTCTCAAAGAGCTTCCCCAGGATTGAGGTAAGACTAATGGGCCTATAATTTCCTGGGTCCTCTTTCCTCCCTTTTTTGAAAATGGGGACCACATTGGCCCTTTTCCAGTCCTCTGGAACCACACCAGAGCACCATGAGTGTTTGTAAAGCTGTGCCAGGGGTCCTGCATTGACCTCTGCCAATTCCCTCAGCACCCTGGGGTGCAGATCATAAGGATCTGCTGATCTGAACATGTCTTGTCACTCCAGATGTTCCCTGACTAGGTCCTCACTGACCCTGGGTTTGTCTGGAATCCCAGATGGGGGGGGATATCCCTGTCCCTGCTCGGAACTATGGAAGTAAAGAATCTGTTAAAGAGATTAGCTTTGTCGTCTGGTGCTACCACCAGATTACCAAGCATGTCCTACAGAGGCCTTGCATTACTTGGTACCTTCTTTTTACCCACTATGTATTTAGAAAAGGACTTCTTGTTATCTTTGATCTCGGTCACAAGTACCAGTTCCATCTCTGCCTTAGTCTTCCTAACAGCCCCCTACACTCTCGAGCAATGCAGGTATAATCCTTCTTGGTGATAGCCCCTCCCTTCCATTGGGTGCACACATCCTTTTTTGGCTTTGAGATGTTCCTGGATTCTTTTGGTGAGCCATAGAGGCTTTTAAGCATTCTTGCTCCCTTTAATCCCCTTTGATATAGATGGTGACATTTTACTGTAGAGCTAATTAGTATACTCCACGGTAAAGCACACAGTAGATGCACCCAGTGAGAGTCAAGCTGTGTAAGCCCATTTTTCAGAGCTGGGAACCTAAATTAGAGGAACTGTTTCTTATTTGGATACTTAGCCTGGCACATGGACCTCCAAGGGACAATTTCAGTGAAAAAAGTGTGGAAGTGGGCACTTTACCCTTAGTTTGACTTCAGTACTACAACAAGCATTGTATGGTTTGACTCCTGTATCTGCAGAGAGGTCTGATGATTTAAACAGGGAGTTCCCTAGGGAGATGCGATTGAAGCATATGAGCCTAAAGGCATATAGCGCATGATTGTTAAGGGCAGCTTGTAAGCCACTTACATTACTGAGTAGTCACGGATGGCTGTTACCATGCTAATGGAGCCAATGCATAACTGCTCATCAGTATAAGTGGTTCGTTATTTGGTCTTAAGTGACGGCCCTAGACAGCACTGGTCTTAACAGAATTATTTTTGTAAATGAAGGAGGTTCACAGTTTTCAGTAGAAAAAATCAACATGTGTCTGCAAACCTAAATTTAGCTAGAAATTCTTGCACTGGAGTAGAATGGAGGTTGTGTGGGGAAAAAAATTATAACCTAATAAAGCCAGTGCTCAGTTAATTTGCTCACGCAATGAAGAAGTCAATGACTGCACTCCATTATTTAAATTTAGTTGCAATATGGCAGCTAAATCATGTTCCTGTATTGTTTGAGAACATAACTGCTAGGTCTGAACATCTATCACTAATAAATGAGCACAGAAATATAAATATAATAACTCAGTCTAAAAAAACAATATTACTTGAGCTCACGTCTTATTTTGTGAGTGTATGCATACAAATCTGGTGGCCATTATAATATTTCACTGTAACATCCTATTCTTAATTTGATATAAAGTTATATTTTAACAATGTTACGTTTTCTCCAAGGCAAGTGTATTAGAGTGATTCTCAAACATTTTAAATCAATGGATGGTTTTCAAACCTTCATAATTTCTTGCAGACTACTGTATTCTTATCATCAATACCTTATTGAAAAGGGGGTGGAGAGGCAAGGTATGATCCACTGACCACTTACCAGGGCTTTGCAGCCCAAAAGTGGTTTGTGAGCCACAATCTGGGAATTACTACATCCAAACTGCCATTGCTCCTAACTGTCTACATTCTGTAGCCAGGCCAGATCCTACATTCACAAGTTGTAGGAGCATTTGTGAGAAGTGTTTCTGTACATTTCTGTAAAAATTGTCTCAAGCCATGTCTACCCTAGAAGTACTTTACTGATACAGCAGTACGTGTATACTACAGCATTACACCATGTTATAATAAAATATTACCATGCCATGAGAAAAACATGGTATCCTGATCCAAGGTTGGCTGGGATGCAGTGTGCCTCAATGCGGGGGATCTGCAGCAGAGCCTCCATGTTGGGTTGGCTGCTCCTCTGTATCTGGCTGGGGTGCAGTTTGCCTCAAAACAGAGTTGTTGGCTTGGGTGTAATGTCTCTTAATACAGGGGCTCCGTATGTCTCAGCATGGGGGTTCAGTAGTGGAGCTCCCATGCTGTGGCTTGTGGAGACAGGGGAGCAGTTTCCCTGTTGGTACTTCTATTACCACATCTCAAGGCACACTTGTGGCCCAACCAGCTGGGGAGTGGATGGCTGAGTAGCAGAGTGCCTCAGTATTGGGGCTCCGCAGCATCTCTGCATTTGTCCTGGCATATACCACTTTGGCATGCTTTGCACCACTGTTTTGTTCCTTTTTTTTTTCACTACCAGGAAATCCAGGTAGCAAATTTTTCCCCAGCACTGTAATTTAGTAATGCCGTGTATGGCTTAACATGCAACATGTGCAGTTTGTAGCACCACAAAGAGGGTTGTGGTACCACAAACCACACGTGCCTGCACATCTGGATCAAGCCTATGACAACATATAACAATTAATTATTTATGAAAACATATAATAATTATATATTAACTCTTCAAAAACCATTTTTGAATGGAATTTTAAATATGACCAATAAGTTGTTGTTTGAAAAGTAGACAGCATTGATAATCCTATATTTATGCACAATATAGGGGGAGTAAGTATAATAGTTGTGTCTATTCTTCTACCCTGCTTTCCCACAACTTTCTCCAGTCTACCACAGAATGGTTTTTCATGGACTCCCTGGAGAAACCACTGTTAGCACCATCAGTTGACTGGCTAGAGCCTTTGCTTTGGATAAGGAGGTCATGACAGTTTATATCATCTGACATGGTGCTTTTGTGACATGGGTACACATCTATCAAGATGATAACAGCCTATGGCTATAAATAGATGTCTCATTTGTTTGGGGTCTGACTTTCCTGGGGTTTGAGCTGTCTCAAAATAAGAGTGGCACCATCATTTACCCAAACTGACCTTCTAAGATGCATTTCTGTTCCTTTTCTAGTAGGTGGTCAGGAAAAGCACACAGCCTGACAGGCTTGTCACTGGAATGAACCAAAAACAACCCTAAAGATGTAAAAGGTACCCCAGGAAAAAGTATTAATACATTTTACGTGGTGGGACTTGGAGGGGGACAGTGGATATGTACATCTGTATGATCCTGGGACAAAAGGCTTTCTTCTGGGACAAATGGTATGTCTGTTCATAGCCTATGTAGTCTAGTATATCTAGCCAATTCTTACCATGAAAGCTAATCAACTTGGTATAGACTTCTGATAAATACTTTCATCCATAGTTACCTAGAATGGTAAAATGGGCCACATCTCATTACCATTCAATCTTACTGTTAGCATAAGTGTGGTTAGTATAAAAGTCATATAAGAATGAAAATGCTTCCTTACTTAACAGAACTGCTGCCCACATCAAGGTCCTGTGCAGTTACAGCACCTATAATAGTCCCAACAGGTGTATCCTCATAAACCTCCATGGTGTACATAGGTTTGCTGAAAATGGGAGGTTCATCCACATCCAACACATTGATCTTCACGGTAGCAGTATCTTTGAATGGACCCACAGAATGAAATCGATGGTCAAGATGGAGATTGGAGGCCTCTACTTTAAAGGTGTATGCCTTTTTTGTTTCAAAGTCCAACGGCTGTAAGTAAGGATAAAAATTAAATCAGATTTGGCAGAAGTTAAACATGTCTAAATGGATTTGTAACTGAAGATTGTGAAGTTTAGACAACTACTGGAACACCATAAATTTGTCTAGTTGCCCAAATCACTAGAGCCAGCAGCATATAGAAACCCCCTCCAAATAGCACAATTATAATAATTAATTTCATTTCTTCCCAGCCAACCTCCAAGGGACACAGGAAATCCATAGTAAACCTAGGAATTGAAGATCTTCTACATCCCATGTCAGCTCCTCACACACAAGGTCCATTTCCCCTTTCATCACAGGGGAGGACTGTGATGTTTCTAGTGAAGGTGTGTCCATAGCAAATTCTTAGGACACAGCAGTGGACATAACCCAAACTTTAGAGTGCATTTCTGAATCCAGATTAATTCTTTATTCTAGAATTGGCAGAATGAACTTTTAAATGTAAACACCCACGAATTTAGAGAACTTGAGGGGCTACATTATATTTAAAAATGCATATTACATTTTGCATCTTGGATCAATACAGCTCTGATTTATAAGGGACTGAATGCAAACTGTCAATTGACACACAGCTTGTTGTAGCTATTTGACAGAGATACATGTTGAAATGGAGCTGGTTTGTTCTGACTTTCTATCAATATACATCCACCCAGTGCCTCTGTTTTTGTAATATAACGAGTGATCTCAGCTCTTTTAGACTATTGTACTGATTCCTAGCCAGAAAGATACAAAAACATTGACTTTTAATACAAATGTTTAGGGGCATTAGCTCAAACTTTCATCATTTTTGTGAAGTAGTGTTTTTCTGATGTGATAGTGTCACCTAGTGGTTGTTGGTATAATTGTCACATTAGGAATTTTCCCTTTTGAAAGGATATCATATTTAAGTAAAGAGACAAGATGACATCTGTAGCAGCAATAATAAGTTACTGCTTCTCATTTTTATTTCTATCAGCATCACCCCCATAGTATGTTTCCACTGCTAGCAGGGATGTAAACTATGTCATTTTCTACCCTAGTCACAGCAAGACATAACTGACCAGGTGCTCAACTGGTATAAACTTTAGTAGCTCTACTAAAACCACCAGTTACATTCATTCACATTAACTAAGAATATGACATGATGGTTTTAAATTCTTGTGAAAGATGTCAAATTTTAATAGACAATATGGCCAACTCCTTTGCATCTAAGTGGGCATCTAAGTCTATATGGGCACATCTACACATGCCCCCCACAGCGCAGTTGTTACTCCACCATTATTTAGTACTTGCTTTAGGAAGCATTAAATGACAGCACAGTAACAGCTGTTACTGCACCGTCCTGGTGGCACGTGGGTATTTTTAGCAGCTGTACCACCAAAGTATGTGCAAATTTCTCTCAAGTAAAAGCTTTGTAACTGGGCTGACAGTAATCACATATATTGGGATAAATATACAAGTTGGGATATTGTCTGAGGATGAGAGAGAAAAGGATGGGACAGTAGGAGGAGTCACATCCGGTACATGCTGAATTCCAGTGTTCTCTATGTGGCATAACACAGAACAACCTGCTAGGTCCTCACCCTCTTTTTTTGAGGATTAGGCTGAGTATAACAAGGATTTAAAAACAATGAAGCCTGTGCACATATTTTTTTTCTGATGGTCCTGTCATTAGCCAGATTGTAAACGCACCCTATCTTCACAAAGATGGAAGGCATGGTTCCTAATCCACTGCGACATGTGTATTTGCATAACAAATACCTCTATATAAATTTGAAATCTTTCAATATAAGGGTATTGCAAGGCTAAACTGAAATTTGATACTTTTAGAGGTGAAAACTAACTTTTGAGATGTGCTTTGATTAGTTTCACAAAAGGAATGTTTGGGGTGTTCTATTATATAACACATTAATAGGTGCCATAAACTTATGTTTTCTGTGGTGAGATACATAATTGCAGCAGCTTGACCAACTGTATTCTTCATAAGTATTCCTAGGTTATCACTATGGCATTTTTTCAGAGCTTAGACTTCCACATGGTGCTTGGCTACCTGCCTCAGTAATAGCTTTATTTGGTTAAGAAACTTATGTGCTTGAATAGAGAAGGCTCCGCTGCGCTCTGACACATTGTCCAAAACTCAAGTGTCATGCTCATGTAGCTTAATCTTACCATGTTTTTATTTTTGACTACTTACAGTCTTAGGACATCTGTAATGTCTCCAGTCATGATATTATAAAAAATCTATGATTGTATGCAAGTTTGATTGATAGTATTCCTTACTCATACAGATAAGTAAATCAGTCTTGGCCTCACATCCAAAATCTTGGCAGCCACCTGTTGAACTAGGGAACTGTTGGAAAACTGGAAGGACGACTGTCTTGAAGGAACCTTCCATGCCAAATCTCTATAATCTTGAGATTTACAAGGGTTACGAATATCACTCCAAAGGCTCATTTTGTGGACACTGATCAAATCATGAAAGGCGCTTATTCTCCATTGTGTCTTTAATGAATGCAAGAATTAACTGTAGCATGTTACTTCATTTTACCAGTCCAGAATTTTCATAGCAATGCTGTCATATGGTGGTAAACTTATGGAATTAAACTGTACTATGCATGGAAATTTTGAATACAGATAAACAAGTAAGTTTTATTTTCAAAGGTTCCAAATAGCAGAACCTGTGCCCTATTAGGGAAGTATATTCAATACCTTAACAACCATCTGTTTTACCTAAAAGTTTCTACGGCCACTTCTGGATTTTAAGATGGTAATTATAATATGCTAACACGTATGGAGAGGTACTGAAGAATGAAACGGGGATTAAAACAGTTTGGTTATATTAAAGGATATCAGTACCATTATATGGAACTGTTGCTAAAATCCTATAGAATGTAAGACCAAAGGACAACCTTTGTACCTTTTTTTTTTTTAGCTGACCAGTAGAAAATCCTTATCCCTATTGTAGAGTCCTATTACATTCAAAAGGTCAGTTATAAAACTTGCTACATAGAAAGGTTATCTTTTTATCAAATTCGATAAGATTTTTTCCATAATGAAATCTCAGTTTTGCTAGCACCATGGGAACTCTTTGTTACCCATAGTCTATATATCTATTATGGGAAACTTTTGTAATGGTAGCCTAAGTGTCAGTCTCATAATAGATGAGTCTGTCTCTCTCCAACCAGCCCTTGTCTGTCTTCATGGATATAAGCTATCAGAACACTACCAGATATGTGCAGCTGTGTGTAGTAATGGCAATTTGAAAATACTAAAACTAAATAACACATAATGATAAAACACTTTGTTTTGCTTCTCAAGAGATACCATTATTTAGTGTGAACAGGAAAGCACATCAGCATCTCTGATATGAAAGTAAATACAGTTTGAAGCATTATTGCTTCCCTTATCCTATTTACAAGTGAATACATGCTGACAAATATATAATGCTTTAATGTAAATTGAGCAAGTAAGATGGAATAATAGACCTTTTTTTTCCAAATAGAAGCCTGTCAAAAATATATGAAGTACAAAAGCCAACATAAGCTGAAAACGGCTTAATGAGTTCCAGTGATAAGCATGACAGTTGAGAAAAGAAGTGAATGTATTCACACAATAAGAAAAGAAAAGAAGAATTCATGAAAGCTGCATGAGTGACAACCTTAGAAACCTACTGCATTTACCTATTTACCAGGTACAGCATAAACATAACGCATAACCCTGTCCTATTTGAGGGTGGGACAGACCTTTACACTTCAGACCTCGATTTATCTGAGACTACCCACCCTAGCATTCAGTGAGAGCTCATTGGTGCAGAGACACCACATTGATTGAACAGAAGGTTCCAGAAAGCAACACTTTTCCAGTGCTGGTTACCAAGTCTGGATCTGAAATGGTAAAAGTAAAGATGAAAGCTTCAGGGTGTGATACGTGTTAAGTCAGGCTTCAGATCAAATACTTCTATGCTCTTCTTTAGAGTTGAGAACAAGAGACATACTGCTGCTGCAAGGTTTGATGGGGAAAGGTAAGATATATGTTTTAGCTCCAATCCCCTTACAACAGGGAAAGATGTTCTTTGACTTAGGTGGTAGTTTAAGAAGAAGCTGAAGTCACAGACTGTAAGTAAAAAGCACCCTGGAGGAAAAGATGCTTTTTGTCAGTGGTGCTCAAACTTTTTCCATGGCAGGCCAGATGAGTAGTGCCTGGTCTGATGCTGGGCCAGATGGTGGTTCTGATCTAGTGCTTAGGGCCAGGGCTGGTACAGTGGCCACTATCTGGCCATGCAGAGCGGGGTTGGGGTGGCTGTATCACCTGAGCCTGGCCTTTCAGGAGTGAAAGAGGGTGTCACCTGACCCTGCAGGGTGGGATGGATATAACCCAGCCCCATGGGGGAAGGGGGAGTGACCCAGCCCCAAATCAGCCCAGTGGGGGGGAAAGCAGGCATGGCCCAACCCCAACCCAGCCCCACATGGGGAAGAGGGCGTAGCCTGGCTCCAACCAGGTGTGCGGGACATAGGGTTTGGGAATTTGGCAGGGGCAGCATGACTCTATTGATGGTCACTGCTGTCTTGTCACAACATTTCCTGATCTATGGGGAGCCCTGTGGGCCAGATGCAATGTCTTTGCAGGCTGCATTCGGTCTATGGGCCACAGTTTTAGCTCCCCTGCTCTTAGTCAGTGACAGGATGTCTTGGAGAAAGTTTATGTAGAGGTGTACAGGAAAAGCTGAACTGTTTAAAGTGAATACGTGGGGATACAGGTCTACCCAAAGGATACATTTCCCACTTACCACTAAGGAGATCCTTAAGTTCCCTATCTGTTTCTTTACTAAGGGTTTCAGAACAGCTACAAAAAAGTGGCATAAGCAATGACAAAGATTCAGATCTCCCTTTCCTTACTTTTTGCCTTTTTTTTTCCTGATGGCCAGCATCATCATTCTGAGATCATGCTTTGCCTATAGCTAGGTGTCTGCCAGCACTAAGGAGAATGATAGATATATTTCTCTTCCTTCTCAAATTTTGGAGTCTCCTTCCTTTTTATTCTCTTTTCCCCTCTCTCACCTACATATAAACAAAGCACATAGTTTATTGGGAATTATTGGCTTATACTAACCATCACTGTGTATAAGAACCTTTAATATTCCCTGAACTGTTTTAACAACTTGCTGGGGCACAAGTAATCTGAGCTTGCAGCACAATTTATAGGCAAATATAGATCTTGTTTGTTTGTTATAATGGAAGCTTTACAAAAGAGAAATAGGCTGTTCTAAACCCATAGGGAATTTTTATCTTTTTGTGCCTTAATTTTACTTTCTTTTCCTTTGGAGTAATTATAATATGAACCAAACCGTGGTTCTAAATATCACTAGGATGCTCTGGCTGGCATAATATATTCCTTTTCTTATAGAATGATCATTGTAATAACTGAGCATACATACTAGATCATACCTTGAAGTTAAATCAATGAGCTAAGTTATGAGATTTAAGTTGTACACCTTTTCCAGATGAAAAACATTACCTTATAAAATCTATTAAATGTCTGGAAAGCATAGCATTGCCTCTTTCTGTCAATTCACTCAGAATCCTAAAAGCATCCACCTGGCATATGAGATTTGTGTCAGTTTTTAATCAAAACAATTTTAGTCCAGGGAAACATTTTTTATTGTCACATGGAGATTTCATCATGTTTTCTGCATTGAGGGGAAAAACATTTCTTTATGTTGTAAATGAGAGTTTTTGTCTGCAGGGAAATAAAGCATCTTTTTCTCAAGATAGCACAGTGCTGTGGTCATGACGTTAATATGCTGTGATACTGGAGGCAGAGGAGGAAAGACGGAAAGTAAAGTTGTTTTGCAAACATGGAACAATTCTTCGCACATTCAAGCAGTGTTTTAATCATCTGTGATTTTTTAATGAGATACTTATTGGTATCCTAAAGTTTGCTCATTATTTAGCGAGGTACTTAAGGATTTATCCAACCTTAAAACTTTAAACACTGGCAGTGCCCACTGATTTCTTGTAAACATTCTAAACACTTCTTTAATATTCACTTTCATAAAGACTTACCCTTTTTTCCAGGAAAAATATTTAAGGGCGTGCTCTAGTGGTGGCCCTTTGAAAATATATTCTGCAGTATGTCCTCTATGTCAGCAGTTCCCAAACTCTGCCAGATTGCACACCACCAGTTTATAATGATACAACCTTAAGTATCACCAGCACATTTTTATCATACAAAGTAATTATAATAAATCTGTTAATGCATACCACAGATTGGCAACTGCTGCTCTATGTTAAGAAAAGCCCTAATTAATATGGAAGAGCAAGATGTTTATCTAGAACTTCATTTCTATGAACTTCAACTTCTATAAACTTCTAGGACCCCAGTAAACACTCTTATTACTGTCCTTGACAAGGGCACTGCTAAGTAAAATTTCAAATGGGAATAGATTATAAACCCTAACAAAAAACAGTACTGCAGTTAAAATGTTCCTGACTCCAAAGACAGTACGTCTTGCTGAGTACACCAAGGCTGTAGCACTCATAAGACATCTAAGTCCACAGAACACCTGAAGTTTAACTTACTTTTTTTTAAGGCTTCCCTCCAGCAAACCACTTAAGCAGTGAGTCCTGAGCACTTTAGCCTGTGAATCTGAAAGTACCTGAGCCACTGAAGTCTGTAAAGTGTTTGTCAGTAGGACTTTTCACATGAGAGAGTTATGTAATGAGCCATCTGAAGGATCAGAGTGAATTCAGATAGGCATTTCTTTCAGGGGAAAGGGCTGCATTTTGGATTTATCTTCCCTTTGCATTCCTTCATCCAACACAGAATAGTTCCTTGACCTTCAGAGCCTATCTTTGTCTCCAGGCTTCCACTGATGGGGAAGATTAAAGGAGGATTAGTTTCTCTCTCTTCCCTGCATTGCTATGAAGTGGAAGAGTTCTGTTGTTTGCTTTAGGTAATATCAATTGACCGATTGATTCTAGTGTTTTTTTATTGTTATTGTAAATGTGATAACAGGTAAAGCAAACCTTATTAATGAAAAGGTTAAGTAAATAAGTATAGCAAAATAGTGTAGAGAGACTAAACTACTCAGATTCAGGATTCATCATTTTTTGCCAACATTTTTTTCTGGTTCACTGACTTCTTAAAGCATTCTCCAGAGCAGCCCGAAGCTTTGTTTAGGCTCAGTGTCTTGTACATTATTGTAGCCACATCAATGCAAATCCTTCTCTGTAAGCACATGAGCAGTTTCACTAGCTCTGTTTAGTGTAAGTCATGTGCATTTAGCAGCCATTTAAGGAAACATTTTAGCAGATATTTAAGGAAACTTTAAATATTCAGCACCTTTTACAATCAAGATCTAGATCCCCTAGTTTACTGGTAAGGTGAAACAACCTTTGCTTGATGTTGCTTTTTTCCCCTTTGCATAAAAGTAGCCTGTACATATTTAGGCACAGCTATGCAGCTAAAAAAGTGACAAAGGTACATTTTGGGGAGGGATAAAAATGTCATAGATGAGGTTTAAGAGCAAGTTCATGGGCAGGAAGCATCTAATCTGATCAAATCCTGTTGTGCATGCTCAGCGTTGATTTTTCAACCATTCATGCTCATTACCATTTCAAACATCGCAAAGCACATTGAAGGCCATCCAGAAGCAAAATGTGACATTTCAAAGTGTAGCTGTTTTTGAGTTATCTACTGAGACAAAACGGTGCTCCACATTTTTCTTAAAGCAAGACATTTAATTTTCCAAACATTCTTACATCAAACATCATGAGCTATGCAAGATTGTGGGAGTGGAGGGGAAAAAGGAAAAAAGTTCTACTACTTGGGAAATAAGCAAAGATGGAAATTCTAGGTTCAGTATCACAAGGAAGGATAGGCTTCTGAGGCAAGCAGTCCTCCCCTACCTACTATTAGCATACCTCCCTGGTCATGAATTCAAGGTTAAGGATCAGGTGACAGACATAGGATCATAAGAAGGTGGGGCTTAAAGGGACCTCACAAAATCATGTAGTTCTGCCCATAGATATAGTTTGATAACTGTGACTAAATTGGCCGGGACAGTCCTAGATTTTAGAGGCTGTCTCAGTGACCTGGTCATTGGAGGAAATTGAAGCAAAGACCTGGACTGCAGGTACCCATCCACACATGCCTGGCTCTACTGGACAAGTGATTCCAGGCTCACAGCCCAGTGGAACTGGAACCAGGGAGCAGCTGCCACCACCACAAGTCAGAGCCAAAGTAAGGATGGGGCTTCCCAGGAAGGGGTTGGGGGTGAGAGGAGTGTGGAGGTTCCTTCCCAACTCCCAGCTACCAGGGACCCATTTTTTTTTGGGGGGGGGGGGGGGCAGCTCTGGGCTCCAGGTTCTGCCATGGGACTGTGCCCCAGCCTGCTGATGGCAGCAGGGGGAATCACTATGTGGCCATACAACACAGGCTAGCAGAGCCCAGGGGCCACTGCACAAGGGCTGCTCCAAGTTGGGTCCAGCCTCTTATGGTGGTTGAAGCCCAGCCACAGGCATCTGCACTGTCCTATACTACCCCTCTCCTGGGAGATGCTGGGTTGGGGCTGGGTGTATATGCCTCACTGCCCCACCAGGCCCCATTCCTGGGGTCCACAGGTTAGGGCTGCACGTATGTGCTGTGCTGTCTTGGCCGGCCCTACTCCTGAGAGGTGATGGGTCGGGCGTGTGTGTGTGTGTGTGTATGCATGCACACTATCTCCCCCTGGCACCCTCCATCCTGGATTTCCCTACAATTATTATGGTCACCCTAACTATAGCAGTCTAAGCACAAGAATAAATAACTCACTGTTCATCTAATGCCTATTTGGATCCTCAAACTAGGCATACTTCTGCCTAAATCCTGTGAGAGTTTCAGTCTTATAGGCAAGCTCTAAGCACACCTAGCATCCACTTACAGCAGCTAACACCACACAAAATACAAAGGTAATAGCCACTCCCATTCAATACACTGGTAGTGAGGCCCTCCACCTTTATCTGATAGCTCAGTGGTTAGAGTACTCACCCAGGATGTGGGAGTCCTGAAATCTAAACTCTCCTCAGCCTGAGGGATTTAAAAACCACACCTTTCACCTCCAAGAAGAGTATCCCAACCATCTACCTATAGGCTCTTCTGAGATGTAGGCACTCTGTTATTGAATCTCTATTATTTAAAATATATATATTGAAGAGTCATTAGGCCTCCTTAGTCATAGAAGAAGCAGACAGTGATTAAAGCCTTCACCTGGACAAGGAGACTTGCATGGAGAAATCTGGGTTCCATTCCCTGTTCCACGGACTCTTCATTCATTTGATGTTTAACAGGCACTGTATAACTGAGCAAGGTATTTAGCATCAAAATACCCAAGTCCCTTTGTAAACTCAGCTCTAAGTCCTTTGTTAATGAACACACACACAAATTTCCATAAACACAAGAAGCTGACTCAAAGAGGCTACGATTCCCCATGATATAATACAGATCATGTACGATTCCAAATTGTTTGTGTTACTTATTTTCAAATTTTAGCTACTCGCTTATATCTTGGATGTGCACTAAGTACCTTTTTCAATTTGATAACCCCTTCCTGTGTGTTCTCATCCGTGGTGATGTCAAACAAGTTTCCTCCATCTCCTGGAACAATGTTGTATTCAATTTCAGCATTTTCCCCAAAGTCAGGATCCACAGCTCTGATTCTCCCAATAGCTGAACCAACAGGTGAGGACTCAGGAACTTTCAAATGGAATATACCTGAGAGAAAGTGTTAAACAATCATTCTTGGGAGTTAACAGTGCATGTGATAAGGAAAATGTGGCCTGGCATAATTAAACATGTTAAAGCAACCTTGGTAAACATGATGTGGTCACAGTACAAGCAGGTTAGGAAAACACATGTGATTTGACCACTTAAGCATGCTACAGTCCAGGCTAATTTCCCAGAGACTCTAAATATGCTGTAATGAATCTTAAAAGGATGCATGTTTATGTCCTTAGTTTCTATTTATTAATTTGACCCCTTTAAATTAAATTAATGTTTATTCTATATAAAGTGATTGGATGCACCAATTCGACCATTTTATATATTCTGTTTTGGGTTAAAAAATGGTTAATGTATTCATGTATTTCACTGGGCTCGTTAATGGAAATATGTAACAGCAGAGAGATTTGAACCTGACACCTTAACTATCAAAATAGTGTCATATCCAATATGTTATGCAATTTCTGGAGAAAAATAACATAATTGTTTGGGCTTTAATTAATAACCACCAGAGGGTGCTCTTACTAAAATTTTAAGGGCAAACTAATAATATTTCATTGCTACATGCTCTGTTTTCATTTGGGGGAAAAATTCCAGCAGAAAGCTTCCAGAAAATATTAATCTAAGACTTACTGCGGTGAAAGGAAGGCAGGACCACCCTTCTTAATAACACATCACTTAATTTACAACACTGCTAATTCACTGAGAAGGAAGAAGCAGGTCCAGAACATTTAGCTTTACCTCTTCCACAGAATTGTGTTGACATTTGAGCAGAAACAAACAAAAAAAAGGGGAGAAAAGGTTTTAGCTTTAGTGTTAATAAATTTTAGTGAAACCATTCTCTTTTCTATTCTTCAGGAGTAAGGTCTGAGAGCAAATAGCGAGATAGTGTTATCATTGTGTGATACTGCAGAATGCTGGCTGACACTTGGGGATAATTCAGTAGGCCCAGATTTGTCATGTTTGCTTTATCCTATCTTGTACCCTGACTCTCAACAAAATCACAAATTTGTTGAGCACTTCAGAGATCACTCTAAAACAACTCTCAATCAACTTTCTTTGGTTTAGCAACGACTGTCATTCTCTCTCTCTTTCATGTGTAAACAGGTTAGGTCAAGCCTGCAGGGCTTTATTAAAAAAGCCAATATAGATATATTTGGCTGTATAAGCTGGAGGCCTCTGGAAGTCTTCAGCATGGCATGGGTTCAATCATGCTTGGCGGAAGAAACCTAGATGAATGTATACTCCTTAATGAAAGCAGAAAAGGAAACAGTCACAGTATTAGAAGAAAATGTACCTCCTTTAAACCGGGCAAGTACATTTTGTGTCACCTTTCTGAGCTCTGTTACATTTCCTAAGAACAAAGGATTCATCCATACAGCTGAATGAGGACAAAACCATTACTCTTTTGAGACTTAGAAGCATGCCAATGCTTATTTATGTCTACTTATGTAATTATCTATGTGTATATTATGGTGTGTGGAGGGTTCTGTCTAGCTGAGATGTGTGAAGTTGTTACATTCTCTCTGCCTAGTCTTTCTATCTCAAAATGTAGGGGTGTGCATGTGATTTGTACATTTGTGAACATGTAAAAAAATCAGTCTGCTCAGCATCCTCATTTGACAAATCCCCTTCTATGGCTTATTGACTAAGTGCAAGTATTTTTTCACTAGTTTTTCTTTCCCCCTATTTAAATTATCATCATGCTCAGCTCTTTTTTGGGGGGAGGGTTGTTTTGTTTGTTTTTCTTTTTTACTGCTTAAAAATTTTTGTGAGGGAAATAAGTAGAAGTATCAAGTCAGAGTATACTCAGCTTTTTCTTAGTGGTACCTCAATTACATAAATTAAGTAGTAAATTTAAGTGCTGTACAGGAGGTACAATAAGAAATCCCATTACTCGGTAACAAGGTTTGAGAACATGCCTGCTCCTTGATCTTCCCTTAAAAAGTTATCCCTCAAGGAAAAAAAAAAGTAAAGCCAACATTTTTTTCTATAGCCCCCACTTTCACTTAGCTCTGTTGTCCTATCTTCCTCAAATAGTTATGGCAAAGTTCAGAGAATTCTAGGTCATACTGATCATTTTTTATGCTCACAATTTTGGTGAACATAAACACAGGAACATCAGCTAATGGACTTCCTTCCTCTTCTACACATTGATATGTTCTTAGTGAGCTAAAAGGCACTTGGATTCATTAAGACAAACATTTCTCTATAAAATATTGCTCCTGGCTGAAGTGTATAAGACTCAGATGAAGACAAAGAAACTCTACATCACTGATCTGAGCTTGTTTAGGCGTCACCAGTTAATTTCCAGTGCCTTGGCATTTCATCACTTAAAAATTCAACAGCAGTAAAAATGGGGGTCATTCAGATTAATTTGAAACAGAAGTAATCTTCAGTTATGCCAGAGTTATCTCTCTGAAGATGTACTATATAATTATACTGCCATCATACTCCCATAACAGTAACTTTGTGGCATATGGAAGCTCTTAATGGTGCTACTTTGACAACCTAGTTTTAAAAATAATGAAAACAAATAATGTATATTCTTGCCAACCGAGGAGAAAAAAAAAATCTACGGAATATAATTTACAGATTGAAAACATTTGTTTTCTTTCTTTAAAATTGATCTTTATGAAAAAAGAGTGTTTAAGTAGTGAACAATAAAAATCTTTTGTGAACGATACCAGAATGACAACTCTGTTCTCTCTTTAGAACATACTTTGCCATTGTCTTGGACTTGCTGTGACATTAGCTTTAGTCCATTTCTCTTGTCCATTCTGTCTGCCTAGATTACTCTGTGCATTATGTATTAGTAATCTGAAACAGGCCTAAATAGATGCCTGTTGCTTCCGGTCATTAAAGCTTTGGAGAACATCTCTGATCCTTCAGATCTAGAAGAAACCTTGAAACAAGCAGGTCAAACTAGCTTAAGTAGCAGCAGGTAAACTGCAAAAGTTTGTCATTTGTCATTGTCACAAATTAATTTAAATTTGTATCTCATAGTGGAGAAGACTCACAGGATGCCTCTACATGAGATGCATTAATGCACATTAGCCTAATTTTCTGTGCTGCACAGGAACATGTCTACACGTGCACACCGTTACTACTCAGTAAAAATGGCTAATTGTGACTAAACTTAGTTGGTTAATGCTCAGTAATACTTGTGTAGACACGACCTGGTACTAACTTAATTTTTGGGTCAGTTCAGCCACTAGAGGCCAGCCTGAGCATTCCTCAGGTTCCTTGCTTCTGCTCCAGGCTTCTCTCTAGCAGCCCCTAGCTGCAGGCTATATAAGCCTGCAGCCATTTTGTGCCTTGGGGTATGCTGCACAGAAGCTTGCTGAAGCCTGTGCAGTCTGTCAGACCAGTGCAGGCCCCATGTGCCCCCTAGACAGGCCACAGGTTGCCTCTGCCTGGCTTGTCCCCTCTCCAGAAGTGCTACTTAGCCACAAGCGAGTGTTGCAAAGGGCTGAAGCTTGCTGCACCCCTTGCCCAGCCCTGGTATCCCCCCAGGGCTGCTGGTTGGCTGTCTCTGGCACCAGGGCCAGCACTTGCTTCCTGCTGCTGCTGACCCTGAGAGTGCCTCCTGTCCTTGCAGATCCTGTAGTGAAATGCCTCTGCTGTGCATTTCCCAGTCCTTGGCCGTGCCCCTGCTTCGGCTGTTGCTACCAGCTGTCCAGGGCCGGCATCACAGGGACATCTGTGCAGAGGCTCAGAGCACTAGTACAGGACATCATGTCATCAAGTTCCTCCCCAGTGAGCCCCAGCTATGCTCACATGCACAAGTCCATGCCAACTGCCTAGATCCCCAACTGGACCCAAGAGGAGGTTGGTGACCTTGTGGCACTTGGGGCAGTGCTGACATAGAGGCAGTTTGTGTGGGATGCCCACATTTATGAGGCCCTGGAGTGAGTGCACTCCCAGCCAGTGTGTAAGTGCCATATTAAGGTCAAGGCCTTGTGGGAACAGTGGACGGCCATGCCCAACCACAATCGTTGGTCTGATCATGCCTGCAAGACCATGGCTTTTCTGTGGGAGTTGATCCATATTTTGGTGTCCCAGGACCCAGGCTGCACCCCTGAGATTATCTCCAGCAGAGGTGGCCTGCCCAAGCCCCAACCCTGCCCTGACCACTCCACTGACACATCACCAGAGGAGGGGTCCTCGGGGCTTCAGCATCCTTCCTGTCCTTCTCCCCGGCTGCTGCATCCACTGGCAGCACAGAGAACCCTGGCCACTGGCTGCCTCTTTCTCAGTGCAGCCCCAGACCCCATCATGATGAGTAGCTAGCAACATCACCACCGGGTGATAGCAGTGCCAGCTGCTCCCTGGGGGTGAGGCCCTGGCCAGGCACTGTCCACTTACACACTGTGGGACATGGATACCCGGAGCAGCCAGTAACAGATGCCAACAGGAAGGCCTGCACCACTCCTGGACAGCAGCCTCACTACTCCTGGACATGTGGTAAGTCCCACAAAGAGGGGAAGACCTTCCCAGTCCCAGAACCTGCCCCCTTCCCTGCCTGGCCCACCTGCACTCCCCTGGCCATGGGTTCCCCCCCTACAGCACATGGAGAGGTGGAACACACTTTATTTAGCATCCTACATCTCTGCAGCTGGATGGGCATGGGCCTCTCACACCCTGAGGAAGGCATTGATGCCAGCGGCAATGTCCTCCTTGGCAGTGGGGGGCAGGGACATGTAGCCCTGTAGCCTTTCTTTAACCACAGGTATCCCTCCAGGTGGTGGCAGAGGTCCCTGGGAAATCAGGGCTTGCTCCCTGTGCTGTTGTAGCTCAGGGTCCCAAACCAGAAGCACAAGTGTTCCTAGGTCACCAGGAGGATCAACAGCAGCAGGACATAGTTGTTAAGGCACCCCTCAAAAACAACTCATTGCATACCACCCAGGACACACACAGAAGGGGCATTCTTAGGGCACAGCAGCAATGCAGGGGGGGAAGGGGGCAGCTCCAGGGCACCTCCCCAGAAAGGTCCCCTGCAGGGAGGGTGGGGACATGGATAGCCCCTCAGTCCAGTTATCTGGGAGCCCTGCATGCCCCAAGCCCAGATGTTGTTAGCTGGGTGGCAGTGCAGCAAACCAGTTGACCTGTAGCAGAAGAGAGGGGGAGCAAGGTCTGGAGTCAAGGCAACAGCTGCTGCCAGCAGCCTGGCCTGCCTACCCTGGAAAGGGGATGGGAGAAGCAGTCTGCCTGCAGTCAGCACCCAGTGGTCCATCAGCCACAGGGCAACAGGCGTCTTGGCTGGTAGCCACCTGGGCCCAGTTCTGCCCAGCCTACTTACCATGGTCTGTGTGTACCATGGATGACCATCAATCTGAGGCTGGGCAGTGCAGTGCACCGTATCTCTGAAATGTTGCAAACTCTCACAAAAGGCTTCTGTCTCTGGCCTCTGCAGGGCCAACATCTGGACATGTGGGAAAGCCCACCAGCCCCAGCAAGGATGCAGGCTCTGGGTCACCACCACCCATTGCTAGAGCCATCTGGATGCACTGGCTGTGTCAGGGGTGCACCATGGACCAGCAGCTGGCGGTGGTGGCAGAGAAGCAGGAGGCATGGAAGTAGGACAGCAGGTGGAGGCACCCAGGAGGAGGCACGGGGCTGGGTGCAGTGGGACCACAGGGCATGAAGACTCTGGAGCGGGAGTGTCTAGAGCTTCTCCAGCAGCAGGGGCACACTAAAAGCCAGGCCCTGGCCATCCCCCTGGGGCTGGTGGCCACGTCCATGCCCCTCACAGCCTAGACCCTGTCCATGGCCCCATAGGGCCCCGGCTTCCTCTCACCACCCTGTAGCTATCCCTGCCTGGCCCTGGGAGATGGTCCTTGGGTGCCTTTCAGATCCCCTGCCACTTTTCCCACCCTGGGCCTGTTGCAGCCTGCCTGGGCCAGGCCCCACCACTTTCCCCTGCACTATGCACCTAAAGACACAGCCATGCATGAGACTGCCACCCACTGGGGTCACCACAGCCCCTGGACCCATGGGGAAACATCCTAAGGCTGTGATTCTGGGCACCTGCCCTCAGGCTCTGCTTCCTAACCTCCACTCCACAGCCCCCCAGATATACTGCAAATAGTTTTGTGATAGTAAGTGGGGTTTTATTTTTGGTGGGTGGGAAGGGTGGTGGAGGGACTCTGTGTGTTGAGGAGGGTGGGTGGAAGGGGTTCTGTGTGTTGGGGAGAGAACAGGGAAAGAGGAGTGGGTGTTGTTAGGGAAATAAAGTATTTTTGCTTCAACCATGTGTGCATCATAAGAGTGGTGCTGGGGGTGGCCAGTGGGGCAGGAGGGCTGGAGTGGAGGAGAAGGAGGGGGTCAGCCAGGGCCTTCTGCACCTGGTGCCCTGGCCTCCACTGACAGGTGTGTGGCTCTTCTGGGGCCTAGGTGGGGTGGGGAGAGCCCTGTTGGGGCCAGCATGGCTAGCACCATGAGTAGCAGGAACACAGGGTACTATTCATTGCTGGCAGGGGCAGCGCTGGAGCAGTGGGACACTGGTGGTCACTGGCAGGGGAAGGGGCAGCTGTGGTGCAGGGAGGCAGGGTGGCCAAGGCGGAAGCTGGTGCATGCTGCCCCTGTGGTGGGCACATGGCTCCTGGGCAGAGAAGATGCTGGTCAGGGATCAGAGGTTAGGGCTATGTTTCCAAGATGGCTGTCACATGCGGGCAGCTGGCTCTGGCTTCAACATGGCTGCCAAGTGCTGTCAGCCATGTGGCTGGAGGCTACAGCTCCCCTTGGTGGCCACAGGGGCACATGGCAAGGTTGGAGGGACTTGGCACTAGTACCAAGTCTCTGCATGTGTAGATACCTGACAAAAAGTGCTAAATATGCAGTAAATTTAGTCATGCTTAAATGCACATGTAGACGTGCTTCATAGAGTAGAGAATGATAGGTCAACCATGGCAGCTTGGTACACATATGAATGGTTTGCTTGACATGAGTGCATATCGGTCTGTGGCAGGTGAGATAACAGAATCCACTCAATCAATAAATAATCTGAGCATATAAAAGCATTTTTCTTAATATATATAGTTCTGCATTCAAGCAGACACCTGTATTTAAAACCAAGTGCTGACTTCTGTAAAGCGTAGGTTCTGACAGGAGGCTAACATCAAGTTAGTTCCTTAATACTCTCTGAGAACATTTGGTCACAAATTTCTCATCATTTAACCACACTTTGCCAAGCCTGGTCCTTAATGGTTAAAAGTTGGGATTTCTATTCCATAGGACATTTCATTTTTAAAAAAATTAATTAAGCATATCCTTTCCAAATGAAAAGTTAAAATTTTTTAAATTTCCCGTGCAAACAAAAATCTGGAAAAATCCTTGAAATAATGAGTATGCTATTTTAAAAAAAAATGTTAAAACAAATTTAAGCTTGAGATCCTAGGCTCCATGGATCCCAACTCTGACTTCCAGGGCTTACTACTACTAATGATCTAATAGGCAGAGAAAGAGACTTAAGTCACTGAGGAATCTTTCATGCTTCTGGCTCCTGTCTTCCAGGCTCCTGTGTCCAGAGAGCCCCAGCAGTTTTGAGAGGTTATAGCAGGGATAGGTAATGTTTTTTGACCAGAGTGCCAGAAAAACCACATCTACCTTGTAAGGTGCCACAGTGCCGGCATGCCACAAAAACAAAACTGGGACAGAGGGGGGTACATAGAGGATGCACTGCATATTTAATATAATTAATAATTAATGTTGCTGCTTTTTTTTTTTTTTTTTTTTACAGTAAATACCAGGCTTTCTAAAAATTCAAAACCTGATGACAATAAATAAAACTCCATGTACTGCCTTGTACTTGTGAATTTTTTATTGTTAAGCATGTTCTGATGAGGGGGAAGAGAGGGAGAGAGGAGCAGGGAGCAGCAGACACCAGGGGAGTCACTGTGGGCAGGCTGTGGCTGGAGGAGAGCTGGGGTCAGGCGGGGAGCGGGGGCTGCCCCAGGGCTCTGCTACTGGGGCCACAGTGTGGGTCCCAGCAGTACCAGAGGTGGGGCCCAGCCAGCCTGCACAGCTCCACGAGGATGGGGCACAGCCTCCCTGCCCACAAAGGAACACTGCCTGGCTGGGGCAGGACACTGGGCTCAGTGAGCTCTCTGCTTGGTCTCTGTGCCAGCCGGGTACATTGCAAGTGGGAGCTGCAGCTGCAGCTGCAGGCTGTTCCCTGGGCTCTGTACCCCGCAGCCAGTGCTTAAGTCTGACTCAGCCAGGAGCCTGCAGTGCCTGCCCTAGCCCCGGCCCCTTGAGGGGAGCTCTGGGTGGGCAAGGCTGGGACACGGGCAGGCTGAGGCAGCCACAGTGGCTTTTCCCAGGCTCCAGGGGGCTCCTGTAGCCAGGCCCCTGCACTAGGGATTGCTCCGCCCTGCCTGCACTGTATCCAGCATGCAGGGAGACCAATCCCAGAGATGGAAGCCTCTCGAGCCTGGCATCATGCTGCAGCCAGGCAGCATCCTCACATGTACAGGGTGGCTGCAGCTCATCCCTGTGGAGCTGCATGTGTTGAGCCAGGCCCCACCATGGATGTCACTGGGCACCCCCGCCTTCCTGCCCACCACAGCTCAAGCACACAGTGCCCAAGAGTAGCTCCCACTTCCTGCCCAGACTCCATCTTCGTAAGGGCCTGACCAGGCTGGCTTCTCCGTGGCGCCTCCCCCCACGCTGCCCAGACCCTATCCTGACCACCTGGCCCCAGCACTTGGCACCTCAGTGCTGCCTCGGGTGAGACAGGGTGTCTGCCTGCCTGGGCAGCTCCCTCCAGGGGACAGCCAGGCTGGAGGACACAGCCTGGGAGCAAGGGGCAGGGACAGTACAGCACAGACAGCGTCCCTGCCTGCATTCTTCTGGCTCCACCCTGGTGAGAGAGCTGCACCCTAGCCTACCAACCAAGGGCTGCTCTGCACAGGACAGCCCAGAGCAGCAACTTAAAAAACCAAACAAAAAACCAAACAAAAAACCACAATTTCATTTTCTTTGAAAATGTCTCTGCATACCACTAACGACACATGTGCCAGAGGTGCCAACCCCTGGGTTATAGGCTGAGAACTCCAGCTAAGTTCTCAGCTCCCCAGGCCTGCCAGACTCTTAGTCAAGGAACAAGGGTATCCTACCGCAACTCTGAAGTAGCCTGCATGGCAGGGCAGCCCTGGTTACAGTTTGGGACCTCTAGCATTCCTTACTTTGAAAAAATCCATATTGTAAGGGATACCCCAGGAACTATGGACCTGGAAAGACCAGACTCTCTAGCAACACATCAGACAAGCTGGCAGGAAAACAAGATTTCTGAGGGAACATAGCCTTAGTGTTTTCTCTCTCTCTCTCTCTCTCTGTTTTTCGTCCCTCTCTTCCAAATGCATCAAAACTAGTACATTTTCCTACCATTTGGAATTTAACAAAACAACCAGGTTATTAACTGCTTTTATAACTGTGCTCTCCACATGTTTTAATAAAGAAAAAAAAAAATCGATGGGAGTCCCTTTTTTTTTTTTTTTTTTTAAATAAGGACAGCAGGATATAGGGGATAGACAACAGTCAAAATATATTTAGGCCAAACCAGTATCTGATGCTTAGCATATAAAAAGTCCTATTGACAGCTGGTATTACTCATAGCTTGAGTTGAGCACCTTAAAATAGCATATAGAAAATAGAAGCAGGAAGTCATTTAAATTCACCATGCTCAGAATTGTTGAGAGCCTCAGTAGTTCTCAGAGGTTCCAGGCTGCATGCTTAAATTCACCATGCTTCCAAAAGCTACCCAGTAGGAAACTCTGAGGTCAGGGATTAGTGGTCTAGCCTTATTCCTAGCCTTATTCAAGATGCAATAGAGGCCTTTCTTTCCTACAAGGATGCAGAACCTGCAGCAATGCAGAAGATTGTGGTGCTGTTCTTCTCCCACTTTTAATATCTTAGCGATTAGAGTGCTTGTCCAGGAAGTGGGCGATGTGGGTTCAGTGCTCTCAGCTGACTGAGGGTATTCAAACTACAACTCCTATCTTCCAACAGAATGCAGAAAAGACAATTTCATTCAAAAGATATTAGATAAAATTCAAGAAACCATGTTCAGAATCATGGACTCCTGACATGCTAGCCACTACATTTCAGTCATGTTCACTCTCTGGCTCCATTCATCTTATATTCATTTTGGAACACTGGCACAGCTATAACCAGAGTGTTAGAAAGTGCTCCACGCAAAAATAACTTGTACCTAGTTGTTAGGGTCCTCTCCTGGGAGTTGGGAAACATGAATTTGAACTTTCTTGGTTTGTATTAAGAACTGAACCTAGGTCTCCAACTTTGTTGGGTTGGTGCTCCAACCCCTGAGAATGTCACAACCATTTCTTACGTTTTTTAAAAGAAAGTTGTGGAAGCAATGGAATTTTGTGCAGGCCCCTATCTTGTCAGTGATCCTAGACATTTTCAGGTCATGCTTACTGAATCAAGCCTTCCTTGGAACTTGGGGAAAAGGCTTTTCTTTTTTACCTCATAATCATTATACAGCTACCAGATAAGTGACCAGTTGAAAATAATGGCCTTATTCTTTTCTATATGAAATGGTTCCACTGGCATTAATTTTGCAGTATAGTATAACAACTTTTCTTAGAACAATCTTTCAACAAGAAAGACATATTAAATAATAATTGTATAAGCAGAGCAAATATAGTCAACTTTTTTCTTTTAATTTTAAAGATTATCCAGATATTTCTACATAACATTGGGTGCATTTATACTTTCATTAATGCACCATTGTTAATACCCATTAACTTTAATACTTGGATAACCAAGTACTAAAGCAATGCACAGTAACTTGTGCTACTCTGCAGCAGTGCCAGCAGATGGGTTCTTTTGGATATTAACAGTGCAGTGGCCTACTACTACTGCGCAGTAGCATATTAGCACAGGTTTTGCCTGGCACGCTGTTGTGCAGTGTTATTAGGCTGCTGCACAGTTAGTACCTTATGTAGATGCACCCATTATGTCATTTATAAAGTATAGAAGTTCATGATACTTCACAAAAATTCAAGCCGTAATCATGAAGAAAAACTGTTCCTTCTCTCTTCCCATATTCGTCAAGGATAGTAACTGGTATTTATATGACCCAACTCAGTTGGTAGTATTTCTGTAAGACCACTATTTTATTTATTTATTTACTTACTTACTTACTTATTAGATGGCTATGGCATCCTTCCTTATGAAGGCACAGAAAAACACTTATGAAAGAGAGTAAAACAGAAGAAACAACATAATTTATAAAAACCACTACAGTAGTAAAATAAAGTGTAGGGCAACCTCTCCCTAAACAGTGTCCCAGATTAGCTTTGCCTGATTAACTTCTACTCAAGTAGGAAGGTCTTACAGTGCTTCCAGGAAACGTCCATTATCCAGCTCTAATAAGTCTCAAGGAGGAGGGATTCCCAGAGCACAGGGGCAACTACTCAGAACAACCTCCCATGTATTTTCACCAAACAAACTTGGCCCATTGGTTTGCATATGCATATGGTACTTTCTCAGCAGACCTTACAGATTGTGATGGGGTATAAGGGAGAAGGTTAAGCATCAGGTATGTAAGGCCCAGGCCCTATAGGGGCTTATTGTTCAAAAAAAGAACATTGACTTGTGCCCAGAAAGCTCTTGAGAGCTACTGTAGACTCTAGAGCACTGGCATTATATACTCCTGGTGACCCAACCTTGCCAGAAGGCAGACTGTAATATTCTGCACTCTTCTTGTCTTCAGCAATCCCTAACAGTTAAGTGTGATTTTCTTCCATGATGGTCTTATCTGTGTGTCTGAAGATCCTTGATGAGGCCTGTCCAGGATCAACACACTATTGCAACTCAGAAATAGGTTTTTGTGTGGGGTGTGTGGTGCTGGATTCTTGATTTGGTCTGCAACGTGCTGCTCCCGCTTTTCCATCTTCTGTTGTTGTCATGAGGTTCCTAAGTTCCCTGAAGCAGATTCTTCCTCCATTTGGGACAGCCCCAAATGACAGCCTCCCATGAGTTTACACTAATGTTACTTTTTTTTTAAGTTGACCTTGAGGACATCCCTGAAGCAGGTTCTCTGCCCTCTTCTTGAGTATATGCCTTGGCTGAGCTGGGAGAATAAAACTTGCTTTGGGAGTCTGGAGTCAGACATCCAGATGACATGGCCAGCCCAATGAAGTTGATATCAGATGATTATCACCTCAATACTCATGTGTTTGCTTGCAGAAGGATGATAACGTTAGTAAGTCTGTCTTCTCACTGGGTTCAGAAGATCTTCTGCAGGCTCCATTGATGGTGCTTCTCCAACTTTAGATGTCTCCTGTATGTTGTCCATGTCTCAGCTCTGTACAGCAAGGTGAGGATCACAACTGCTTGATAAACCATAACCGTGGTTTCAGATCTTATGTTGCAGTTTTCAAACACCCATTTCTTCAGTGGTCCAAAGGCTGCATTAGCACATTTGAAGTGATGTTGTATTTCTTCATTGATGTCAGCCTTTTGCGAGAGATGACTTCCCCAGTAAGGGAAATACTTCATGTTCTCCAAAGTCTTACCCTGGATCTGGATTACCAGGGCTGGGAACTGTTTATTAGGAACTTGTTGGTGGAGGACCTTCTTTTTTTAATGTTAAGTGTCAATCTCATTTTCTTGTATGCCTTTGTAAAGATGTTGACAATTGCCTGAAGGCCTTCTTCCAAGGAAGTACACACTAGAGTATGATCAGTGTACTCAATGATTGAGGTCAGAGTGATTTTGGTTTTGGCTTGGAGTTGGCTAAAGTAAAACAGCTTATTGTCCATTCAGTAAATTAGCCACCCTCTGGCTAGAAGCTTGTTGGTGGTCAGATGTACCATCAGGGCAAGGAATATTGAGAAGAGTGTTGGAGCAATGACACAGCCTTCCTTAACTCCCATTTTAACCTCAAAGGGACCTGTGATAGATCTATTACTGAGAACCACAACTCACATATCATCATGAAGCAAGCAGAGAATGCTGAGTCTGCACTTCAGAAGAATCCTCCACCCTACTTCTCACCTCACTGTCTCAGCAGCTTTCATAAGTCAAAAGCTACTATTCTGTACTATGGAACCAGGAAACAAATCAGTGAGCTTATTCCTTCCAGAAAATTTGAATCATGTTATGTAAAAGAAATACTAAAGAGATAGTGAAATATTGTGTCAGGATTAGATGCTGGAATTTGTGATGCTCTGGTTAACAGTTTAGAACACAGCTTCTTAATATCTTGTGGAAAGATTTGTATATCTTCTCTACTAGTACAGTGCCATATAAGTTCTTTTGACAAACTCTGCACCCCAGCTTTAAAGCAAAATTCACAAAATACAAGGAAGCAAAAAATTAACACGTGCCTATACAATTACTAATATTTATTCAAAAACACAAACTAAAGATACCACTATTAACTGTGTGCAACTTTCCTGCCTGAAACTTTCTGTTACTTTCTCCACAGACTTTCACTGTCTGAAGTACAATGTAGTCAGGAAAAATGATTTCATAAAATTGGGATGACATGGTTTAACATTTGCTCTGTCTCACATGTGATCTGTTTATAAAAAGTGATAGCAAAAGTCTTAAATGTGAGTTCCTAAAAGTGAGAAGCAAAATATTGTCACATTTTCAGAGATTCTGAATGAAACTCTGAAAGGATCACTTATAGTGTTCTTTCTCCCCTTTCCTCTCCTGTGGCTTTCTTTGTTTGATAAACAACCTGGAGCAGACAATTGCATAGCACTCAGCCACTCTCATACAGATATGTAAATAAGTGGACTGAAAAGCCCATTAGCGTCTAGCCATTCCCATTGTTCTTACTGGGAACCATTGAATAATGAACTATTTTGAAAACCCGGTTACCTCTTTCAGTTGCTTAGCTGAGGGATGAGATCTGACATCTCACTTTTATTGAAGGCAATGAATAGTTTTGAAAATCCAGCCATTTAAACCAATGTGACTCTAGTTTCATGTAACTGCACATGGTTTGTAATCATACTGCCTTGGACTATACCCTCATGAACACAGTGTTCCCAGAAACATAAATACAGTGTTCAGAAACAGAAAGGCTAAATTGAATTAGTACTTGGATGGGAGACCTCCAGGAAACAGCAGATGCTGCTGGGAATGGCATTAGTGATGCAGTAAGTGAAACTCTTCCCTTTGAGTCAGTTTTGAATCAAACTCCTCAGCACACTGTAAGCACACTGTAAGACAGCATCCTGCTGTTAGATCTTTGCCCCTTGCTACCCATTGCTATCAAAGATCAAGTGATGCTGTTAGCTCTTGCGTGGTGCCCTGAGAGTCTAACATGGGTAATTTCATTCCATCTCCCCAAACACCCCCTCCATTTTCAAATTTTCTCACCATTCCTGGCAGAAAAGGCCTTTGGGTACAATGAATGCCAGGCTAGAGGCTGCTGAATTTCTCTGAAGTATTTCTGTTTATACCTTTCATCCTGAAGGCAACAGATGTGAGATATAATTATTAATGATGACACTCTACTATAATAATTAAGCATTTAAAAATAATTAACCTATAAATCTTGCTATTAACGGCCAGCTACCATTTAAAGCAGATGATAAGGGGAAAATAAACTGGGTAAGTATAGACTAATAATCCCATCTTTATAATAGATAGATAGATAATATTTACCTTTTAACTATTATTTGGTAAATACTTATCTTTGTATTTCTGGGAACTACAAGATTACTATATTTTATCTATTGACAAATTATCTACATACTAAAACTGTTCCAATAGTGAGAACAGTTACTTCTTGTTTACCTGGTCTGATTTTGCTGAGCACTCAATTGCTCTCAATTGAATACTGTTATAAGGGGTTTTATTTCATTCAGTCAATACTTTAAACAGTCTTTTAGAAAGCTTTGTCTAGATAGGCACGCTTGTGAAAGCTAAAAACAAAAATCGGCAGCAATAAAGCAGACATGAAATTTAGCAAATATCAAACCCATGTGAGATATTGTATTACCTGAGTATCTGTCTCTCTCGGGTTTATTTCATTTCTTTCTGGAGGGTTTCAGGTTATGTCTTTCTTCAGTTTAAAAAGCATTTTCATTAATTGAGATTTGTTTTGCTTATCAGGAATTGTCAGCACTGATACATGACCACCAAGGGCAAGCAAAAGGAATTTTTTCCCAAGACTGTTTGAGATAAATCTCATTGCGGAGGGTTAAGAAATTCTGATGGGAATGCTAATTCCCTTCCATTGAAATTAAGTTGGTTTTAATTTAAATGGAAACCGGAATAAAGACCCAACATTTGTTTATTTGCACATACTGGATCAGATGATTTAATTTTTACTTCTAAACAAGCAGGTGCATCTCTATGGTCATCCGATCCTTTTTTTTTATAGAAAGAATGCATGACTTAGGGTACTGATCACAGTATTGAGTAAGGACTCTCGCACTGACTAGATGTACTGTATAGACTTGGAAAAACAGCAAGTTGTCCTGGGTCTCAATTATCCTCATGTTACAGATGAAAATAATCCTCCACTAATATCAAGGGTATGATGGGAGAATGTGTTTGTTGTTGTTTGTAAAATAATTTCTAACCAGTAAATGCTATACAATAATTATTGTATGGCATTCATTAATTTGGTAACACAAAGGATTCAAAAAGAGTTGACTTATCTCTATGTTAAGTCCTACATAAGCATAGGAAGACATAATTTGTAGCTAATGAGCTAACGAAGTAAGACTCCAGTCCTCAAACCTGCTTAACTTGACTACCTTGAAACTGTTGGCAAGGTAGAGACTGCAGGGGTGAGGACAAGCAATAAGAAAGAGATGACAGGCAGCAAGAACGGAGTTGTAATGATATTTGAATGATGTGGACAAGAAGTTAGACATTCATGTGGTAACATAGGAGAAGCCAGATTGGGATTCAAAGATAATGAGCAGACCAGAATAAAGAGTAACTGAAATAATTTTAGCAGCTTTTTGAAGAGAGAGATGTTGGGGAGGTCAGGAAGGAGAAATAATAGTAGTATGCAGTAACAGTAGAAGAGGTACAGATGGTCAAAAGTGATGTTCCATTTATTTGTTTGAGGATAAGGTCAACCACAACATATTTTGAATGCAATTGATTAAAAGGACAGGGAAGTGATGAGGAGTTAAGATAGATGTAGTGAATCAGAGTACAGTATAATGGTACTGACTCAAAGAATGGATGTGGTAAGGTTGGTGGTAAGTCTTTTCTTATGGAACTGCTGCATGGGTCATAGGGAAATGCTATAGTGGTACAACAGGTTTTGTGAATATTTATGTATGAATCCAAAGCCTATTTGGTGTCATCACAGCATTTCTGGTAGTATAAAAAGTGAGTAAAAGACTTATATAGTTACAATTATATCTTTAGAAACAAATGCTGAAACTGTATGCCATCTTCACGGCTTTGCTTTTCATGACTGAGTCTCAAAAAAAGGCATGGATAAACCATATTGCCCTTCACATTTTGTCTTTCACCATACATTTTCAGGGTTACAGCTGGGCAATTATTTTATTTACCTAATCACAAAAAATGTGTCTGGTTAATGTGAAACTACTTGAAAGCCCCATCTTAGGTTGTAATAGAGCCTAGTAGTTAAAATGATCTTGTGGAAGGTAGGATACCTTAGTTCAAGTGTGGGAGGGCCTGTGGACCTAGGCTGCATACACATGTTCAAATGAGCTGAAAGAATTCTCCCAGTCTTCCTGGTAGAAAAAATTATTGAGAGGCCCCTAAATAAGCATTGGGATGCAAAGGGGCCCTTGTCACATAGCTCAGCCTGCTTTGGTGACAGATGACGGCAGTCAACAATGCAGTCCTGAGATGCTGGTGGCCTGTGCAGCAGCTTCTCTCACAAGACTAGTATACAGAAGTTTGGTCTCCTGGAAACACATTCCAATTTCCCAGGAGAAACCATAGATGTACAGACGTTGAGGATTTTTCTCCAAGAGCAAAAATTGGTTGCTTTGGGAGAAATATAACCTGGGAACAATCAGAGTTAAATGGCTCCCAGGAAAGTATTTCCAGGAGACCAAATTTCTGTACACTTGCCTTGTGAGAGAAGCTGCTGCACAGGCTGCCAGCATCTCAGCATGCTTTTCTTTCAACCCCTCCTAATCCCACCCTCCATGGGTCTAGAGAAACTGTAGAACCAAATACTTTTTTCCTTTAGAAAAATTACATGTGCATGTTATCCGAATTACCTTGTTATACCATATGGCCTTAATCAGACTCTTGCCTACATGACCAGTGAAAGAAGAGGGTAGTCAGGTATTAGGTTGGGGGGGGGGGATCAACTTTCAGTATGTTTTAAATATGGTTTACTTAAAGTCGTAAAATTTTAAAAGAAAATGAGAGCATTTTCAAGCAGTAGAAAACCCGGCTTTTTTCTGATATCTACTTCAGAGAATCATAAAATAGAAGGATTGGAAGGGACCTGTAAGATCATTGAGTCTGGTCCCCTGCCATGGGCAGGAGGTAACTGGGCTCAAATGAGCTCCATGGGGTGCTTGTCCAGCCTCCTCTTGAACACCTCCAAGGATGGTGACTGCACCACCTCTACTGGGAGTGTGTTCCAGATTCTAGTTACCCTTACAGAAAATAAGTTTTTCCTTATGTCTATCCTATGCCTTTTGTCAACTAGCTTGTGCCCATTGGATCTCGTCCTCTCAAGAGGTGCCTTTGTGAAGAGTTGTTCCCCTAGACCTTGGTGTTCATCCTTGACATATGTGTAGGTGGCTATCAAGTCATCTCTCAGTCTTGTCTTACTCAGACTGAACAGGCCCAGTTCCTAGAGTCTCTCTTCATAGGACCTATCCCCCTGGCCCCTTTCTCTGTACTCTTTCAAGCTTAGTCACATCCTTCTTGAAGTGTGGTGCCCAGAACTGTACACAGTACTCCAGCTGTGGCTTCACCAACACTGAATAGAGGGGGAGAAGCATCTCTTTAGATCTATTGGCAACACATCAGCTGATGCACACCAAAGCTCTATGTGTCCTGTTGGCAACTTCATCATAGTGACAACTCATATTCATCCTTTGGTTGACTGTCACCCCCAGGTCCCTTTCAGATGCAGTACCAGCCAGTGAACCACCACCCATTGTATAGTTATGATGAAAGTTTTTCCTACCCAGATGAAGGACCCAGCACTTATGCCTATTGAACTTCATCTGATTGCGTTCAGCTCATAGGACCAGCCTGTCAAGGTCATTCTGGATGCTTGCCCTGTCTTCAGATGTGCCCACATTTCCCCACAGCTTGGTGTCATCTACAAATTTAATAATTGTGCTTTCCACTCCCTCATACAGGTACTGAAAATGCAGCTATAAACAATATTTTTAAATTTAGTAAATTATCAACTTCATTTATTTCAGGTGTGTTCCCTGTATTGCTTGCCTGCAGAGGATGAGTATGTGAAAGGTGCTGTATCAACAGCCCTGAAGACTGAAGTCTTCCATTTATCCACAGAATGCATGCAGTAACCCAAAGGCAGTCAAAGTGCAAGCTTCCTTATATTGAGTCCTTGGCAGTGACATGGGAGAGCTCTCAGCCAATGGAATGAAAAAAAAATCATTTTCTTTCTGTTTGGCAAATTACTGGGAAGTAAAAGGGGAGACAGATTTACAATGTGTCAGCTGCTCTACTGTTATTGCCTGTGTGCATGCTCATATCCAGTAACACATAAAAGCAAAGCTGTGATAATTTTGTCTTAGTACACAGCAAGTCTCCATCCCCTTTTACCTTATAGCTAAGCTACCACAATTTAACCTTCAGTTTCTGCATGGTAAGAGAGCATACAAAAGAAGTTATTTTAGAACAGCTAATGTTCAGTAAATTCCTACTTCCTCTTGCCTTAAGGGTAGCTCCACAGGCGACTAATAGAGAGGGCAAGGGGGCGGGGCACATGTGCCCCACCCCCGCAAAATTGGCCCCTGGCTTGGCACTGCTCAGGATGGGACAGGTTTTTTGCTGTGCAGGGCAGTGGTGTGTTGGGAGCGGGGAGGGGGAGGGACACTAAGCCGCAGCACAGAAATGTAGGCATGGATATGGGGCTTTTGGCCCACCCCTGGGCCTGCCCACAAATTATGCCTCCCCAGACTCAGGAGGCACCAGTCACCCCTGGGTACCTCAGTCATTTTCCTGCACTTAGACACATATTAAAGGCTTGAATGGTGCTGGTGCCTTTGGAACTCACTTCTCATGCAAGCCATCTTTCTGAGTCTCCATGGGAATGCCTGTGAAAGGAGTCTGGCAAGAGTAGCTCTTCTGTCATGTGGAATCCTCTCTACTAGTAACTGCTACAAATCCATCAATAGATTACAAACACGGCCTCCAGTCAGCCCTGAGAGAATAGTTTCTGTTCATCAGTGAGCTGACTTTCAGATTTTCAGCTAGGACCAAAAAGGTGAAGGGCTTGATGTCACTTTAATATTCTCTAAACCGTCCAATTCTCAATTCATTTGGCTTTTATGCAAACTATTTCAAATCACTCTTTTAAAGTACGAAAACCAGCCTGAGTCATAAGCCATTTATTGACTTGGAAATGATTTTGTAAAACTCTTCTTTATCTGAATAGCTCTTTTCAATAAAAAGTTAATTAAGAGGGTGTCAAAATTGTGAGAAATAACTAACCTGACTTCCAAGAGAGACATTTTATGGCGGTCCCTAGTTTGCTGAAATCAGAATACAACAGCATACTTTTTGAGTATTTAATTACTCCTTTTCTGTAGCTGGACCTTGTCTTCTAAAAAAATAATATTTCCCTTATATTAAGATAAAAATGGAGTGCTCCTTTGAAATAAACAATTCCTATAAGCATTTATTGCTCTGTATATAACTTTTTATTTCTCTAAATTGCTTTCACATTCACTCTGTCATAATTGAGCAGAAGAGAAAGACAGGAAAGCTGAAGCACAGTAACATTACCAAATATGAATTAACCACTTCACTTAATTGGTTTGATTCTTTAATGTATAATTTATATTGGCTAATTATACAGCTTTTGTCATTTAAGTGGTGAAGTAAATACAACCCATCAGTCTTCTTCTGAAGCATATTTTAACAGTTGGAAATCAGCCACAACCATCCACAAGGCTAGCTTAAAACTATCTATGTGTTATGGGTGAGTCCACTAGGTCCAAGGCAGGATGTGCTGAATTGTCCTTTTTCTTAACCATTCATCATATGCATTACTAGGTAGGAAAGAATGAGTGTCAGTTCCTTTTTAAACAGAAAAATCACCAAATAAATATTTAAGTGTGAATTGCTCTCATTATTTTTTTCCATACAAATATGACACCTCCTTTTCACCTGAGAGGTAGTACATTCATTTTCTTGATCTAATTTAGAAGAAAGGTCCCCTTTCCCTCCCATCAGACAAAAATCCTTCTTTTTAAGGGGGGGACAGAGGGGAGCATGTTTGGCTATGAAAATGTTTACAAATTATTTTTTCCCTTTGTCTGTAAAGGATGTAAAGTCATTTAGAAAGGCTGTTATAGGCTGTTAAAATACACATTAAAAACCCCCATGGAGGCATACTTCTACTAAGGAAAACCATTCCTCCTTCCAGTTATAAATACAGAATTCTGTCATGAACTCTCTTGTTTTCTGAAATGTGGGTCAAGAGCTACAGCTCAAACAGTTTGGAGGTCCCCTTTATTTTCACTGGTCCTTCTCATTATCTAAAGATATGCAATGTGGGACTTCCCTGCTGAATACTCTTAAAACACAGTTTTTATATATATATAAAACACATTTTTTATATATAACAAAAAACCCATGATCAATCCACGGTCTTCCAGCACTTGAATTTCATAGCGCATCTAAGCCTGCCTGATTTTTTAAGATACCCTCAGCAAGCAAAGGTTCTATTTACTTTCTTGTGTGTGTTTCGTAAACATGGAATGCATTATTTATCTATGTAGTTTCTTTTATATGTAGTTTTTCAATATAGTTTCTTCATTAATAATATATGATCTTTCACTTTTTTGGAAAAAAATATAATCCTTCTAGCTAAACACAGAAAATAAGTCTAAACTTTTTCCTGTTATATAAATAATTTGTCATTCCATAATATAATAGGGCATGCAGCATCTTTGGCACAGGAACTTATTAGGTTACTTGCTCCATTAATGAACAATCTTGGTGAGGTTCTGAGTGTCCCCGCTCACACTGAACAAGTTGAGAGCACTCAGGGGTCTTGCAGGACTGGGCTTAATAGTGAAGCTTATTAACACAAAACAGAGATTAGGCACTAGAGACTTCTAAACAGTGATAACCCAGTGGGTAAGCAATCTACCCTATTAAACACTTGTCCTGATTAAAAGAAGCTGAACTTTCAAGGGGAAAAGAAAAACAATATGAAATAATCAACTGAACAAAAATGCAGTTATGATGCTTGAATTATTTCCTTCCTTTATCTTCATTTGTCTTTATGTCTATGCAATAGTGTGCTGTTGAGAAGTTCACATGCATGACATGCCAAGTTAAATTCACTTAATCCTTTACTCTGCCTGAATATGTTTCCATTAACCAGAACGTTTGTTATTTCTGTTCTGCTTCAGTAGTAATTACTTCTCCCATACCTAGATACAGTAGTCATTACTCCTCCCATGCCTAGATACATTCCCTGGGTTACATACCTAACAAAGTCTGCTTCAGTGAACGACTATCCTGAGAAATTATATCCTAATTCAATAGGGGTGGAGTGATGTTGTACTCACAGCAGTCCAGGAATTATGTTAGAGGAAAAGTTTTTTGTGCAGTTAGTCCAATAAAATACAACACCTTCAAAAATCCTTGCCTCTCCCAATTCACTGGAATATTCCAACCTCTGATATTTTAGCTGTAGGCCATAATAGATGTTTATATCTAGTACCAATGTTCATCTTAGAAATTTCCTTCTTCTCCTTTGTTGAAAGTTACTGCTATTATTTAGTTTCTTTGGCATTTGATATAATAGAAGAATTCTAGTAGGGTATAGAAAAGAAGACAAGCTTGAACTTTTGGGGATATTTTGCTCCCAAACAGCCATGATTAGACAGAAAAGTTATAACTACAGTATATACATTAAATAAAATCTTCAAGGTTGTCTTCATGGAGGTGTAAAAAAAAGAAGAATCTCATTGTTTCTCTGTGGGGGAAAAAATATTGTTTGGCATATGTGATGTTAATATATTTTTCTTTACACTTTCAAAGCCTTCTGTCTATTAAGCCACAGAGTTATATTGTAAGAGAAGTTCAAGAGCTGACTCAAGCCCATAACAGCAAAGAGCGTAGAAACTTTGACATAAAAAAGAACATTGAGAGCTATGAATTAGTCACACTAGAGAGTTGTGTTTGAGCTTTCTGTTGGTTCTGAGACTTCCGCTAAAATGTCATGAAATCCATTACTGAAGAAGGATAGGTCAAATGTTTATAAATGAGAGAAAATTATGTTGTTGTAACAACACAGGTATGGTTCTATGAGTTCAGGTCCTGTTGACTGAGGGCCAGTAACATGTAATTACAATATAATATGGATACCTCACAAAGTAGACTTGCAATTCATTACACTCAGAGCTATATAAATAGTGGGGGGAAAGCAGTGCCATTTTATTTCCAACTTGTTCACAAAATATTCTGTTCTGATTATATGAGAATGTCTGCTTTCTGTCCTTGCATGGGTGACTGGTAGGGGGTGAACTTGTCCTCTCTGACAACCAACACTGATGCTGTCAGTAGGGGTGGTTCCCCTCCAACAGGGTCAGTGGCTTCTGCAGGTGCACTCTGCCCCCTCCCCCCCCCGATTCAGGAAGCACCAGTTACTCATGTGTCCTTGGCTTGGGATTGCTTAACGTTTGCAAAGCTTATTACTTCAAGTAAACTCTTAAGGACCTCATTTTCAGACATGCTGAACAGCTACAACTCTGCTAAGCTTCAAAGAGAGATGCAGGTGATAACACTTCTGAAAATCAGGTGCTAATTCATTCAGACGTTTTCCAAATTAACACATTTTTGAAAAAGCCTAATTTAGACTAAATCATATAAATTGTTGGTACGAAATCTCTACTTTTCTGCTAAGAGTATTTTCCAAAACAGAATAAACCTTGATAGGTTAATTGGGTGCAACAGACTTTAACCCGCTTCTCACACGAATTGTATTTAGACAGGAACCAGTACTACTTTTGATTTTACAATCAGAAATCATTTAGGCAAGGTACAGACATTTAAAAAAGCCCAAGGTCAAATAAATCTAAATTACATACTTTTCTGTAAGTGGTGTGTTTAGATCAATAGTGAACAAAACACACATTCACCCTTGGTGGTGGGTGGGTGGTGGGTATACAAATCTTAGCTAGGGTTCCACCATTTTTAAACTGGCCTAAGCATGCCAAACTTCTGGTCTGTTTTGGGTATAGACTTGTTTTCTGTGCCAAACTTCTTTTCTGTTATGGGTATAGGCCAGTTTCTGATCACCTATATTGATAAAAATGTAATATCTGTACCTGGCTTTGAAGAGTAATATCCACTTTGCTTGAACTTCCAAAATCTTTTTCTTGTTTTAGAAAAAAGGTGCAACTTACCAGCTCTGGATCAGATCTTGTAAAATGCCAATACATTTTTGTATCGAAAAATCTGCATGACTGGACCTTCTAGTCTGTAAAATCATTTCTTTTCCTCAGTCATAATGGATAAAAAAATCTATTTCAAATTATTTCATCATGAGTTAGTCTCCCTGCTGCCTGGCCTCCAACTCTCATTTTTTTAAAAGGTTTATTTACATTGATATCATAAACCACAGTCATTTGGAAATTGATGTTTAACATAGAATAAAACATACTCTTCGGAAACCGGGGCGGGTTGTCATTTACATCCGTGAGAGTGATGTTTACAGTGGTAGTGCCAGCTAGTCCTCCCAGCTGTCCTCCCATGTCCTTGGCTTGGATCAGTACTTGATACTGTTCTTTAACCTCCCGATCCATGTTTGGCAAAGCTGTTCTTATTACACCTTGGAGGAAAAAGAGAGAAATCCAGTACATATAAAGAAAAGCATTTTGACTGCAAGTCAACTGATTATATAATGCTGTAAGCAGTAATTTTTTTTAAATAGCTTTAACAGCGAGTTTTTAAGTGCAGTTTAGACAAATATTTCTTTGGGATCATCTGACAGAGATGATCCTGCCTTGAGTGGGGGGTTGGTCTAAATTTCTTCAGGTCTCTTCCAGCCCTATGTTCCTGAGACAGTCAATTATTTCTTGAGACAGTCAATTAAAGACTTACAAGTTTCAATGGAGAAGCATGTTTTCTTTAATGGTGTAAATAAGGAGAGGATGAATGTCTGTTACATCAAGAAGGAAAGGTTGTGAGGAGCAGCCCAGATCCTTAAATGGGAGAAGGTGTGAACTTTTGAAAAAAGAAATGCAGAAAGATGTGAGTAGCCATTACTATTTCCAGGCAAACAGAACACCCCACATCTCTACCAAAACGGAGATGCTCACTAACTAAGTAGCATCCCTTTTTACAAATGGAAGTGTTAGATGATCAAATAATCACCTGACAGGACAACTGAATGTGCTGAAACCTTTTGCTTGTTTGAAAAGCTATTGTAAATATCCTACTTGCACTACTAAATATAAAATTAATCATTAGTTAATTCAGTTTGAACAGCTGACACGTAGGTCTTCAATAACTTACTTTCTCATATGTTAAAAGTGTGGCTAGTGGCCCAATTCCTTCAGAAAGGTATGCTATCTCGTCATAAACCAGCCCCATATAATGCAATATAATTAAGCAATAAGTCTCTGAAAATGGTTCAGTGCAGGCAGTTTAATGCAGACAGCCTGTGTGGTTATGAAGCAAGCCAGTTGGAGAAGGATTATTATTATTTCAGAAATTCTTATTTATGAATGTTTGGCTGGTTGGTTTTAAAAGCAGTCTTCCTTTCTAGTGTTATAATGTAGGTAGTGTGATAAGAAACACTCTCTTGGGATGCCTGTTATTTCTCTAGCAATTAACAGCTGGTGTGTCAACCAGTAAGAATGGAATCAATTAGTTTATAATGCTTGTTAGGAGTCTAGAAATAACTTTTGATTTGATTTGCCATTTTCTCAACTTATCAAAAATTCCTATTAAATTGAATTGTATAACAATAAGATTGTTTTGTTTTTTTTTCATTTCTAACATTGATGGTGGTAATAACAACAATTAATAATCATGTCCTCCCTCCTACCCTGCCATGGCATTCTGGGAACTGTAAAAACCCAGAAAAATAATAACTTTCATCTACTGCTTTTTTGAAACAATTAGGCACACATGCATATAGCACTGAAGCAACATATTGTCATTCTTTTTTAAAATACAATATTGTAAAATGGTCTTTGCTTGGCAAGGCAGCACTATCAAATTATAAAATTCAAGAACAGATAAAGTAACTGAAAATACAGATGTAAAAAGTGAATAAAACATTAAGAAGTGTCAGCACTGTGTATCACTGCTAAAATAACGTATTAGGGATTGAAAATAGAAAGGAAAAGTTGCAACATATTTTTTATCACAACAATTTTTTTGTAAAGAGGAAAAACCTGATCAGCTTTCCACTTAAAACACTCTTTCCCCAGGTTTACATCTATACTGTTTTACAACATCTTTCTTAAGATTGAGTCTAAAGAATAAAGAGCTATGGAAATTAATAATTTCTCTTATCATATGAATAAAGGTAAAAAGAAAATGAAAATATACCCCCAAAGGGGGAAAGGCTCTGATATATGCAGTACTTGGTGGAACAAGCAGAGACTGTTTCCTAACCAGGAGGTGCAATTCATTTGATTTTTACATTACTCTTTTAGATATCGTGGAGTCGCTTCAACTCTGTTTAAAATCTTCCTAATGGTCCTTAGTAAATGAAGAATTGGCTGTCATTCTAGAACCGAAGTGCCTAATCAGCCACTGGTTTTCCTGTCTGGAAGTCTGAGGGTATTCTGCAATTTTTCTATAAGAGATCTCTGTCTCCAGTAAAAATCAATGAGAATAATTTTAATGTCTAAAATAGTTCATAGGCATTTTTTCCTCCACCTCTCACCCTATATTAAAAGACTAAATGATAAACCACCTCTTCTACTGGAAGGCATGTATTATATAGGAGGGCCAAAGAACTTATTTAAGACTAACCAGAGTAAACAGTTGTTTAAAGTAATGACTGCCAAGAAAGAATAGAATACAAGAAGAGTTAGGGCCACGTTGCACATTACACTTAGGACATGTTAAATGCATTTAAAATATGAACATCCAAGTGTTCAAACACTCAAACACATGCTAAGTGCACTTGTGTCACTGTAAAGTTGCAACTTTTCACAGGAGGAGCATCTCCAGATTGTTTTAAGTAACACATGTTCAGCTGTCATCATGGAGAAAATATGAACAATTTGCAGTCCTCCAGCATTGCCTAATCCTGCTTACAGATGCAGGTGGTATTGGGCAACTAGGAAAAAGATTCTGAGTGGTGTATTCAAATTAGTGACAAGAGAAAGCAGGGGGCTGATTCTCACATCCCCCAGCTCCCATCAGCTAATTGTTGGTCCTAGCCACAACATCACACCAGAGTCTTGAACAAACTCAATGCAGGGCTGAGGCTAACAATCAGCCGTTTGTCATTCCTAGGCCCAGAATTGTACCAGATCCAGTTCAAGACTTTGGTGTACAGCTGGGGCAATCAGCAAGCTATGCTTGTTAGAGATCATAATAAACATGATCAGAACATTTTCTAACTTTAATACTGTATAGATGTAACATGTGCTGTGTGACCCATGTGACAAAGCCCTTAGTATTCTTCTTCATTTTACAAAGAACAGGAGAATGTTCTCTCAAGGCTTATTCTAAGAAATATGTCTCCACACATTTCCTGCTGTACTGAATGCATTTACGTTCCTCTTCCTGCAAGGTTTTAGAATAAAACCAACTGTATTTCTAGCACTTAATAATACTCGAAGATTTGGAAATATGATAACACTGCGGCTTCCAACTGGCTAAAATTGATCAAACATTGGTCTCAATCCTGAAGATAGGACCTGGGTCCATATTGAGCCAACTGTATTCAACTGGGCTTAAAATGATGTGTGCCACGACGTAATACAAACCAAAATTTTTAACCCCTAATATATTGTCAAACATGAATGTGTTGTTAAAAAACCCCGAATATCCATCTTCTTATCTATGTATTAATGTTTCTGTTTTCTATTTCTGCCATTACCTTGTGTATCCTCCCTCTGTACTCCTCTTCCTTATCAAAAACACCAGAAGGGAGACATATTCTGGGACTGTGAAATACTAGTGTTTCAACTTCTCAGCTATTTTCTACATAGGAGAAATGGGATAAGGCTATCAAATATTTGGGAATATTTGTTCCCACACCTCATGGAGTTTAGAGTGGTTATGTCTATCATCTCTCTTGAGGTGGCTTTCAGACTCTCTATTGTCTGCATAGTATCAGCGCCATCGCGGCTGATTCCTTTGCTTTGAACCTTTTGCAACAAAAGGTCAGACTGAAAGATAAAGGCACCCAGAAAGCGCTGGGAGCTCCTGAAGGGTATTTTAGCAGGTTGAGGATTTACTCAGCTCAAACAATCTTTACTTGCCTGCAGTCCTTGTTTATTGTCTCTGCTTCTCCAGGGCAAATTATCTCCATGCAAAAATGAACACGGACAATTAACAATACAAAGAAACAGGTAGCGTGTGGTCTTTTCTCAGACCAACAAGAGGGCCCAGAACTGAGTCTGCCACCACCAGCCCATACTTTAGCAAGTCCCAATCACTCTGTTAACTCTCAGTCGCTCAGCATCTCTCTGGGCTTCTTCATAGTCTCTCAGAACTATAGAGAGTGTCCTGGCTCAGGCTTCCATCTTCAACCCCATGGCTGGACTTCCTGTCTCCCCCATGGGCTCTCTCTGGAAGTCTTTTACCTCCCACAGAGCTAACCAGTTACTAGGGCTCTGCAAAGCTTCAGTCACTGATTTGATTCGATCCAATTTGGCGGCCAAATCTCCAAATCCAAATCAAATAAGAATATCCTTTAATCTCTTCAAAAAGATTCAGAGAGATTTGATGATTCAGACAAACACATCTTTACATGTTTTTTCTATATACCTCAAGGTACCAGGCAGCTCACGAATGCTGAGATACTGGGACAGATGGAACACCCCTTGGGAGCTCAGAGGGGTGCCCGGCGCAGTCGGCAGTGGACCCAGAAGTGGACCAGAAGTGCTTCTGGTCCACTTCTGGGTCAGCCAGGGAGTGCACGGGCCCCCTCCTCTCCATCCTACAGCTCAGCAACTGCTGACTTCTGGATCTGGGGTGGGGGGGGAACCTGGCTTTCTCCCACAGCTGATCACCAAGCCAGGGAGGTTGGGGGGGTACCAAACGTGCTCAGCAGTGGACCCAGAAGTATTTCTGGTCCACTTCCAGGTCTGTCACTGAGCACGGGGGCAGGGGGGTTGCTCCTCTGGGATGCTCCACCTGCCCCACTATCACAGCATTCATGAGCCATGCCTGGTACCTCGAGGTATGTAGAAAAAACATTTAAAGCCGTGACTATGCCCGAATCACGGATTCTCTGAATCAGCATCAAATCTTTGGATCCAGCCAAATCAAATTCGGACAGTGACATGAATCAACAAATTGAATCACTGTCACTGACTCGAGCTGAATCTGAATTGAATATAGTCCATTTTGCACACCTGTACTAGTTACCTTTGTCAGCTGAATAAGTCCTCCAGAGTGGTCCTGGAGCTGGAGCTGCAGCTCCTTCCATACAGGTACAATATTAGAAGTCCAACAAGATGACATGATGGAAGCACAAGAAGAATGGCAGTAAACCAATGTGGCTGCACAAGGAGTTTCTAGGATGCCTCAAATGTAAAAATAAAGCATACAAGCAATGGAAAAATGGGCAGGTTACCAAGGAAGCTTATCAGGAAACAGGAAAAACTGCAGAGACAAAATCAGGAAGGCAAAGATAAAGAATTAGCTTTACCTGGTCAGGAAGATTAAAGACAATGAAAACAGGTTCTATAAATATGTTGGTTAGAAAAGGAAGACCAAAGAAGCTGTGGGTCAACTGTTAACTAGCCAGGAAGAACTCTTAACAAAAGATGTAAAGAAGGTGGACTACTTAGCCTTAGCATTCACAAAAAAAATTAAACTGTAGCCAGATGCCTAATAAGGAATATTTGCATAAAGAAGGGGACAAGTTGGATAAAATAAGAAGAGAGACAGTCAGAGAGCTTTTGATGAGCCTTGATGAGCAGGGCCTGATATACTTCATCCTAGGACAGTGAAAGAACTGGCAGAAGACATCTTGGAGCCCTTGGCAATGGTATTCTTGAATTTCTGAGAGATAAGCAAGGTACCAGAGGACTGGAAAAGAGCCAGTATAGTGCCTCTGTTTAAAAAAGGCAAAAAGGAAACCCAGGGGTATAGATTGGTTAGCATTACCTCAATACCTGAACACTTACTGGAGCATATCTTAAGAAAGGCCATTTGTAAGTATCTAGGGGAGGAAAGGCCCATCAGAAGCAGCTAGCATGGATTTACAAAGAATAAATTATATCACACAATCTTGATTTCCTTCTTTAAGAAAGTAACTATTTTGGATGATGAAGGGAATTCTGTGGATATAGTGTATCTGGACTTCAGCAAGACTTTTGACAAAGGACTGCATGACTGTCTTATAAACAAATAGAACAAATGTGGGCTGGGGAAAACTTCTATAAGGTAAATAGACAACTCTTACAATAACCTCAAACAAGGGGTGTATACTGGCACTACTGCTGTTCAATATGTTTATTAATTATTTGGATTCTGGCATAGAAAGCTTCTTGAGCAAGTTTGCCCGCAGGGCAAAACTGCAAAGGACTGTGAACACACTACAGAATGGGAACACAATACAGAAGGACTTTGACAGATTGGAAACCTGGAATGAAGCTAATAGGATGAAGTTCATTTCTGATAAATGCAAGGTACTATAGCTTGAGAAGAATAAACAAAAACACAAATACAAAATGGGTTACAACTGGCTGGATGGCACCACTATGGAGAAGGATCTGGGAGTGCTGGTAGATCAAAGATTCAATACGAGTTTTCAGTGGGGCACAAAAGGCAAATCTGGTTTTGGGATGCATCAACAGAAGCATTATATGCAAGATGTGGGAGGTGATAGTGCCTCTTCTCAGCACTGGTTAGGTTTCTTCTATAGTATTCAGTTTTGGCCTCCACATTTTAAAAGGGATGTGGAGAAGTTAGAGAGGATTCAGAGGAGGGCAACAAAAATGATAAAGGGCTTGGAAGGGAAGTCATACGAGGAGAAGCTGAAGGAGCTAGGGATATTTAGCTTGTGGAAAAGAAGCTTAAGAAGAGACATGATAGCAATCTTCAGAAGAAGAGGTGAAAACACCTTTTCTCTCTTACTGTGAGGATTAGGGTGTGGTCCAACAGCAAAGTACATTTAGACTGGATAGCAGGAAAAACTTGATGTTACCAAGTACCTACAAATTAGAACAAGATATCTTGAAATGTTTTAGCAAGAAAAAGATTTCTAGTTCACCATGGCATCACTCTCCATTCCCCACAAGACTGTGTCAAACAGTTAGCATTAAGGTTAAGTCTCCCCCTTCCTCCCCCGGGTACCTAAAAATGTCACATTTTGATTCTGAAAGTAAAGATGCTGGTCATATCCTGAAATATGATGTCCTGCTAAATGGAGCATATGAGAAAGAAACTTGCCCTTTGGAGATCATATACTAATAGTCCTGTGCAGCTCCCACCTCCAATTATTGATTAATCAGGTAGAAAGGCTCCTTAACACTCAATCTGACATTCAAGAACAGCTTCACTGCTAAGAGAAATTCCATGTGTTCAAAGGGACTCGTGGGCAACTATTCTTCTATATATTCAAGACACACCCTTTGTAGCACTATGCAAGTTCTTAGTTTCTTTTCTGAATTATTCAATATAGAAATAAGAATGACATTTAGAAATATAGGACAAGACACCCAATTAACAAGTCTTACAGTCCTTGAGTACAACAGTCTCTTTACACATACCTACGATACCATGGTTAATAACCTCTTTCTTCCAGCAAAGAAGAGGCCAGATACTGATCACTTGCCCTACCATTTCAAATTAACAATATGAAACTAAAGAATTATTGCTTGAGAATCCTAGAATCTAAGCAAGAGAGTAAATAAAATGAAAAACGAGGACATAAAATGTGAAAAAGGGGAAGGAAATGCACAGCACTTAACACCAGATACATCCTTAAAAGCATGGACGATATAACGGGAAAGACCTCTTTAACCCATACATATTTTAGACCTTCTAAATTATATGTCTGGTGGCAATTTATTCCAAACCCGATTGATGACAAGACTGCACTATGTCCAAAGTAAATGTATTGGCTTTTGGATGCATCATCAAATTAGGCATTTATTTTTATGCAACCCAAAAACACTGACCACATGGATGTTTAATCAAAGTTTAAACATTTGAAAGGGTAATGGATAATGTTATTGCTGATGAAATGTTTACCTGTCTTAGGATCAATGGAGAAATATGGTTGCCCCTGAAGTATGCTGTAAACCACTCTGGCACTGTTTCCATATGTGGGATCATCAGCATCTGTAGCTTTGACTTGAAGCACATAAGCACCTACAAAAAATACAGGCATTTTAACTTCCAATAGAAAACGTAGATTAAGGATTTTTTCTAGTTTTTTGATGGACTTTGCTATAATCCACTTTTCTTTGGAAACAGGAAGAGAACAATGTCTGTCTCAGACTCTTAACAGTAAAAATGTAAGTAACACCAGGGAGAAAACAAGATGGATATTCTGTATTCAGAAGAACTTAAATGCCATTTAATATCTGCAAACTGGATGGGAAAGCAGTTAGTTTCTTCTACAGGGGGAGGTCAGATGCAACAGGGAATGCAAGTGAGGGCAGAAGGAAGGAGGAAGCTAAAGAAAACTGGGTCTCCTGGGAATTTTACCAGTTTAATAAAACTTCACTGGGAATTTGAGCAATGTGGCCCTGAGGATCTAAATGGGCATTTATACACATACCTTTTCACACTGTGACATGCCAGAGATCGGACATGTTGAAGCAGACTCAATTACTCGAGTCTGCTCTTCATGTGAGCAGATGCACATTCTCTTGTATCACATGCAGTTGTATAAGTGGTGACATATACATCAGCGTGCAGAAAATGATGAAGGTGTGCTTTTGTACTAAAACACCTTCAGTGTATTTTCATTCAAAAGCGCAGCACCCCCATTTTCTCAGCGCTGACTCACGTTTAGCTATTTATACAAATGCATGCGCCGCAGTGCCATGCAAGTGCAAATGTGTACAAATGCCCAGTAAGGCAAGGGCAACTTCAATAGATTCATAGATTCATAGATACTAGGGTCGGAAGGGACCTCAATAGATCATCGAGTCCGACCCCCTGCATAAGCAGGAAAGAGTGCTGGGCCTACATTACCCCAGCTAGATACACATCTAGCCTTCTCTTGAATACCCCCAGGGTAGGGGAGAGCACCACCTCCCTTGGGAGCCCGTTCCAGACCTTGGCCACTCGAACTGTGAAGAAGTTCCTCCTAATATCCAATCTAAATCTGCTCTCTTCTAGCTTGTGGCCATTATTTCTTGTAACCCCCGGGGGGGCCTTAGTGAATAAATACTCACCAATTCCCTTCTGTGCCCCCCTGATGAACTTATAGGCAGCCACCAGGTCGCCTCTCAACCTTCTCTTGCGGAGGCTGAAAAGGTCCAGTTTCTCTAGTCTCTCCTCGCAGGGCTCTCTTTGGAGAGCCTGACACTCTGAAACCTAACATCTTTACCAAAGTCTCCTGAAATCCATGCTAATGTTCATCATATAAGAGAAAAAAGCCAGTATCAAGTGTTTACATCTGCCTAGAGGTGTTTAGATTGAGGGAAAATTATAGAGCCATAGAATCATAAGGACCTCAAGGTCACCTGATTCAACCCCCAGCATGAATGTAGGAATTATTTCCACCCAATGCTTATCCAACCTCTTCAAAAAAACCTCCAATGAAGAAAGTTTTGCAACTTCCTTGAACTGTTTATTCCACTGTTTCACTCAGTATGTTGGTTTCTTTGCTATTAGTTAAACAAAGGCAATTAACAATACTGTTTACTTTGTTGCATCTGCTCACTATGGAAATTCATTTCATATAGTTATCAAGTCAGGGATCCCTCCAAATGTTAGTATCAGCAGTCATTGCCTTTTCTGATAATAGGGATTTTACAATTGCACGCAGAAAGAGACACCTGTGTGACTCCAGCTCTAGAGATATCGCTTACAGTAAGACCATTTTACTAAGCCTGAAGAAAAACCAGGCAACATGTTTAGAGGCTGATGTTCCCACCACCAGGGAAGGTTTGACATTAATAACAGAATAAGGCCTATGAAGAGGTTCAGTTATTTTTTAAAACTAAAATAATCTTCTTTCCCTTACATGCATAATAGATGTTGCTGAAAATATAGTGCCAGATTTTTATATGAAAAGTTAGGAATACCACCATGACACATACAAAACAGGTATTTTTTCACACAAACAAACAATCATGAGAATAAAATCTGTCAGTTGGCATTGAAGCAAGTCTTTAAGGAAGCAATGACTTGTTCTGCCTGCAAATAGAACAATAAATACTGTACTACAAGTGCTACACTTCAGCCTCTTAGAAACAAACACTCTCTAGTCTAGAATACAGGCCAACAAGCAGCCTATATATTTTCAATGAAATAGGTATTTTATTTAGGGAATTGGCTAAGAAATCCAGGCTTCAGTCTTGTTCATCTCAGGCCAGCAAGAGACAGCAGCACTGCTGAAACAGAACATTCAGTTTCACATAGTACTTACATATACTAGATATTCATAATCAGCCATGTCTGTAGGAAACACAAAATGAAGTTACTTTTGTTCCCATACAGGGTACTCATGCAATGATGTACATAGGATAGCAGACAACCTAGACAGAAATGTGTATTTGAGTTGATAGTGAATTCTTAATATAACATGGCTGTCTCGGGAACTTCTTTATTGATGCCAATAATAACTACATACATTTACTACATTTCTCTCGTACTTCATATGATGCAGCAGTTCTAAACCTCTGGAATGAACTCATCACATAAAATTGGTTCTTCCTCAATGTTTATAAATAATTACTTTCCTAATATTACACTTCCATGTATGCAGTATTTGTCGTTGCCACCTTCATTTATGCAATCACAAATAGTAAAGGAAATGGTACATGCAAAAGTAAATGTGAGAGGAGATGGTCTCACAGAAAATCTTCCTATTATGATGTGGTTTGCAGAACAAAAGACATTTGAGAACATCTGGCATTTCCCCAAGAGTACCCAGGGAACACTGCAAATGCTGCAGAATTGTTATATAGGCATGTATTACGTGTATATATATCTAGAGGGAGGTGCCTCTCTTGCTCTTTCACTCTCTCTCTCTCTCTTTCTAGCTAAATGCAATGTTGTGTGTGTGTGTGGGAGGGGTTCTCTCTTGCTTTCTCTCTCTATATATAGCTATATGTAGATGTAGATATAGATATGTATTTAAGGTCCACAACACTAACTTTGATGTACTTGTCAAAGTTTGTTTTAATAACACCACTTCCCCACCTAATCTGATAGAGAATGAATCTGATCACAGAAGGGTTTGACATTTTTTGGAGGTTTCCCCTTTCCCCCAACATGTATCTACTTATCAGGACTGTCAGCAGTGCTGGTGGCATTGGAACTAATAGTGTAAAAGAACTGGAAATTTGTTGGTTAATTCTGTGCATGGTTGCTTCAGTTACAGTGAATGATAAGGTGTCACAGGAGATTTCCTGTTACATACAGAGGAGAATACAGAAGCATGAGAGTTTATGAAAAGCTGAACAGTTAAACAATGTATTAATTTTTAAAAAATGTTGGTCATGTTTACTGGCTTCTTAGCAGGTTTCATTTGAGTCAACTTCTAAATAGAAGAGAAGATTGAGAGTGTATTTCAGAGAATAATTGGATTCAATTAATAAAAAGCCAGAAGTTACTTTCCTTCGATTTGCTTGAAGTAAGGGATGAGGAACACATGCTTCTGAAGCCATGAGATGCCAGAGATCCAAATCAGTCCTGCTACCACATTCCTAGGAATTCTAAAAATCCTGAGCTCTGCAGTATTGATAGTGAAAGAGTAGATGCTTTACAGTAGATCTTATGCGGTGCTTCCTGCCCTGGGCTTCCACTTGAAGAGTGGACTGACTTATGACGACTCATGATATTGGGTCATGGGGCTACTGTCTGGGTCTGTAGAAATCAGAATAAATATACTGCAGTTACCCAAATGTTAGACAACCTCCCCATACTTAGATTCTACACATGAAAAATTCATAAATTTGTTATAATTTCCCATGTATGAAATGTAATTATTGGAGGATCATCTTAAATATAGCCCTGCCCACTACTGCAAGTGGTGAGAGGACAGGTTATAAGGGGTGCAGTAAAGCAGGGAGGCAGTGGCGGACAGATAGTGGAGAAGGCAGTAGGAGGCACATGGTAGGACAGGTGATGGGGCAGGCAGGGGAGATGGTGGAAGACAGGCAGTAGAGGAGAAGGTAGTAGGCGGCAGTTATTGTGGAGGCAGTGAGCCAGGCAGTGAAAGGCAGGCAGCTTGCCCATTGCCCCACCTCCCACTTACCTCCAATTATGCCTACCCCTCACCCCCTGCAGCTTTATGCCTTGCCCCAGAGCCAAGGCAGCGACTGAAGCTATATTAGCAAAAGGAATCAAGGACAACAATAAGTCCTTGTTTAGGTATGTAGGGAACAGGAGGAAAACAAATGGGAGTGTGCAGCCACTGCTCTCATGAACAATGCATGCCTTAGGCAACTGGGGGGCGTGGCGGTGGTGGAAGGTGGCAGCAGGAGTGCAGTGGTGGTTTGCAGCGGCCAGCAGCAATTGCAGACCGCTTGCAGATGCCACCAGCAGTGTGGAAAGTAGCAACTGCACACAGGTGCCACCCACAGTGTTGGCAGTGCCTTTTTGTAAGGGGTGCACTGCCACACTCAGGGGGTGCACATGCACTCACGTGCACCCCCTGTGCATCACCCCTGATTGCTCCACAACTCAGGACAGGTGGTTACTGACACTCAGAAGAAAACTGAACTCCTGAATGACTACTTTGCTTCAGTATTTCAGCGAGCGAAGGGGAAAATTATGCCAGACAGGATACAGAATGAGCAGGGCAGGAATGACTGCTTTCTTACTGTTGCTGTAGAACTGGTGTATGAAAAAAATGAGACATATATAAATAAGCAGGACGAGATGAACTCCATCCAAGAATGCTGCAGGAGCTGGCCAAAGTCATTGCAAAACCCCTGTGTTCCAAAACTCATTCCAAAACTCATGGTGCTCCAGAGAGGTCCCTGAGGACTGGAAGAATGCCAATGCTGTGCCCATTTTCAAGAAGGGGAGGAGGGAGGACCCAGGTAACTATAGACCAATTAACCTAACTTCTATCCCACAGAAAATTCTGGAAAAAATCATTAAAAGTCTATGTGCCATAGGCTTGAAGAAGGTAGAATTCTGAATGACAGCCAGCATGGCTTTATCACAGGCAGGTCTTGTCTTACCAACTTCATCTCCTTTTATGATCAGGTAACTTGCTATCTGGATAAGAGAGAGGAGGTTGACACTGTATACCTTGACTTCCGAAAAACCTTTGATCTGGTATCCCACAATATTTTTGTGACAAAATTGGAGGACTGTAGGCTTAACTGCGAGACAGTTAGGTGGGTACAAAGCTGGTTGTGAGGCAGGACCCAGAGAGTCCTAATGAACAGATCAGTGTCGCCCTGTTAAGAAGTGGCCAGTGGTGTCCCACAGGAGTCAGTGCTTGGTTCAGTACTTTTCAACATAGATTTCATAGACATCAGGGCTGGAAGGGACCTCGGGAGATCATCAAGTCCAGCCCCCTGCCCAAAGGGCAGGAA
>NW_017728886.1:134766098-134769000 GCF_001723895.1 Crocodylus porosus
GGGATCCTCTCCGCAATGTCTCGGATGCGGGCCCCCGGGAAGCAGCAGACTTCCCGGGCTAAGGTGTCGGGGCGACAGATTGCCCCCTCTTTAACAATCATTTGGATGTGGACATGAAGAGCTCACTGGCCAAGTTTGCAGATGCCACTAAGCTATGGGAAGTGTAATCACGCTTGAAGACAGGCTACAGATACAGGCAGATCTAGACAGGATAGCAAATTGGGCGAGTGAGAACTAGATGAAGTTCAACTTTGAGACATGTAAAGTGCTCCTACCTGGGGACAAACATCCCACTACACACCTACAGGCTTGGTGGTGCCAAACTGACCAGCTCCACGAATGAAAGGGAGCTGGGGGTAATAATAGACCATAGTATGAATATGAGCTGGCAGCGCAACACTATTGCCAGAAGGACAAATAATACTCTGGCATGCATCAATTGACGCATCTCCAGCAAAACCAAGGAAGTGATTCTTCTGCTCTGCTTGGCATTGGTGAGACCCCAAGTGGAGTACTGCATACAGTTCTGGGTGCTGCACTTTAACAAGCATGTGGTAAAGCTTGAGAGAGTCCAGAGAAGGGCCACCCGTATGATTAAAGACTTGCACAGCAAGCCATATGAAGAAAGGCTGAGGGACCTGGGACTCTCCAGGCTGAAAAAGAGAAGGCTGAGAGGGGACTTCATAGTAGCTTACCACTTCGTCAGGGGAGTACATCAACGGTTCGGTGAACAACTGTTCATGGTGCTGGTCAGCAGACATCATAGCACAGCCACCGCAAGGATATTTGAAAACTTATGGTGCTCAGGCAAAGTACCTGAAGACTGGAAGAGGGCCAATGTGGTGTCCATCTTCAAGAAGGGAAGGAAAGGAGACATGGGAAACTACAGGCCCATCTGTTTAACCTCAATCCCTTGGAAGATTTTTGAAAAAATTATCAAAGAAACCATTCTTGACAGGCTAACAGAAGGCAACATTCTGAGGGATAACCAGTATGGGCTTGTTGTGAGCAGGTCTTGTTTGACCAACCTCACCTCCTTCTGTGACTAGGTGATGTATCATCTGGACTAAAGGGAAGAGGTTGATGTCATATATTTGGACTTTAAAAAAGACTTTGACCTGGTGTCCCTGGTGCAGAGGGCTGGATCCAATGGTCATCCATGGTCCCTTCCAGCCTTACAATCTATGAATCTAGGAATTCCCATTCCCCTGTAACCCATCCACACTGCATCTACACCCCCAGCCTCAGGTCTCTGCCTCCCATTCCTCCCATCTCCCCCACCCCCAAGCCCAAAATCTTGCTTCCCCACTTGTCCCTTTGCCTCTCCCCTTACCTTTGTTTTGCACTGGAAGCACTGGCACTGTAGCAATAGCATGGAGTCAGCACTGCTGCTATAGGCCTGGGCTGGAGTAGCAGTGGCAGCTCTGTGCCACTGCTACAGGGCCAGGCTGGAGCCGTGCTCTGTGCCTCGGGCTGTAGCAGGGATGGAGCCTGCCACCAGAGCAAAGATAAGCAAGAGCATGGCAACAGGGAAAGAGAAGTGGTATGGGTGAGGAAACGAGGACTGTGGAGGAGGATTGGTGAAATGTGAAGAGGCAGCTGGGGACAGGTAGCAACTTCAGCCACTGCTCCAGCTCCAACTCCTTTCCTGGGTTGGGGTCACATCCATAGCAGCTGTCTACCCCTCTGCTGCCTCATGCTTGATTCTAAGATGTGGGGCTTTCCCCTCCATATTAAATAGGGAAAATAACTTCATCTTCTAATCAAGCAAATAAGGTAAATGTTTTGGTATCTAAATGAACTTGTGACTATTAGAATATACACTTGTGCTTATGGTTTACCTGGACTTTTTTTATTATTAGTTTCTTGCTCTGGAAGACATTACAGGACTACACAAAATGCAATCCATACTAAGCTAATGATTGCCAGTATTAAGGATATCCTAATATATTTAAAAAAAACAAATAGGAGAAATATACACAAATATGGTATAATACAAGTAACTAGAAACTGCAAACAGCCTTAAATGTTTAATTCTTGATGAATACTTCTACTTTGAAATGTGTTTTTCTGTCTTCATCAATCCAAAGATACTTCCTCCATCACTAAAGTATCTTAATGTCTTTCCACTATAAAATATCCAACGTCTCCCTTCCATTACAGAAGATTTTTTTTCTTTTAGCAATTTCTCCCTTTATTTCCCCCTGCTAGTCTTTCATTCTTCTATTGCTTTCCTTCCCTACACAATGGGCTCTTTATGATAAAAAGCTAACTCTGCTGGACTCCTTTTCCCTATAAGACTTGACTCCCATGGGATCCTGTCCACATTTCCCTGAGTTTCATAAAGGTTGCTTTTCTGAAGTCCAGTGTTTTTATTCTGTTGGTTACTTTCCTTCCTTTTCTTAAGACTGCACACCCTATTATTCCATTGTCACAGACACACAACTTGCTTTCCACCTTCAGATTTTCAACCAATGTCTTCCTCATTGGTAGCAACAAATCAAGAGCCTCCCCCAAGTTGGCTTCTCCAGTCCCTTACACAAATGTTATCCCCCACCACATCCAAACCTAGACCCTTTCTCATGCAAGTAAAAGAGAATGCAATGAATATGTTGCCATTGTGTTACCAATGCAACATTTCTAAATTGTTTCACAGTCTTTCCAGTAGATGCTGGGGTACAAAATATCAATTAATTTAATCTCCTGGGTTTGGCCTGAAGCTTTATTTATAGGTTAATATTTACAAATGTTGCTTCTGTACAGTTTAATTTCAAGTTGAAAATAACATATAATATTGATCTATAGTCCAGGCTTTTATAAAAAACAGAATTATTGCACCTAATACTGTATCGACCTTGAAATTTAAAGTCAATACTTGCTTATAAACTCTAGCTGCAAAAAA
>NW_017728886.1:134769100-134788809 GCF_001723895.1 Crocodylus porosus
CTGGGGAGTGTGCCCCGCGGGCAGAGAGAGTTTGGTCTTTTGTCTTCTCTCTCTGACCCTATTTGCAAATATATACCTTTTGTATCACCAACAATGTGTGCCTGAAAGATCATTAATATTCATGAGCCTCCAAAGAAACGAACCGTGATTTTTACATCAACAAGAAGAAAACGAGAGAGAGAGAGAGGAAAGGGAAAAGAAAAAGGGTTAAAGAGGGAAAGGGAAAAGAAGAATTCGGGAGGTAACAAAGTGCAAACTCTGACTCATTCTGGTATATCAAGCCGCTTTAAAAGAAAAGATACCTCATACCAAGTGTCTTGGTAAGGCCCAATATGAGAATTATAATATGACCGCTGTGTAAGGACCAAGTCTGCCACCCAAAGAAATGATCAGGAGACCATCAAACACACAAAACATTACCTGCTATAGTTTGTATAATGTGAATGTATCCATATCACAAAGATTCAAAATAAACAAACTGTAACAAGTGGGCATCCTGGGGCTGGTGTAATCACTGGTCCACCTACTTGTCACCAGGCAAACTGCCTGACTACTTTTCCTGCCACACCTTAGTTGGTATCAATTAGAAGATGTCAATAAGGCAGGAGGCTACCCATTTACTTGCCCTGATGCCAAGGGTTTATATAAACAGTTGTGTCCCATGCCTCACAGATGGCATCCATGGCCTAATGCCAGGCCTGCTTGTCTGGCCTAACACCCGGCCACTCAATCACTTGGGGCTCCACTTGCGGCTTTTCCTTTTCTGGAAGAGCCTGCCCACGACCGGGGGCGGGGAGTTCGCTACTGATGGACTGTCACTGTTCCATAACAGTAATGAAAGTCCCTAAATTGAAATGGTGGGTTTTTAATCTACATAGGTAAAAGCCCAGCAATTGAAAACCCATTGTTTGAATTTAGGGCGAACTAAACCCCTGTCATGTGTACAAGCAGACAAAAATTGTAGTTTCGAGTAAACTTATTTTTATAGATACAATTATTTTCTTTTCTTGTAGAATCACTACACAGTAAAACATGGGTGGGCAAGATGGTGGATCCAGCTGGCAGCCAGACTATTTCCCAGCATCCCCTTCCCACATGGTTGAGGCCAGTGGAGACCCCATGGTACCTCATGGTGCTTTGCCATAGAGACCAGCCTCAGCCGCACTAGCAGCACATGCAGAAGCGTAAGGTAGGGGGCTGCTACAGAGCCACTGGGATCTTGCAGTGGAGGCTGCTTCATCCAGGGTTAGGTTAGAGCCATTATCCGCTGCCTGTGTGCCCCTGCCCAGAGTATGTTGGACATGGATTGCCACTCTATCCTGGCCCTGGACTAAGATGCCCCCACTGCAGGATCCCAGAGATTCCAGAGCAGCTCCCTGTCCTGTCTTGCTGTGCATCTTGCCAACACAGCTGAGGCCAGTCTCCATGGCAATCTCAGCCTTGTACTATCACAGTGCAGCTGCGGCTGGGGTATCTATGGAGACCGACCACAGCCATGCGGGTAGGGGCTGCTGGGAAATGGAGTCCACTTCCAGTTAGATCCGGCCTGCGGGCTGGACTTTGCCTGCCTCTATTAAAAGGTAGCCAGGTCACTTAATTTTCTTTCTCTTTTTTTTTTTTTTTGCTTTATAGTCATAGAAAGTAGCTGGTTCAATCCTCTATTCTAACTAGGATTTTCCCCATCTAAACTGTCCTATACAAACATTTGTCTAACGTATTCTTAGAGCTATACAAACAGTCCTCTTACACAACTACAAGCACATCGCATAAAAACATCAAGAATACCCTAAACTGCTATAGGTAAAGCAGAAAGACAAGGACACTATCAATATCTTACCACTGCAAGCACATAAAGTGGTTGTTAAAATACAGCGAAGAGATTCAAGGAAGAAGACCTTGTTATACTTGTTTGAAAGGCTTTACCTATGTGTTTTGGAATAAAAGGGTCTTGAGCTAATCCAGTTGAAATGATTATAGAGTCCTGGAAAAACCTAATCTTTGACCTTTCAAACAAAAAAAGGTTGAACAAAAGCTTCATTGTGGAGAGATATTTGGACTTATTAGAAAATTGAGTACATATCTGAAATACCAATAGGACTGTGAATAAATAAGAAAATCCCAGAGTAAATCTGCATACTTGGGGAAAAAAATATTTTAAAAAGTTTATTAGCAGAACACATTGCGTTTTGAAAGAGTTAAGGCCAAAATGTTCAAACTCAACCACCTAAAATTAGTCGCCTAAATTCATACGTAATTAACAGAAGCCTACATTTCAGATAACTTTCATTCTATATCAGTGATTCTCAAACAGAGTACCAAGGCACCATGAGGTGCCATGGGATCATTTTAAGGGTGCCATGAAATGCTATGCAATATTAACACTGGTAGGTGTGCAAACACCTACACATGATAAACAACATAAACTCAGAGATTTCAACTAGGAATCCATAGTGGCAAAAATATTCTGACCTATTGTGGCTTTTATGAATCCTTTGCAATAGGAGAATTGCTCTATTATTATTTCATGGTCAAAAAATGAGTGAAAGCTAAGAGCTTTTCGAAGGAGTGCTTAAAATTTAATGAAGGGTGCTTCAAGTCCAGAAAAGACTGAAAACCATTTTTCTACATGAATGAAGTAAATGGTAGTTGCAGGTGGCTATTACCTCTGAAACCATGTAATTAATTTAGGTACCTAAATATTAGTGCAATTACCTAAATTTTAGCTGGATAAAAATAGCTTAGCTTTAATTGTTTCATAAAGAAAGTAGCTTAATTTGCTTACCACTCCACCCCAAAACACCTATATAACTACATATGTTTTTATTAGATGCACATCATTTTTTTAATGTCATCTTAGGAGGCTTCAGTAGTTCTCTTAACAACCTATAAGCATTTCTAGCATTCTGAACGTTTAATTTAACTGGTTTCTCAACTCTGAGCATTGTACATGCAATGTAATAAATGTACTATTTTATTGAAAAGTATAAAGCTACTATAGATCAGGCTAGATAAGGCTACAATCAAAAGCATCTTGCAGGACTGAACTGAGACAATTAAAAACACTACATTTTATGCCATAATGAGTTCCAAATGAAATTCTCCAACACGAAAACTTCCTTAGGTTGCAAACACATGAACATTTGAAGCCTCTTCAAAAGAGGAAACCTTAAAAAGTTACATTAGAAAGCTGGTACATTCTAATTGTTGTGTGTGAATGAGCTGAGAATGATTCAAATACAGCAAATCCACTCCAATATTAACACTCCTTCATCAAAGGTTAAGTTTTAATAGATAATAATTATAATTATTGTTAGTAGTCTTTATAGTCTGTCTTACTCCTTATAGGTTCCTTGCCCCCATGGATCAGAATTTGAACATGGTAGAGAGACTTACATACTGCCATGACCCCAAGAGCAATGCCGTCTTCAGTTTTGTACTCTTGGAAAGGTCACTCATATCAGCAAGGTCGAGAATGAGATTTCTAGACCAATAGCAATCCAAAAATAAAAGGCCTCAGTGGTGCAGCAGGAAGATGAAGAGAGAGAATGTCATACTTGCTACAAAGGTAGATGAAAGCTGAAGAGGAATAGAAACCTCAAGTCATCTAGATTTTTCTTGCAATTAGATTAAGATTTCCTTCCCACAGAGTATCATGGTTGCTCATGCACAGCAGCACACCCACATTAAACAAAGATACCCCTGAAACCTAGGCAACTTTGAGATCTTTATATGGTTTTCATTTACCTGATTAAGGTCTTTGACTCAATCAACAGAGAAGCCATATAAAAGGTCCTGAAGAGATTTGGATACCTGCTGAAATTTGTTACTTTATGTCAGACTTCAAGATAATATGATAGCAGCTATCCTAAGAAATGGCTTGGAAATGGACCTCTTCACTTTTTGAACTGGAGCCACGCAGAGATGTGTTGTTTTTACTGACACTCTTTTCTATGTATATCACAGATATTCTGTATCCCATTGCTGATAGGCTTCCATTCAGTCAGCATCCTGTATCACATCTCTTTAGTATCAACCAATTATGTTCCAGATCAAGACGAACAACACCTCCATTACTGATCTGCAATGTGCTGATGATTATGTCATGTGCTCCCATTCAGTTAAAGAGTTCCAGATTATTCTCAATTGCTTCCGTGAAGTATATAAAATGCTTGGACTTATTAATTTCACAAAAAACAAGATACTTACCAATCCATCCCAAACTAACTATATGCTTCTCTACTTAGTACAGTTAGAGGGCAATCTTTGGAAAAATGTTGAGCATTTCCCCTACTTCTGTAGCTACCATTCCCAAAAAGTAAACATGGATGACAATATTCGACATTGGATAAAATCTGCTGCCTTTAGACATCTCTAAAATTGTATCTTCAGTGGTCATGATATCAGGACACACACCAAACTTCCTGTCTAACTGGCAGTCATCATTCCTATCCTGCTGTATGGATGTGAAACTTGGATTAGAAACCAAAACATCTGAAAGCTTCAGAATATTATTGCCTGCAATGTCTTCAGAAAATCCTCCAAATCAACTGAAAGAACAGAAGAATGAACTCCAGCATTCTGATTCAGGCAAACTCTAACAGCATTGAAGCCATGTTTATATGGCACCAGCTTGATTGGACAGGATGTCATAAGGATGCCTGATAAATGGTTTCTGAAACAGGTTCTATACTCTCAGTTTACTAATGATAACCACTCCAGACATGGGCAAAAGAAGAGCTTTAAAAGACACCTTGAAGATTAGTCTGAAGAAATGTGATATTGACATCTGGGAAACTCAAGCACTGAATCACACCCAATGGCACCATGCAGTGTGAAAAGATATTGATCATTTTGAGGAAACTCCCTCACTGTGGAGGTGGATAGATGAGAGAGACAAAGGGAAAGAGCAGAGATCCAACATTACCAGTTCCCATTCCTTCCTCCTGGAACTATTGGCCATGTTTGCAAATGTGCGAGTCTTGGATTAGCCTTCTTAGCCATCTCTGGACTCATCAATAACCCCACAATTTACTAGAAGACTCTCCTCATATTAAGGGACTGCCAATGGTGAGATAGGTATCTGACCTTATTATGGAACTAGCATATGATTTAGTGCACATGGAAAAAATACTGTATCGTGGCAATCACTTTAAGCCTTCACAGTATTTCACAAAAGTGGGCTGGTTCATTTTGCCAATGGCAAATGGCTAGGATTTCATAATACTTTGTAGTTGTTCTAGTGAAAGGAATGGGAAAGCTAGAAATCATAAGTTCTCAGTACTGAGCTGTTTATTCACACTACAGAAATGGATTTTTTTTTTTTAGGGGAAAGAATGAGAGGATAAGAGATTACTATAGTAAACTAGTCTACTATTATTTAGAGATCTATGGTTTCCACTGAGATAAGGCTCTAACAGTAAAATCAACAGTTTCACAAAAAAGGCAACCCAACCACGCTTTTTCAAACAAAGAATTTCCACTTGAGTCTATTGCATCACTTGGCAGCTTAGGTTGTTTCTGCCCTTAAAGATTTTTCTTGCACAACTCAGCCCTATGCTTGAAAGCTCATCCTTAACCCACTGAAGACTACATAGTTTCAGAGCTAAGAGCCTGGATATACATCTTTTTGTACTGGGGCCCCTTCTTTTACATATGACTGTACCTCTCACTTCCAAGGGCTCATTCCTACAACTGTTACTCTCAGATCTTGCAGCTGCACCTCCAGAAATGTAATATATTTCATCCAATGCTCCAAATGCCCCAATGGAAAATACGTAGGAGACACCAAACAACAACTGCGCACCAGAATGAATGCACACCGGAAATCTATCAAAGACAAGAATACCCAGTTACCTGTGGGGGGCACATTTCTCACAACAAAACCACTCTCTCTCCAATCTCTCAGTCCTCATCCTCAAAGGGAACTTACAAAACACTTCCCAGAGACGAGCCTATGAACACCACTTCATCAGCCTCCTGGATACTAAAAATCATGGACTAAATATAGACATTGGATTTATGACACATTATAGCCTGCCTGACAGCTGACTTCCCAGGTACTTCTCCACTATTCATCCCCTTTCTCTCCCCCCACACCCAGCCTGTCTCTCACCCATTGACTCCTTAATCTACATTTTCACTGGCTGCAGCCTCTGGCTTCTTTACTTTTCATTCAATCCAGGAAGAGCACACACCAACTGCTGAAACTTCATTAGCTTGGAGAAGGGTTTTTGAACCTGAAAGCTTGCTAAAAAACTGTTCTCCAACTATTTAACTATCTAATAAAAGACATCAGATTCACCCAGAGAACCATGTGTTACTCCTGAATAGCACTTTCATGAATAGTCTCAACTACCTATCATGAGCACAGAATATGGTAGGGGAACCTTATTTTTAAACCATTTACAATACATCTTTTCAGTAACAACTGTAGTTTTAAAAGATAAATGTAAATAAGTATAAAGCCTTTTCCTTTATAAAGTATACATGTTTCAATTTTTTGCCACACTGCTGGGAACTGCAGGTGCTTAGCATCTTTGAAAAATCAGGCCAGTCATGTATTACTTTTTCAAATCTTTAGCTTTTTCATAAAAGCAGTAAGAAGGTGGGGGAGGAAGGGAGGAGAGGTTGTAGCAAAAAGAAAGTAATGCTTGCAACAAAACAATTCTTCCAAATGTCCCAAAATAGCATTTGCTAACCAAAAGAATGTCCATTTTCATTTCTGAATACAAGCATAACCTAATCAACCTTCTCCTGCCTTTTCCTTTAAAAAAAACCCCCCAAATCAAAAAGATTTATGACTCACTACAACACTACATTGCAATTCAGATCAGGAGACCTTGTCTCAAAACACATTCCCTTGGCCTGGTAGTTTTTTGCAAACCATCAGCACTGTAAGAGCATGTGCATCTGTAAAGAGAGATGCTGACACTGCCCTTCTGGGGCTTACCTTTTATAGAAAAAAATTACCAATAATATGTTCTGAAGATATACTCCTGAAGCTGACTCCTACATAAGTAATGGGAGGAAGGAATATTTTACTGAGAGAGGCCTGTTTCTAGTTTATGCATTCATGTCTGTGCAGCCCTGATAATAAAAGAAGCTTGCTGGCTCCATCAATATCCTGAATACTAGACACAATCAGGGAGGCACACTTTTTTCCTGCTTTGCATTCAAGACAGCGCACTAAATATAATTTTCCCCCTCTCTCCCAGCTGTCAGAAGTAGCCATGTCCACAAAAGCAATGCTGCCATTTCCTATTATAATTGATGAAGAATGGCAGCCTTTTGCTAATACCTTTGGTGTGCCAGTAGCCAGAGGCAGTTGGTATAAGTCTCAGCATTTAGTACATGACCAACATTTTTCTAATATCCTCAGAATAATACTACTTGATTTACACTGTTCACAGACCAGAGACCATAAATGCTGAAGTCCAATATAGCATTTATTAGGCTGAAAACTAAGAGGACTTGACTTCCATTTGAAAAACTCTCTTATCACTTTTGGATTTCTTCTTTGCAAATTCTTAGGCCTGTGTATATAAAACAAAACTTTTATTTATGTTATAAACAGTTTAATGAGTACATTAAACTGAGCATTAACAATGAGTCATCAAGGAATCTCATTGTTAGAGGCAACAGAAATAATAATTGATAACAATTCCTTTCAATTGCCATTGCTTCTGCTCTCCCACAATTCATTGGTCATGGTAAATAAGGAAGGGGGAAATTCAGAGTTGTCTTTTTCCTTGAAAATGGTTTTGCTTAGAAATCAGTTAAGGATTTTTGTTTCCCCTTGTCCATTTTGAGCAGTCAGAGCTTAGCCACTGAAAGTAAATAGTCTGCCTAAAGCTCTGATGAATCCGTCTGCTGGAGTATTTATTTAATTCAATTATTTTATTTTTATTATTCTAAATTATTTATTTATAAAGCAATATAGCTATTTACACAGTCCCAGAGCTGTGATAACATTTACAGTAGTTGCACTTCTGAAGAAAATGAAGGAGCTCATAATAGCAGTTAATAGACGATACCCAAAATGCACATAAAGGAGTAGAAGTGGGCAGAAGTGACTGCTGGAAATAATGCACTGGGAAGGAAACACAAGACTCAATTAGCAAATACTCAATTTAATAACCAACAGTTTGAAAACTTCCTCATAGTCCTTTTCTTTTTCCTCCCATTTTCAACTTGGTCAGTGTGATTTAAATATGAGAAAAGGCCAAGCCAACCCCCTCTCTTTCATCTTGATGTTTAAGAAAGAATGGAATTCATAGAATAAAAAAATTACGTTTGATATTTTTCCTTTGTCTTTATTTTCCTAACTGGAGTGATAGTGGAGCAGTAACACCTGATGTCTTGACTCAACAGGGCCTAACAGAGTTTTGATGCTTTAGCTATGACAGGCAGAAAGGAAAAATATCCACACATTTTAGCTGATATTTCTGGAAAACCTCCTTGTAGATGCAACCACACCAAGAGTGCTTTTGTTAGCTTCACTTATGAAGTTTGAGGGAGTAGTATATGCACTTGGGCAGAAACCTTCCCTCTGCTGGCAAATGCTGCATCTCCACCAGGGAGCACCGTCAGCACAGCTATACTGACTATTCACTTACTACAGACAAGCCTAATGATGTGCCTAGCTTTAATGAGATTATATGTGTGCTAAACATTGGACACACGTTTAAGCACCCTGGTGAGCTAGTCTTAGCATTTTGGTGGAAAAGCATGCAGCTGAGAATAATAAAAAAATAAACAATAACAAAAGTTGCAATCAGCTGACAGACAAAGCCATAAAGTGGTATCAGCTTCAACCTGATCAAAAAATGCACTGAAGTAAATGTTCAGCGTGACTGATCTTCATGCTTAGTTTGTTATGCAGGGACAATGGTATACTGGAACTGATGTCTGGCATTTGAACATTAATGCAGTTAGATGGTTGTAATGCTGATCAGATGCACAGCATTCATTACTATCCGCTGTGTTCTTTTCCAAATCCATGCCATCATTCTAGTGCCAGATGTAAGAGTATGAATGGATGAAATATTTCAGACCAATTTAGGTACCAGCACACACTTTTCCCATCTTACTGTTCCCTGAAGACTCTGAAGGTGTGACAAGGGAACTTAAACAGCAACAGAACAACCCATAAATGATAGACATGACACACAGAACACAGAAGGAAGGAAGAGCAACGTATTGTAACATTCATTATTTTAAAGTGTAAAGTTTTTTTATGAGCTGAGTTTCACAAACTAGTACTTCAAATATCAAATATTTACACAGAGAGGAAATTTCAAGTTAACATAGTATAGAATGAAATACGAATCTAAAATGAATTCCATTCATATGCAATGGTTGTTAGGAAGACTTTGGCTTCTCTTGTAATTTGCATTAGCAGAAAGCTTGCACATGAAGCCTGGTTTAAATATTTTGATCAAATTTGCGGTATGATTATAAAATATGAATGCATCACCCACTGTGGGTCTTCAATTAAATGGTGCTTGCAATTCTACACTAGACCTAGATAAAATTTCTACCATTAGATTTACAATGGTTTATAAGAAGTTTCCAACTGGTTTTGTTTATGTGGATTCATATATATATGGATCAAAACTTGTATGACTACCCAGGGACTTTGGGTGACTAATTTGAGATACCTTGAAGGTGTCAGGTTTATGGAGGATGAAGGCTTAGTACTCTGAAAAATCAGGCTAAGTTTTGCCTTCTTGGCATCTTGTTATAAAGGTTTTGTACATTTTCAAGCTGGGATTCATGATTTCATAGCTAAACCAAAGAGGTTTAGAAATTGATTTGTTTCTAACCACAAAGTAAATCAACTATTTATTTCTTGAACATTATATGGTAAATTCTCCCTTGATGTCCAGCATATGTAAAGCCGCCAAAGCTCTACTACCTGATGGAAGCTGGTGTGGACCCCAAAGTGGATTTGGGCTACACCACATAGGGCATTAATCTCTGACTCATCTAGATACCAAGGGCCATTTGATGGGTTAGCATTTGGCACAAGTTAAAAGATTTTGACCATAGTTTCCTAAAACTTTTACTTCACAGACAGGTAGAGGCTGGCAAAAATGACGATAAGCCTTAGAACTATAATAATACACAGTAAGACCCTGGTCCCAATAGGCAAACTTAGTGGACCTTCATGAATGTCAGTTGGGTTCCACCAATCCTTTCATAAGGAGTACCTCAAAGATGACAGACAGAGACAACAAATTCACATAGTAATTGCCTCACTGGATGAGACCAAAGGTCCATCCTGACTCACAGAGTGATTAGGAACAGATGCTTGAAAGGAAAATTAAAGAAACCCCATACTAGGCAAATAAAAGAAGCCTGTCCCCATAAAGGGATCATCACGATGCATAGAATTAGTAACTGGATTAAATCCTGAATTAGGAACAATTTTATCCCTTTCAAATTCCTTCTATTGCACTTAACTATGATCATTCTGAATATTCTTGCTAAAGGTCCAAGGCCTTTACCTCATAAGCAAGAGACACTCACTCTTCTTTGTACTTAGGGTAACAGATCTCCAATCCTATTTGGTTTTATGGACACTGCCATATTTCAAATTATTAATACTAATATTTATCTATTTCATTGGAGTAGTTGAATGTTAATTAACTATTACCTGTAAACTGTCAACCGAAGATGAAAATGTTATTTATGTAACTGCTACCATAATTTATACTTTGTTGTTTCACAGAGCTGAAGAAACAGCATAGTTGTGTGAAAGACAGTGGGCGCATCTACACAAGACTCTAGAGACACAGTAGGCTAATTCTACTGTGCATTAATGAGGCTGGCAAAACATACTAGTGCACTAACGCACAGCAGAATTAGTCTACTACGCATTAGTGTCACAAAAAATTGTGCACAGTAGCACCAACTATGGCACATTAGTTTAATACCTGTTACTACAGGAACTAAACTTAATGCACAAAAATTATGGTGCATTAATGAATGTGTAGGTGCACCCAATGATTTTCAATCAAGGTGCCTTGAGATTCTTTCAAGGCTGTGAAGGGGTAGCACACCATATTTGTACTGTCAGATGCGCAAACATGAATCACAAGATACACCCAAAGATTTCAAGCACAAATTCATAATATTAAAGACATTCTGCCCTGCTGTGGATTTTCTCCATCCTTTGCAACAGAAAAATTTCTCTATTATTTTTCAGCAGTCAAAAAATGGACCAGCATTTCCTAAGGGGTACCTTAAATCTAAATAGCTTAACAACCACTGGTGTAAGATGAGAGAAACTCAAGCAAAACATAGTTGCAAAACATACTCAGACAAGTGAGAACCTTCTAGTTTACCAGTCTGATTTTTTATTGTGCAATAAGGCCATATCTTTCTCTTAATCTCAGGAAGTGGCTACAGTACAATGTTCTGAGAATAAAATAAGAATTTAAAAGCAGACCCCAACCATATTATGAATCTGGCAAATTTCTAGACAAGGTACTGTCATACCAAAGTCCTTATCAAGTGCATCATGGTAGGACACATTGACCTAAAGGAAATGTGTCAATGTGCCACCAAAGGAACATTTTTTTCAGATGAATCTGGTTGGACATTACGTAACAAAGGATCAGTCAGAAACATGCTTTTCACTCATTTCTATCTTATTAACTCTGCCTCTGCTTCAAGGTGCTGCTAACAGAGTTCTCTCCCTGGTTTTTTTCCTTTTCTTCTTTTATTTTTTGATATTTAGCTTCTTAGGACCATAGGAAGGATGTCTGTAGTTAAGTAGAGGATAGGGAATGAGAAAACTTACATTCTATTCCCAGCTCTGCACCAGAGCTGTGTTAAGTCAGTTAGTTACTTCTCTATGCCTCAGCTACTTCAGTACAAAAATGGGACTGTGAATCATTCACACATTTACCTCATGGAGCTCTTGTGGGACACAATTCATACAGTTTGTAAAGTGCTTTAAGATTTGATACTCTAGGATTGCACCAGAAAAAAAAGGCACTGCCTATTCAACCGGGAATAAGGAATAAATTATTCCTGCCCCTGTTCCTAGGACTGTTTAAGTATTTTTCATTAAACAGTCTTTGAATAAAAACAGGAACAATCCTAGGAAGAAAGACCAGAAGCCAGAACTCCTTGCTCCCAACTGAGTGCTTTAATAACTAATGTGATGCAGAACGATGCACCTTCTGTGTTTTTTCTCCTGCCTCCATGAATTTTGTAGTTCTTTCTGAAGCAGCTCAGCTTCAGGATCCAAAGTCTTCTACTCACTGGTAAAGTGTTTTGGCTGTTACAAAAATGGTGGGTAACAGTGGTACTGTCACCTCCCCCTCCAGCAAACAAAAAATGGTGAGAAAACAAAAAGATGCCATACTCAGTTCTCTGAACAAATGCTTTTAGATATCTATCTGCTAAAGAAGATTCAGTGTTTGGATCCTGGTGCCTCCCTATAGGTCTGACTCACAGTCCTAAAACTCAGGAGATGGTGGGGGGAGTTCAAACTAATCCTTAATATTTCGTATCATGTATTTCCAAATGACTCGCCATTCAGTATGCAGATTTTTGGATTATCCTTCTGGGCCACACAATTCTCCCCAGTGACTAAAAGCCTAACTCTGGGTTTTTTGGATTTCACGCTGAGAACGAGGTACCTAGAATTCAGGTGTTTCAATAATTAACAGTGAAGATGCTTACACTACATTCTTGATAGGGTTTGGCATATATAGTCAAGAAAGATTCAGAAGCAAGAGTGAAAAGGAAATACAAAATGCTGTGTATTTGTAACAATGTCATATCAGATTTTATAAAAACTAAAATTAGGGATGCATGAATATATTTGATTCAGCTATTCACTTGAAAAATCAAAAATTAAATATGCTTATTTTTATTATTAGAAGCTGAAAAAAATAGTTGCAGATCAAATCTTTTTTTTTTATTTAACACTAATTATTTCATGTCCTGGCACTTGTAATATATAAAAAAAAAAATCACCCAAAAAGCAAGGAAAGGAAGGCCAAAATTCATAAAAATGCTGGAAGATCACGTGGCACCAATTACTGAGTCATCTAAGAGATGTGAGATTCAGATTCACTTTTGTCCTCCATTCAAAGGAAGAGATGTAGTGATCACTAGGTTCAATAAACAAGGCATACATGAATGAGAACAAGTAAATAATGAACTTTATTGTAGATCAGTAGGCAATCTCTGCAGTCCTTTAGTCTTTCTAACAAGCTTCTTAATCAAGAGACCATCTTTCAGTTACCAAATTCTTCAGTCTCCTTAGCTAAGAAGTACCTGTAAATTACAATTTCTATCACTATAACAGAAATACAACAACTTCTCCCATTAAGGAAAAATCTACCAAATTATACATTGTTCTAAGTAGGTAGGCTGCTCCTGAGCTTTCCTTAATGAAGCATTTTCACTTTGATTTAAAAAAAAAAGAACAAAACCCTATTAATTGGAACAGACTGAAAGCCTCATGTCACCCCTCCCCCCCCCCCCTAAGTGTCCCAGCCATAAAGTGTTTTAAAATAGAACAGCATCAGTAGATGAGAAAGAAGGAAACTCAGACCAAAATAATCTGTAGCTGCATAATTAGGATATCCTTCTAGGAGGTGGTGTTCTGGGACCAAATCCCTTTAGGCAAAGGTTGGAACTGAAATGAGTTCTTCCATGTCTTGGGTTAATAGGATGAAAGCACCCTGAAATTTTTTTTCCTATTGTCTACAAGGACACTATTACTTCCTCCTCTTCTTCCTTCTCCTCCTGTGAATATACTCTATTTTTTCCCTCAACTGAAGCTATACAGAAAATCTGTGAATAGTTTTGAGAAGCCTGAAATTTTTCAGTGAATAAACGGACCTGGCACAAAGACTATCTGCAGTTACAGTTTATTCTCTCTGAATGTAAATACAACCCCATGCAGAACTGCTCTGATAACTGAAATATCTATTGTTTCAAAGGCAAATAAAGAGAATAACATGACATAGCATGGAATATTTATCTATTTTAATGCAACTTTTATACTTGATATAGGGGAAATGAGACCACCTATATCTGACCAATATTATTATTTCACTATCTACCCATTGTACATGGCTGAATACTCCTGCCTACAATAGGTTTATGTGATAGGGTTGGATGGCACAACTGTTTTCCTTTTATTTTTCTCAAGTATCTGTCTCATGCTGAGAAAAAGAAGGAAAAGAGACACCGAAGGAAAAGGGGGCAGAGTAGAAAGGGATACAGATAGAGATAGAGAAGGTAGCTATGGAGTGAAGCAAGGAGCACTAAGGGATGGATTGTCCTGGATGGACAATCAACCTTGTTTATAAAATGAAACTATTCCTTCATCATGAGTAGGGATCCTGGTTTTCGCTGATATAAAAAAAATTCCCAATTTTCAGGTTAAAAAAGTAACCCAAAATCTAGGTTTTTCTGTGATTAAAATGAAATGCCTCTAATACATAGATGTATAATAGTAGCTTTTCATTCTGACCAGAGAAAACTATGGATTCTAGGATACTGTTTTTAACCTGAAAATTGGGGATTTTTTTTAGTCAAAGAAAACCAAGATCCCTGATCATGAGTACCAATTAATGCAGGATGTCAAAGAGCTATGATTGCAGACCTCTCATGAAAATATGGGACAGGTATATTGATAAGTTGCTTAGGATCTTCCTAGCTAAGACAATGTTTTTTCCGATTTTTTAGACTCAAGGCATCCCTCAGAAAATGCCAGTTTTTATTTTTCCCCTCATTCGTTGGCTATGGAAAAATAAGAGGGTGATTTTTCTGTCACTAAGAACTCGGGAGGATTAAAATAGGACATATTGGGCACTTGTATGCTTGATGATGTCACAATGCACACATGAAAAAAATTGTTACTTTGTATGGCTTAATGGCATCACACATTACACTTGCACTGAGTTGGGGGTTTTGGATGAGTTTGCATTGTTACAAACTAAACTACATCCTGAAGCAGCTTAGGTTGCAATGATGTATTGCAGTTATTAGTCAGCTCATCCCCCTGCCATGGGAGCAGCAGGCAGGCATGCTCCACAGAAAAAAAAAAGGATTGGGCCTCTTGCCGCTTCTGCCTTGAGCAGGTAGGTGCCAAAAGCAGAAGCGGTGAGGGGCCCGATCCTTTTGGTTTTTTTGTCTGTGGAGCCTCCCATGGCCAGGGGGCAAGCTGCCAGTGAACCAAATGGCTCCTGAGCTGCAGGGGAGCTCGGTTCTTCCCTCTGCAGTGGCAGTGCCCCCCTATTTCCCCAGAGCCACCCAGGAGGGCTGCTACTGGTCCTGGTGCTGCCCCAGCTCAGAGGCAGCACCTGGCCTAATCCAACTCTTCCCCAGGAGGTGCTGCCACCACAGAGGGAAGGACCAAGGCCCACTGCAGCTCAGGGGCTGCTCGGCCCGCCAGCAGTTCACCCCCCAGCCACAGGCAGGCTCTGCCGAAACAAAAACAAGGATCAGGCCCCTCAGGTAACGTTTTGGAAAAATAAAACCCCTGAATTGAAATGGTGGGTTTCAATTAGAAAGCCACCATTTCAATTTAGGGGGCACAGAATACTAAACCCCTGTTATATGTACAAGTGCCCAATGTGTTCAATGCTCGATTCCTTTTTTAAATCTCTTGAGTTTATATTATGTTCAAGTGCTAACATTGTGTGGCACCCTGCATCACCCTTGAAAGGTCCTCAGGGCATCCCAGGGTACTGCAGTACCCCAATTGAGAATCACTGGTCTAAGCACTGGGTGTTGCAGGAAGTAAGGTTAATGATGCAGTTGACACTATTCTGTCTCCAGTAGCTTCCTACAGTTTTTTGTAAAAAATGACTTACTTCGGAGGAGACGTGTAGACAGGAACAGTCCCACAATTAGAATGCTGCGTATTGTTAGAAAGTTTTGGCTGCATTTTGATACTGGAATTCAATTATATTCTTCCTGTCTATAGGTTCAACCAGTATTGTATTTTATTTCCTAGCCTAAACAGCCATTTAGCTTTGCTGGGAAGGCAAAAAGTTGGCTTCTGCTCTCCTCATATAGTCAATTTGCATATTTGGTACATATAGAAGTAAATGCACATGTACATTTTTTTTTTACTAAAAAAACATTCAGCTTAGGTTTGGGAGGTACATGAGCACCTGAAGAAATTTGTTTTTCTTTTTACATGAATAAATTCCCTTCAACACCTGTTTAATAGTTTTACCTTAATTTAATAACAATTTCTTCTGAGATAACTACCTGATTGGATAAAGTGGCATTTTTAATGCACTGGCATTACTGGAAGCTGATTAAGGCCATGCTAACTTTTCCAAAAAAATCCAATTTATTCCCAGTTTATAACTTGGTTACAGATTATTTTAAGCTTTTCAGTGAAATTCTGAAATACAGTGGTTATTTTAATACTAAAGAAAAAAAAAAAGTCTTTTCCTTTCCTAAAGAGGAAGTTGTCAGTTGTCAAGCTAACTGATCCCTGAAATGAGAACTGAGCCACGCAACAATATGCTAAAATTAATAGCAGGCTGCAGGCTTAACAAAACATTTTATTATGGCTTGTTTTTTGACTTTCAAAGATTGGTAAGAAAATACTTCCTGAATATCACAGACAAGTTATGTATTATTGTAGTTCAATAGAAAACTTGCTGTTTTCTACAGCATAACTACTGCTCTTTATATCTATTGAACCTCTTAGGAAGGTGGGCTGGGTATCCATGCAGATCTGCAAAAACAAGCAGAAAGGGAAAGGATGATGCACTACCTAATATCGGAATGCAGCCATACCTTGGTTTCCCTATTCTAAGTTACTAGTTTAGCTCTTCAATTTTGCTAAAATGGAGTTCCCTTTCAGGATAAAACCAAAGCCCAAACAAATACAGAATCTAAATCTTCCATCCAACTTCCTGTCTATTTCTTTACTTCTTTACTCTGCAGAGCTACCTTCTTACAGCCTGCACAGAGTCTGGTTTTCTTAAAACTTAGTATGCATGTAGAGTTTACTGTGACTGAGGGAATACGCTCTTTGCTCAGTATGTAAAAATTGTTACTTATTTTTCCTTTCCATGTTTCTATTACATGCTTGGGCTGTAGGGGATTCCACTGGTGACCTATTTTCTACCTGTAGCTCCTAACTGAAGACACGCTGCAGCATCTTGAGCACAGAATGTTATATTTTATGAATCAAGTCACATGAATCTTACTGGGAATATGTTTTCTTTTTCTTTTAACCTACCAATAGTAGCATATGTTTGTCTGTAAGTTCTATTTATCCTTATCTTATATAGCTAAAATAAAGTTTTCTCTTATATACTATAGAAGTCTCAAAATATTACAGTGGGGTAAAAGAGTATAAAGGTATGCATATCTAAATAATTTCAACTACTTTTTCTGATTTTCTTTGTTTCTTTATTGCCCATGATAACTATTGTGATCAGAGTCACTGAGTACTTTATTGGCTATTTGTAGCTTCATGCAGCTGGGTTAAACGAATACCTGAGAAGTCATTTTATTTTTGAGGAGTTTTGTTTACCATCGTAAATATTTACTTACTTGACTTCTATTGTGCAAACTATAATCATATTGGCACAGCACTAAACCCTCTCAAAGAGTGGCAATTACAACGTTATCTCATTTCAGCTTCCTCTTCTTATGAGTTAATTGCCACCTTTTCTAACAAAATGTTTTGGTTCAATACAGTTGGAAAGTATATAGGTTATTATTACAATTTACAATGACTCCTTTTATAAGATAAGTTTCAAACCACCAGATGGTGGCACTTTTTCAGCAGGATACAGAGTACATTTGTACTCTGTAAGCTTTTGAATTTTTAGTACTTGGTATCTTTAATAATCAATATCTGCCTGTTTTCCTTCTTGTCCTATGTAAGTTGACTTTTATTTAAAGGTAGAATGCTGTTTTAGAATATATTTCTCAAGGAAGGGCAGATAGAAAGGGATGGCCCAACCTCACTTTCATTGTCAGAGTTGTTTGTTTTCACCATTTTTAACTATTTTCCTAACTAGTATTCACTATGGCAGAATTCTTCCTTACCATCAACTTGAGAGCTGCTGTGCACTGTACTAGATATGCTGATATCCATGGAAGTCTTGCACACTGAACTACCACAGAATTTGCAAGAGAGATTATCACTGAAGGACAGAGAAAGGAATGTTGGTCTGAGATGATCACTAACATTTCTACACTTGAGGTTAAAATGTAAATATACCTCAATAATAAAAGAGGATCAAAACATTTAAATTATAGATTCTGTTATATTCCCTTCTGGAGATCAATGCCATGTGCATGTGTACATGAGGGCTTGATGCAGAGAGATTGTGATCTGTTTTGCTACTTCAGTGAAGTGGCAAAGAATCTCTGCTTTCTTCCCTGTCAATCTCTATTTCCTTCCTAAACAACATCTACAGAGATTTATTCCCTTCATATACTGTCCTGTCTCTAAAACTGATGTCCTGCTGTCAGACCTTCATGCAATCAACACAATAAATGGTAAAATAAGTGAAACCCCTCGCCAATGGAGTTTATCACCTGTGCATTAGCCACAAATCTCTTTTTTTCTCTTAGTCCATTGGCATGTTGAAAATAGATTTTAAAATGTTTATCTCCATGCTTAAGACACTTACCACTTACTTGTGATGAATCTAAACATTCCAAAGAATAACAAACATACGCATTTTGCAAATTTATTTTAATAATCGCTTTTAAAATGTTATAATTACAGACAAAGGAACAGAATGATTAAGGAATTAATGGAAACCTTTGCATCCCCAACCTCCTCTCTCAGGCATTTCCAAAGAAATGTTGGGGCAGGGGCAGAGCAAAATCCCAGACATTTGCTCAGAGTTTAAAAAACCACCTGGGCAGAGATGGGAGGACTCAAAAAGAGGACATGTCTGGGAAAACCTGGATGTATGTTAACCCTACATAAAACCTTCTCTACCCTGAAACAGTGCTGACTAACAGACTCAATCCCTTAAGGAAACTCTGAGACCTCCAATCTTATAAGCTTGCTGAGTTTACAGTTTATTTCATGGATAGCCAAATGTCCCATAGGTGCCAAAAGTGGCACAGCCAGTTTATGTGGGTGTGTCTACACATGCAATTATGGCGTCTGAATTTTCTGCACAGAAAATTCAGGTGCGTTAAACTGCATCCAGGCACACGTCTGAATGTGCACGATAGGAGACGATACTCAGGGCCCAAGGGGGGACCATCTCAACAAAAAGCAAGGGGTGCAGGAGTGCCCAAAAGCCCCCTTGCCTCACCAAGGGCGTCCGGGAATGCCCGATTGCCAAAAAGGCGATGTACACCCAGTGGAAGGGGGGTGCTATCTCCAAAGAGGAGTATACCTCCTCTGCTGGGGCCTGTAGGGTGGCTGTCAGGAAAGCTACGGCAGACACAGAGCTAGGACTTGCGTCCAAAATCAAAGATAACAAACAGTCCTTTTTCAAATATTTAGGGAGGATGAAGAAAGCACTGGGAAATGTGGGGCCCCTGAAAGATCCTCTGGGCAATCTGGTAGTTGCGCCAGAGGAGAAAGCAGACCTCTTTAACCAATTCTTCACCTCTGTTTTCTTGGGCAGGGACTGGGACTTCCTCACCGTGATGCAAGACAGACTCGAGGGGAATGCCTCCAGACATCAGGCCGGGGAGGACAGGTTAGAGAGCTTCTGGAGGGGCTGGAC
>NW_017728886.1:134788909-134834557 GCF_001723895.1 Crocodylus porosus
TGGGGAGATAGAAGCTGAGAAGCTCTGGGACTGGGGGGAGACACATTGCTTAACTCCTGCCCAGTGCTGGTGGAAGATAAGCAGAGCCAGGACTGGGGTAATCCATGTTTCCCACCAGTCCTGGCACTGCTTAGCTCCTGCCCAGTGCTAGGAAAAGGCAAGAGCTGAGCAACACCAGGATGGGAGGGACACGCTCATTACCCCGGTCCCAGTGCCTACCTTTCCACAGCACTTGGCAGAACTGGGGTGTAGGCTCAGGGATCCCAAATTGTCACTGTCCTCTTTCTGGCTGAGTGCCTTGGGAGGCAGAGCAACCCTGAGACACAGGGGACAGTGCTCTCCAAAAGCCAGCTCCAAAGACCAGAACACGGTCCAAGGCTGTTGAGCGGGAGGATGCCTCCATACCTTTCTTGATTACGGACTGATACAGCAAGTTCCTTCTGGCCTCCTCTAACACATAAAACAAAGTGAAGACAGAGATTAGGGTGCTGCTATTCCTTGGGCAGGGGCATCATTCCAAGCTAGCACTGCTAAGCCAGGCTGCAATCCCGAGCTCCATGCAGCTGGGAGTGGTCTTCTGCTCTGGGGCAGCTACTCACTGCTCCCCAGAGCTCAAGACTTAGCTAGGCAGCAGCTGTGGCTCCCTAATGCCTTGGCTAACTGAGACCAAACTCCTCTCACTCAGTGTCTACATGTGCACTATGTTGCATTAAACCAGAGGATACCTGGGAAGGCTCTAAGGGATACACACAGGCAGGCAGGGATGGATCCACCACTGCTCCACCTTCTCTTGCTTGGCATCCAGCCACACACATCTCCCCTCCCCCGCTCTGCATCTAGCCACTGAGGGTACACTTATTAAAAAAGGTTGAAAACCCCTGCATTAAACTAATGTGTTATTTTCTAGTACTTGTCTGCATCAGTACTAGCAAAGAGTGCATTAGACTAATGTGCAGTGAGTGTGGCAGAGGTGTAGACAGTGATGCTATACAGTGCATTAGATTAGTTTAATGTGCAATAAAGCATCTTGTGTACATGCTCCCAGGGTGTGGCATACAGCACAGTGGGGAGGGGACAGGCAGCAGAACAGCAGATAATGTAGGGAGCAGAAAGCAGAACAAGAATCATTCAAGGGGCATAGAGAAGGAAGCAGAAAGCAGAGCAGCAGGTTGGGAGGGAGAAGGTGTTCAAAGTGGAATTCAGGGAGGCAGGGCTAATTTGTGGCATAACTGCTAAAAAGTTTGTCCCCACTGGTTTAACTGCCCAGACGCACATGAGAAGTTGGATAGAAAACAAGCAAAGACTATATAAAGGAGTTCTAATTAACTTACTCTTTATGTAGCTGGCACAAAAAATGCATAGTTCTAGGCAGGGGATTTAAGGAACCTCTACATGTTTTCTGGCCTCCATTGCCTTACCCATCTGTAGAACTCTTCATGCTATAGGGGATTCCTCTGAGAAGTTTGGATTTTCTCTAAATAATGCATCTTTACTCAGGACAGATGCTTCAATATTGGACCCTTTATAACAAAAGTTTGCACCGCTCATCCTCTCACCTGTTCTGCTTTAAATGTCCCTTAGCTTTCTATGTCTCATCAGAAATACCTGCTTTCTCTGTTTTGTTGCTAGGCATTTTTCAAGACTTCAAATACCTCCCTAGTTGACAAACTCAAGGTGGTTTCCTAACTTATGAACCTTTCCTTTTAAAACAACAGTGTTACTGAGTTTGGAAAACTGAATCGCTTCCAAACTTTAATTCTGCAGAAATTTTTGCCATGTCTTATGGTTTGACAGGTTGTTTGTGTGAAAAACTGCACAGCTCCAAACTGTTAAGAATTATGTTCAGTTATATGGTATACAACTGAAAGGTGCTAGAAGAAAGCTCTATAGCTGTGTTTCTAAACCTTTTTTTGTATGTTTCAGATGAGCAATCCCTTATTCAAAACAAAAAGGAAATACCATTTTTTGCATTAAAAAGCAACCAAAAAACAGAAAGCTACCAATAAGAGTGAAGACAAACTTATAATTGTGTGTGTGTGTGTGTGAGAGAGAGAGAGAGAGATACAGAGACAGAGAGAGCTTGCAAAAGACAGAAGTAGAAATGGACATCTTGATAGAAAGATAGATAAACACTGGCATGAGACTACGACATTTTGACTATAAATACAGGTGCTGTGAGACTTGTTTTCCACAGCAACCTCAGGGAGCACAATTGATGTACTGTGTCACTACCTGTCATGGGCAAACTCCAGTGAGCTGAGCTGATTGCTAACAGAGCAGCTAGTATACCATCCAAGTGACCATAAACCTCTCTGAGCTTACACCACTGAACACATATTCAAAGTTTCTTCTGTGCCACAGCTGAGCTGTAGGAAACTGATCCCTGACACTGGTTTCCCAGAGTGCACACACCCTAACAGCCTGAATACTGAAAATGACCAAGCAACACAACAAGCTACCCAAATACCATGCATCTCAGAACAACAGCCAGGTCCTTCTGCCCACTTGCTTCAGGGCTGAGCTGGCTCATTCCAGCCCCTTCCCCTCCCAACCCCCAAAATGGTCACTCCTGATGTAGTTTAATGCCTCATGACTCCATTGACTATGTTGGAGACCCCTCCCATGAGAAATTAGAACTCACTTATTGAGAAATGCTGTTCTGCAGCAAGATTTCTGCTAGCATAAATATCTCTGTCCTCACTAGGCATTAAAATCATGTTAAAACGGTGACAGCTGTAACAACGCTGAAAAACAGATGGAGATGGTTCTACTTCCAAATTAGACAAAATCTAAGTGGTTTTACCTTTACCAGTTCTCCTTTTACCTGCTTGCACTCTCACTCACACAAACATTTACTTATCTCAGACCTAGCTAAATATGTAAGGAGCTACATAAGGGGTCACCTAATTACTGAGCTGTGGTACAGACTAATTCCCAGGTCTAATACGTGACATAGAAAAATACTGAATGTTGGGCTTTACATATAGTAATATTATTGAAATGTTCTAGGTAGCTCCGTAATTCTAGTGCTTTAGACAACAACTAGCAAAGCTGAGAGGGTACTAGGTTACAATAAATATGTTAACGTTGCATTCTTTACCATTTATCAATGTGGATGTTACTGAGTGTGATTAATAAGACCATTTATGGAGACTGCAGTATGAAAGACCAAGGAATTCTTCTGACAACATGCTGCATACACAGAGTGCTGAATATAAAAATTGTGTACGACCTGGGGCACCTCTCACTTAAAGGAATACAGCATATTGAAAACAAAAATACTCCTCATTAATTTGAATCAGGATATGAACAAAAGAAACCTGTACTAACATACTTTGTCCCACTATAGATTTATTTAACTCTGATTCATTCTGGGGGTAAATTTGCTACTAACTGGATGGGATTAAACAAGTTTAAGGCTACATACATCTGTCTATAGCATTTTAAAGCCAGTTTGAGGCTATTGAAGATAAGTAACATTTCATCTATGTGCACCCTAATGGGAGCTTGTTTTCTCTATGGATAGAACCTGTAAAATCCAATTTTCCTTTTCACTATGTCAATTCTTATTTAACTTCATTCAGTGATGACTACTGCTACTAGACTAATTAGTTTCTCACCAGTTTCATTTTTCTGAATCCAAGGGCACCTATACATGTGCAGTGAGGCTGCTCTAATGCGCTGTAATTACAGCACATTGGAGCAGACTTGATTAATTGAGTCTGCTGGAGCATGGAAATTACTGAGCTCCAGCATCACATGCGTCTTCTCATTGGACAAACTGCACTTAAAGCGCCCCCGCCTCCCCCACACTTTTCAGCACAGGGACTCTGGTGCACATAACACTCTGGGCACTTTAGAGTGTCTCTATTTAAAGAGTCCCCTCCCCCCCTGGTGGATAAACACCCTAATGCATTAACACGATGCTGCAATTTGGGGGTTTTCAGTGCCTTAAATAACTATCCAAGTAAAAAAAAAAAAATGTAAACAATGAATCAATAAGAAACCACAATATCATACTTATTCATGAGGCAGAAAACAATTTAATATTTTCACAAAACCCACAATTTGGATCGACCATTAACAGTAGTTTTAGTACCTGTACCTGAGTTTTCTTATATAGAGATGAATATATTGCTAGGCAGCAGATAATTCCTATTCAAAATGGGTGAATGGACATGGTACTGATTATGCCTTTTTTACCTTATGGCTTTGTGTCACATGAAAAAAATGTTATGCATGCCCTTTGATCTCCCTTTACCCACTGAAAAAAACAGGGTGGGCCTAGCTGCTTGAAATCCATTCAAGACATTGAAATCCCAGCTGAAAATCCATGATTAGAGAAAGGAATGGGACATGTTTTGGTCTATACAATTTTCTTTTAGGTATAACTAGCAATACATTTAAGTATTAGCACAATAGTGATCCCTGGGGTTCAGGAGTAAAGGAAAACCCTGGAACCTGGGGATAGCACCTCCCACGATCCCCAGGGTTTGAGGGACTTATCATTTCTGTTGCTACCACTACTATGTTGCATCCCATTTGAAAAAAAAGTTAATTGCAAGAACTGATGTTTATTTATTAGAGGGGTAAAGCGACTGGAGACAAGGCCACTGCAGAAGAAACAGGCTATAACAAACCCATCATTGTTAAATATCATGGTCACTATTTAGTACTGACAGAACACTGGTTAAGGCAGATGAAAGCTAGTCGCTCAGTATACTTATTAGAGATTAGTTTTATCACATGAATGACAGCAAGTATGTCAATCCAGTGGGCAAAGGACTGGGGAAAAATTGTGATCTTTGTACTGGACTGGAAATAAAGGAATAAAAGATGAGCTTTCAAGAATCAGGATCTTTTCATTGCACCCTGAAACAGCAAAGAATATAGAAACACTATTATTTTTAAATCATACAGGATCATTATTAATCATAGGATCGATTTTAATGATCAATAGGATAATTTTAAAATCATATAAGATCATAGCAGCAAAGTTCTTTTCTCAATGTAATGTTACCAAAACAAAACAAAACAAAAGGTAGCTTCACAGCAATGGTAAATGAAGCTAGTCCTGCTTTAGCATGCAGTCTTTAAAGAACATGGAATCCTTGTTAATGGGTGGTACTATAGATGCACACAATGTTAATGTAATTGAACTCTTGGTATAACAAATAACTTGGGGGCTTTATGCAACTTTAATTTGTTGCAGTAAGGTGTTTGCTATATCAATAATCCTTCTTCTTTGAACATGGTTCCTGAGGTCCTTTCCTAGCTAATTTATTGTGGCTTGTCTGTGCTGTGGGATGTGGCAAAGCTAGAGTCCCTGCAGCTGACTTCACAATCAAATGCTGACATCTTTGCTTCCTTTCTAGGGTAGCAGATGGGCTTTTGTAGTGGATCAGCTACCAGCATGAGCAACCATTGGTGACCTTCCTTTAGTTCCCAATTGTGCTATATAGTTGCATTTGGCACAGTACATTCTTTACCTATCAAAGGAAGGCATGATGTTTCAGTAGGCAATATCAAAAGTTGTAATTCTAACACTTGTCCTTCACTTCTTTTCAATCTGGACTCAGATCCAAATCCCAATTAAATCAAAGGGGGAGCTTCCATTGACTTCACTGGGAGCTGGATGAATTAACTAAGAACCAGGAACCACTAAGGCAACAAGATGGATGCTGTTACTGTAACCATCTGATGGCAGAGGGAAGTCGACATTTTTGCCCAGAGCAGCTGCAAATTCACTATTAGCACTGTTAATAATCATAAGCAAAGGGAAATATAGTTAACATTCATACTCTCCACCCAGGAAGGGGCCTGCACACCTGCTATAGCCTCTGAACTGTTAAATAGCAGCAAAAGAAAGCTTTGTGTGCTGTGTTGCGACAACTGGATATGAACAATACATCCTGGGGTTGTTCCCTTACTGAAATTCTTTAGTAGCCTTTCATAGAAGTCTATGCACAGAACCTTTTCATGATATATAACGAATGCAGAAGCATACCTATAGTCACTACACTGGCAATTCCTTAGTGCTATGTAAATTTTAGGTTGGCACATGGTCTGGCCTTCTGTACTACATATGAATTCCACCCTCAGACAATGCAGCTTGATCCTTTAGGAGCAAAACTAAAGATAACAAAAGCCCCAGTACTCAATTAAAATTTTTCCTAGGCCTTTCTTCTCTCCAAGACCCTGCACATTCATCAATGCAAGCACTAAACACCTGAAAGTTGTATAAATTATAGTTCAATTGAGTGTGTCTTACATTTTGATTTAGAAAAAAATAAAGCAACTACAGAATATTGATTCAGATTTCCTAATTAAAATCACAGAGGAACTTCAGTCCACACCTGTACTTGACTCTATTTGTATTTTTCTTTAATCTCTACATATCAGAATTTAATCAAATTAAATTTAAATTTGATGTGATATCCTACCACTATAACTTCTGCCCTTTGCCCTGCCTTCTCCCTGTGCTGATGGAGAGACTAATTCCTTAAAGCTTGCTTTTATTGCTTAGTTTTTGAAGTTATTAAATTAAAAGCTACACACTGTTTTTCTTATTCTATATTTCATTTATAAAATTCTTTAGGCAAAATTCCATCTTCAGCTGCATGCATGAAATCCCACTGAAGTCACTAATTAACTTTTAACCAGATAACACATAGCTTATGGAAAGAAGGTAAAGAAGAAACTAAGAGGAAAGGGGAAAAAGGTTGGGGACATCAAATGAAAAGAAAAATAACCAATGCAATTAAACAGCATAGAGTTAATTGAAGACTGAATATGAACATCTTTCCCACTGACTTTTTAAAGCATATATTCATAATAATCTTAGTTGCATTGATATTCTTTGTTTTCTTTTTAGAGGACAAAGTACAAATTAGAAATTGTGCTCAGTTATTGCATTTAACCTTCACGTTGGCTTTGCTATTCATATACTGTTGTTTCCGGTCATAGGCAACTGTCAGAGAAGAGAAACAGGATTCCTGTGAAATAAACCACCCTAGTTTAAAAAAAAAAAAAAAAAAAAAAAAGCAGACCTCAGATTCCCCACCAATGGTAGCAGCAGTGAAAACTAATATAGGAAGGATGAAGATACTTTACCAGTATCTAATCTGTCCCTTTGTTAAGATGTTTAAAAAATGCCTATACTCTCTCTTACACTGGCATTATGCACCTAACTTTGGCCAATGTCATGAGTCTGATGCAAAGATCACTAAAATCAATCTGAAGAGAGGTCTTCCCCACCCCTTCTCATTTTTAGTGTACCTTGAATGAAACCTCTGTTAGACTCTGACTCCATGCAGTGCCCAACGACTAGGGAAACGACAGTCCAATTGCTCATGGACCCTGGTACTCATTAGCCAGAGCAAGCAGGGAGCAAACACCAGCACACATTGCTCGCAACAGCTTTATTCAGAATGGAGACAGCTTCGGAGTAGCTCCCAAAAAACAACAAACCGGGGAGCTGCATTGAACATTAGTTCTTTTCACATTTTATACACCTTGGTTCATACATATTAACATTCAGTCCACCCTCGTCCCTCCTTTGGTTCTACTTATTTCTCCTCCCATCTCAAACTCCACCTCTGTTTACTGTTTGCTACCTTAGTATGGTATTGCCTATGCATTTCATTCATTTACATGCTTCTGCTAAGACCGCATGCATAAGGCTTTGACCCCCATCTTCTTTCGGTCACTTGTGGTTTCTCGCTGGTTCTTTCTGGTTTTCTTGCTGACTTCAGCACCATCTCCAAGGCCATATTTCTGCTTTGTCTCCTGAAATTGGTGGGGGACATTCTATTTTTACTCAACACATCATGCACTTCGCACCCTATCCTTTTGTTGAGAATCCGCTTACTTAAGCATTAGCCAAGTTAGTTACTTTTAATATATATCCAGCCTTGTGACTAGCAACTTTTGCTGAGACACAGGAAAAACTTTTATTCAGCTGCACACACAGCACTCCCCAGATTCCCTATCATTACCCCAACATCCAAAATCCATATCGTTACCCTAACAACCTCCTTATGAGATTTTTACCAAATGTCCAGTTACAGTTTATTAGGGCTGTGTGAAACAGCACCATTTCACTTCAACTTGTGTTTCAACGTTTTGACAGAACAGTGTTTTGCTTCAAATTTAGTTTTGTTTTGAAAGCACTGTTCCATTTTGTTTAATCGAAACAGTTTAGAAGTTTTGACGGTGTTTTCACATTTTGCCCAGGCTATATATAGAAGCACAAAACTGAAGGAGGAGAACCCCACTCTGATCACAGGCAAATTGGGGCCAGCACCCTGGGAAGGAGTCTGGCAGAGCCCCGCAGTGCTCTTGGGGGTGTGGGAAGGAGGCTACCACTGCCGCCTCCCTGGGAGCTGAGCCGGTGGAGCAAGGCAGAGTGCAGCCTTGGTGCTGCACTCTGCTACCCCCCACTGGGCTCAGTTCCATGGGGCTACCCTCAGCTGGGAACTGAGCCAGGTGGAAGCAAAGTGCAGCCCCTGGGCTGCACCCTGCCTGCCTCCACTGGGCTGCAAGGCACTGGGAACCCAGCCCAGTGAAGGCAGGCACGACACAGTCCCCGGGCTGCACCACACCTGCCTCCACCGGAACCCATTGCCTCCACTGGGCTGGGTTTCCAGCGGCTTGCAGCCCAGGAGGGCTGCGCTCCACCTCTCCCCAGCAGGCTCAACACCCAGTGGCTCCCAGCTCTGTGAAACTCAGCCCAATGGTAGGAGTTGGAGTGCAGCCCCACCTCTGGTTGCCTCCCACCACCAGGCTGAGCTCCATAGGGCTCGTGTAGCCAATCAGAGTGCAGCCTGGTGTTGGGAGGCAGGCAGAGCTGGCGCTGTGCTTTGATTGGCTCTATCAGCCCCACGGAGTGCAGCCCAGTGGTGGGAAGTGGGGAGAGCCAGGGTTGCGCTCCCCACCAGGCTGAGCCACATGAGGCTGCATGTAGCCTCTGGGAACACAGCTCTGGCTCTCCCCTGCTTCCCACCACCTTGCTGGGCTGCTGCTTCAAAACTCAAAACATTTCAAAATGTTTTGACTATCTTGTTTCAATTTTAGGCTGTTTTGAAGCCCTCTGTTTCATTTCGATTTTGCTGTTTTGAGCTCAAAACAACTCAAAACAGCACTGAAATGAAACCGCTGGTGAAATTTCGCACAGCCCTACAGTTTATAACTTCACTAGTGATGAGTGGACTTCAAAAGTTCAGTCTTCAAAAGACTCTGAATTTGCATGCAGGTCAGGTAAAGCCTTAGGAATCTGAAAGGTAATCCAAAATGTATCTGAATCTTTTGATTCTGAAAAAAACTGAGTTTGAAAACAAAATGTTAAGAATTTTTGCAGTACTCTGCCCCCAGTTGGGCAGGAAATACTGTAAAATACCTTTACTTCTGATTTTTCAGCATCTTTTTAACGTTGATCTCAACTGGAAAACCAAAAGTAGAGTTAGTGTGAAAATATCAAATAGTATAAAATAAAACCTAACTAAACTGACATTTTGGCTGATGTTGTCTTTAAGATGCTTATATATCTATGCCCTGTCACTTTGACTCAGCTACCCTTCAGTGGCAAGGCAATGGAGCAGGTGACAGGTGTAGTCTACTATAATACGATACTGGAAAAAAATTCATGTATTTCCTTTAAATTATGAGAAGAAAAAATAATCCCATTTTATACAGCTTTATAAAATTTCCCATACAGTAAATACAGTAGCCATAGTTAAGCATTATTGTAAAAATTTGTTTTAACTGATGGATTCATTATATTCAACAGTAAAATGCTGTATAATTGGAAGATGATATATAGTCTTGTTACTTTTCTAATAATTTGAAAATATACTGAAAATAATGAAGCACTGCAAAACCAAGAAATGATATGTCATTTTTCTATGTTTAAAAAATTCTGAGGAGCTGATACTGGTTTTTTTTTTGTTTTTGGAATACAGCTGATACCTTTCTTTCCAAAATTCAGGTGCTAGAAATTTCAGCGTATATCATAAGTGAGTAAATATAGTATTAACAGTTTCTGTCTCTGTGGAGAGGAAAAGAGGCCCCCTCTACATATGAAGCTAAAGGTAGAATGGGGTCCAAGTAGGATTCACACAATCACACCTCCTGCCATAACACATAATACATTAGGTCCCATTGCACCTTATTGCCAGTGCAGGGGGAGCCCTATCTTAGGCTCCCCTTGTGCCAACAAGCTCTCATGGATGTTGTAGTGATCTCCCCACCCCAGGAGTTCAGGGAAAACCCTGGGGCTGGAGGATCACTGCAGGGCATTCCCCCAGCCCTGGGCGTGTGGAAAACCCTTGGGGCCATAGCATCAACACAATCCTCTGGCCCCAGTGGTTTCCCACACCTTGGAGTGCTAAGAATTGCAGCAGCTGCAGTCCTCAGGGTTCAGAGGTTACACACACTCCCAAGCCCTGGGGATCATGCCATGATCCCTAGGACTTGGGGGAATAGGAAATCCCTGGACTCTGGAGTGCAGTGATCCCTGGGGCTCAGGAGAAAAGGAAAACCCTGGAACCTGGGGATAGCATCTCCCACGATCCCCAGGGTTTGAGGGATCGCTGATGGGGCTCCCAGCTGCAGGGGAGACTTTGCTACATGTCCAAATTAAAGCTTGAAAGGAACCAGCCATGAAGTTAGTACACATTTTAAAGGTCTAACTTTATAGATGGTTGGAGATTTTTATTGAGTAATTTGCACATGTAGCTGGTCTGCAAGTAACTGTACAATTAACCAGGTAATTGTGCAGTACTTGTAGTGTTTAGAGGGAGCCTGAACATAACAGTGCAGTGCTGTACATGTCCCTTCTTACTGGCTGTGGAAACTTTATATTTCCCCCAGGATATTACTTCTACTAACCATTTTTAAAGGAAAAATCTGTTTTGCTTCATTCTGCCTTTCAAAAACAATGTACCTTATTTGAAGATGTATTGAATATGAGAAAATATTGTAATATTCAAGATGTAAGAAACTAACATGGCACTGTCATGAACATTGTCATCACCTTGAATGTTTTGCGAATAAAAAGTGCAGCATGTAATCTAAAACAAGATAACCAAACTATCATGGAAGGACACATTGAGATGTAAAGCTCACATGAAGTCAAAAATGTAATATTTGGTTCTATCATGAAAAGTAGCTGAAAAATATTGTCTTCTTAATTAAGAGACTTGGTTTTGATCCCTTAAGAGTCACAGGAGATATGAGAGTGACTAGATTAGAATTCACCCCTTCCTGTACTTTTATATGGAGCTATTAACAGAGATGGGAGAGTGAGCCTGCTGTCAGTATAAGGGCCACCTATTAATTAAAGTTTTACTAGCAGATTCTTAATTGATGAATAAAAACTCTTGTAGTGAAACTGAGCTGACATTTCTGTTTGTGAAAATAACAGTTGCGTAATGTGGATTCTGATGTGTCTAGTTTTTCAGATCTGGCCCAAATTATGTCATTTAAATCAGGATGCTAAAATATGTAGTAGTTATTAGACCAGTCCCTTTCATAATTTAGTATGTATTAAATAGTTTGAGCTAGGCATTATGGTTCAAACTCTGTGGTATATAAAGAAAAATGGAAAACATTAAGAAAGAAAAGACATGGGGAGCTGAATGGAAACTTTTCTCCAAATATACACCATACTGGCATTGCAGCTGCTTGGCCCCTGCCATATGGGAGTCTCTAATTAGAAACCCCCTAGAATAGGCTCTCACAGAGCTATTAAATACACTAAATGTAAGAGCAGATGCAGCTTTCAGTCCCTCAGGGCTAAAAGATAAGGCTACAAGAACCAGTGGATCACTGAGCACTGGGAATATGGTATCACCTATCATGGCACTGCTGTAGAATAAAATGTGTCTAAAAGAATTAAATATCACTTGAATTTGGAATTTCCATGAAACCCAACTGGGAATGATGATTACATAGAACAGAAGAAATAAAGACAGTGAAACAACATACTGAGATATAAAATAAAAATGTGCAACTCCACATCGTTAATTCTGATGCCCCACACTTCAGTGCTAATGAGGTCCCTTTATTTCATTTCAAACCCTGATTTATAAGTTATATTATCATTTCTAGTTCAAATCATACTGAGCTGAAGCCTATCTAGATAAAGAAAAAACAAAAAAAATTTGCCCCAAAATCTCTAAAAACCCTCAACATGTTTTTTTTTTTTTTCCCCAAAGCTTAAAGATATTTTAATTTTGTAGTGGGAAAAATCTTAGTTTTTACATTCTCCAACTAAAAATATGTTATTGTTGTAAAATGTACCAAAGATATCTGAAATATTATTAACATAACGCTTTGGATATACAGGGGGAAAAGAACAAACCAATCTCCTCCAGCGCAAGAAAAAATTCAAAGAAAAAGAAGACTTGATTCTTAGACTGCTGTAAATCATTAGCAATTTAAATGTAGCTATTGGAATTGTACTGATGTAAAACCACTGTAATTCAAATGAGGCCTAGTGCTTACTATGGATAAACTACATCAGTCTCAGCTGGTATGTATATTTGAATCTTGGCTAAATATGCTTTAAGGTTACTTGCCAGTCTACAGTTCTGAAATAACAGTTGCCTTGTGTTATTAGTGTCATTCTAATCTAGTCATTCCCATCGTGCGTGCCCAATACCATGTTAATGTCTATAGTTCACCAGTGCTATGACCAGTACATATGACTGGTAGACAGATCATCATTTGATACGTTCTGTCATGTCTACTTTTATAACCCCAAAACAATGTAATCAAAAGAAGAAACCAAGGAAGAGGTTCAGTATTCAGTGCTTGAAAGACCCCGCTAAAAGCTGTCATCTCCAGTTGTGCCTCTGTGAGAAATGTTCTGACTCTGCTAATGATATCAACACTGTTGATTACTGGAAGTGCTTCAAGAAAGGCATCCATAAAGCTTGCAAAAAATCTTTATGCTTCTCCACAAAGACATTAGGACTGGTTCAATGAGAACAGTAGGGAAATAAACAGTCTCACTGACAGAAAAAGAAGAGCCTTCAAAGCTTGACAGAATGACATCAACTCCAAACAGAAGCAACACATTTATTGCTACATTAAAGCAAAAACCCAGAGGAAAATTCAAGAGTAGAATAAAAATGGTGTGAGGATAAAGCAAGAGAAATTTTTAAAATTGCTCACAGCCTAGGCATGCATAGTTTCTGCAAGGCAACCAAAGCTATTTATGGTCCAAGAAAACAGGAAGCTGTCCCTCTGAGGTCCAAGGATGGAACAACACTTTTTAAAGACAACTCCATCATCAACTCACGGTGGAAAGAGCAGTCTCAAGATCTCCCAAACAAGGATTCTAACACCAAAGACATTGCCATTGAAGCCATGCCACAACACTTCATTAAGGACTACTTTGAAGATCCACCAACTTAACAATAGTTCTCAAAAACCATTAAACAGATAATGTCCAGCCACGCATGTGGTCCTTATGGAATACCAACTGAAATGTATGCAGCAAGGTGGAAAAAGGCTGTGTCACCAGATACACACCTGGAAACATAAACAGATTCCTAATAACTTGAAGGATGCCAGAATTGTTACCACATTCAAGAAAGGAGATGGGTTGGATTGCAATAATTATCATGGTATTCCACTCTTGTCCATAGCTGGGAACATCCTTGCATGCATCATTGTCAAACTCGCTTTCCAAAAAGACAAAGTTTTACCCAAGTTACAATGTCCTTTCAGAGCACTCAGAGGTAACATATCCAAGATATTTTGTTATTAGACAGATGCAGGTGCTGATGCAGATGCCACAAGCAACACCAAGATCTTTACATAGTCTTCATTCATCTGACTAAGGGCTCCGATTCAAACAACAGAGAAGGCCTATAGAATGCCCTGATGATATTTGGATGCCTGCCAAAGTGAGTTATCTTTATCAGACTTCTTAATGGTGATGTGACAACAACCATCCTAAGCAATACCTTGGAAATGGACCCCTTCACTATTAGATGTGTGATTGTACCAACTCTCTTTCCATCTGTGACAGATACCCTTTTGGGTATCTATCACTTCAAGAACTGGAGCAGGAAGCTGCCTTGTGGCTGATGAGGGTGGCCATTTGGGGGAGCTCTGTTATAACAGAAGAACAGTTTGTGTTCAACCGTGGTGGGAATAACATTGCCCAGTGGAGGCAAGGGTAAGGCTATGAGAAAGGAGAAGGCCTCATTGGTCCTGGGCAGGACCTAAAACTCCCCCCTGCCAGAATACGGAGGCCTGGTAGTCCTGCCCACCACAGGCAGGCCCATTAGGCCCCACCTAAATACCAAGACGGAGAACATACCCAGTATAAGGCAGGTCAGGGCACCTAAACCCCTGCCCCCACCTTCGGGTGGGTTACTAGGAACTAGCCAGGTGGGTTACTAGGGTTAATTGGAACTAGCCATGAACATGGTAACACATCAAGCATATATTCTATACTGAAGTAATTTTTAGGAGTGCTGGACGAGGACGACAGGAATTGGTTGTTCTAGCTCCCTGCTGCAGAGGGGTGGGAAATATCACTCCCCTTTCTATTATGTTGGCTGCTAAAGCATTATACTACTTACTTTCTGGCACTGGAACATTTTATGAAGAGAAGAGAATCCACAAACTTTTATGTTTGTATAATGATTATCTAAGAGCATGTTAATATTAATAGCAATATTCCCCCCAAATATTTGTCAGTATTATCAGTTAAAGGGGGGCAGGCACACAGAGCAGGTGCACCTGAGCCCAATCGGGTGTTGGACCCTGCAGAGGGGGCCAGGCACACTGAATGAGCAGCACCTGAGTCTTAGAGATGTAAAACCCTGGCCCTGGGGGAGGGAAGAGTGAAAGTCAGGCATGATTAAGGAAGAGAAGCACCTGAACCTGTTGGGGTGGATGACCCCAGGCCCCAGTGAGAAGGGGGTGGAGTTGTAGCCCAAGACAGGGGTACAGTGGTCTGGTGAGGGGCCAGAGGTGAAGCAGGACCATAGTTAAGCAATCACGCAGTCCTGTTCGGGTGAGGGTCACAGGAGAGGCCCAAAAGACCACGCCAGTTCTGACTGGAGGCTGGAGAAAAAAGCTTGAGGATCTTTTTGAGTAGGGTGGAGTGAGTGTAGCCTGGATAGGCAGTATGCAAGAGACTGGGTGAGAGCCTGTGCAGTGCAAAAGGCCCTGGTGAGAGGAGCATAGTGTGTATGTAGCCTCAAAGGTGATAACGATACAACTGTGCACCCAGTTTGGCCCGGTCTTGAGCCAGAGTATCATCACACAGTGACATCTGTGAGGCATGGGACACATGTAAGGGCAGGTCAGAGCATGTATGCACTGCCCTGTTACAGCTGCGTACTTGAAGGGCAGCCTCCCGCCTATTTAACATCCAAATCATATACCAACAAAGCATGGCAGGCAAGCAAAGCTGGCTGTTTTCCCGGAGACAGTACCTGGCCTGCTACGCGTCCTTGTCACACTGTTAGAATTGCACAGCTTACATCTTGCTCCTGATAAGAAAGAAATACTGCCCAAGGCTCCTCTCCCCCATCCTCCTTACTCTTTCTCATACTGATTACAGAAACTGGAATTTAACTGCATGGCCTTGGAGTATAAACTTTTAAACTCTTGTGGTTTTGAGCATGCTTAATGAGCTGTTGCATATTTACTTCTCCGCCCTGTATACTCAAATAGCTAATTATACTATACATGCGATGTATGTAATGATGTAACTACATGTATGTTTGTATGAAACGGAAGTAGGTTGCAAGAACTCCTGTGTCTGCACACGTGCCCAGGAAAGAGCAGATAAATGCCACTTGCAAACACAATTGGTTCGTTAGAGGTGATCTGAGCACCAAGCTTGCTCCACTCTAACCTTTGTTTGCAAACAAATAAATCCTTTTGTGCCGACTGATGTCTGTGTGTCTGTGATCTCAGCGTGCCTCCAGGGAAACGAACCGCCTTTGTGCAACAACACCATCTATATTGGAGCAGTTTCATATGTCAGTGCTGATAAGCTTCTATCAGAAGTCAGCATCCAATAATCGCATGGAGAGGAATCTCTTTAACATCAATCAGTTATCTTCCAAATCTAAGACAACCAACACCTCTATTACTGATTTTCTATAAGTTAACAACAGTGTCATGTGTGCCCACTCAGTTGAAGAGCTCCAGGTCACACTTGATTGCTTCTGTGAAGCATGTGAAGTGCTTGGATGCACTGTCAACTTCACAAAAACCAAGATAACCCACCCCAAACCAACTACTTGCTCTCCACACCCTACAATTAGAAGCCAATCCTTGGAGAGTGTTGAGTATTCCCTCAACTGCATAGCCACATTTTCCAGAAGGTCTCCTACTTCCCTGGGGAGTGCTCTAACCATTAGAGTGATAATGAAAGACCTCACTTCCCCATCAAATTAAAATGCTGTTGAACAGAGAGAGAGAATTGGGTTTCTATCTATTTGTCTGCCCAGTCTAGGCAGAACTTCAGTGCTGCCCAGCAATGCTTTGTATCACAAAGGAACTTAGGAGACAGATTCTGTAAAATGTCTTGTGAAGAAACACTAGTATAAGAATACAGACAACTTTGCAGTCCAAAACAGACACATATAGACCATTTTGTAGAATACAGAGATTTAGAAATACTCATTAACATTGATGACATATAAGTGTTGATAGTGTGGGGGGTACAACCCCATGGCACCACCACCCTCACTGCTGCCAGGTGTTGGCTCTGACCAGGCTGCAGCCCTGCTGTCAGTGCTATGACCCCTGCTGCTGCTGGCCCCTGGCCCCAGCTGGGTTGCAGCCCTGGCCCTGTGTTCTACCATAGACACAGGAATCTGGGAGGGACACATGCTCCCCCATGCGCCCACAAACATGTCACCAATGCTCATTAAAAAATGACACTTTAACTCTGCCTAAGTCTGATTAGGCATCTTAAGAAATACTAATAATCTAGCTCCTTTTGACCAGCAAGTGAGTGTGTATGTGAGAGTGAGTGTGTGTGTGTGTGTGTGTGTGTGAGAGAGAGTGTGTGCGTGTGTGTGTGTGAGAGAGAGTGTGTGCGTGTGTGTGTGTGAGAGAGAGAGAGAGAGAGAAACCCACCGCTGTAAGTAAATGTGCAGACACAAAGATTTTGATGACTCCAGATTAATCTATATAAAATACTTGTCTATTAGTATAAATGTATTCAGAAATCACTGTGATTGGTAGTCTTTGCTTTGGAAAGGCAGAGAATTTAATTAGCATGGGTGTTTCAGGTGGGGCCAGATGTATATTGGCAAAACAACATGGGTGAGATCGCAAAACACTTGCCCTTGCTATGTCTGTCACTTTCCAATGCTGTCAAGCTGTAGAGGTTGCTTTCAGGAACAATTTAATTCATTACCTTATCCTACACATCCTCCATCATGATGTACTATCCTGCCATCTAAGTGGCTAATCACAACCCACATTTTTAAAGCAAAAGCATTACACATTTTTTCTATTATAAGCAAGAAATCCTAGGTTTAGATTGCCATCACATTTTTAGGCCCAACAAATCATGACTTTCATCCATATTTCAAGTGTCATATCATTCTGTAGGGAACCCTCATTTTAACACAAGTGACCTTTGTATTGATGCCACTATACTAGAGCTGGTGGTGAATAATTAATTTGCCATAAAAGTGCAGTTTCAGATTGTTCAAAACCATCAATCAATTATTGCTGCATTCAACTAATAATCTGTTAAAAAGTCAAAATAAAACTCTCCCAGGCCTCCCCTACTCTCAAACAAGCTGGGAAATATTTCAGAAAAATCAAAACAAAACCATTTTAACTTTATATTTAAAAATAACTACATTCACATTGATATAATTAAACAACACAAAACATATAAAAATAAATGCTAAAATAAATATTTATTTGATTAAAAAAAATCAGATTGCTTTGTCAGAACAATAAAATATTTCATTTTAAATCAGCTTGAAACATTTTTACCCTTGATTTTTTTAAGTTCAGCAAAATCAATTAAGGTTATTTGGGGAAAAAAAAAATCAATTAAGGTTATTGTTCTTACCGCTATACATCTCAGCACAGATGTTGATATCTGTATGCCACACAAAGGAAGTTGAAGAAAAGGTAACTACTGTACATGGGCATCTGACTGCCAACAATAGATGTCTTAGAAATGCCCCCAAACAGTCCTGAGGTGTCACAATGCATATAGTGTAACATTTACGTGTACACTACAAAACAGCAATGTAATGGCAGAAACTGGCAGGAGAATGAACAATGATGACACTGTTAAAGTTCAGTTCACAAAGTATAGAGTTACTCCATGAAACAGGCCAGCAGCAAAAGAGAATTATGAACATCAGTCACTGCCAGGGTGTGAAATGATAGTTCGTGTGCACACAAGCAAAGAAAAGTTATACTGAGCTTTTACCTAAGCAGAAAAGATGATTCGACAAGGCAACCTTAAAGGTTACCAGGTCCTCTGCTCCCAGCCACTTTATGAACAGAAGCAAACTGACACAGAATATTGCATGCTATCATAATTTATAACTCTAAACAGCTTGGTAATAAAGCATGGCTGAACATTTTTTTGTTTTGCTCGAAAGTCTATAAAATCTGACAACAGACTTCTGAGACACTCTCCTGTTTCAGGCTCCTCTCAAATGATATTGAAACAATGCAGTTGAATGAATGTAGATACAAACACATGTGCATTTTGAGAATACCGTGCCCTCCTTCCTCCCCAATTCAAAAGGGGAAGAGAGACTCTCTAAATCACAAAACAGCTGTTATGTTCTAATAGTTATTTATGGGGAAGCTGGGAACCATACAAACATTGCAAAACAGCTCCCACATAAGCAAACTTACATTAAAGTTAAAGCACTGGGGAATCCAGCCCAAAAAAGCAAAGAAGCAGGTGAGATATCTAAACTATAATTCCTGTGAAGCAACAGAATAATGAATAATCAAATCTTTTTTCTTCTTCTTTTTATTAAAAACCAAAATGTGTTCTATTTTTAGGACTTCAATTTTTGGACAGGAAGTCCATTTAGAACAGAAAATCAACACTTTCCAAACCAATGCACACCACACACCATACCACACTGAGTGACAGCAACAAAAATAATAGGAAAACCAACAACCTTAGTTAAAAACCCAATTTTCCATCCCAAAACAGTTTCATTATAAAATAAGTAAGCAAATAGCAGTGGAGCGTCAGTATTAACACACTAGGAAATTTGCAAGTATGCCTCATACTTAGCACAATGCACTGCTATTCAGAGATAGCCAAATCAGCTCTGAATGAGCTAGTGCAGGAGCTGGGATATGGGAGGCAGTGGGGGTTGGTAGTCAAGGCAGAGCATTTGTGCTTAATTATACCTTGTTTCCCTACAGATCTGTTAACATGGAAGGAACACTACATAGCATGCTATTCGGCTCTTAGTAGCCAAGTTCCTTCAGAGATATCAACGTTATCTCTGAATGGCACCACACTGGTTTCTATATCTTACCATTTTTTACTGTGTATAGGCTGACACAGTGTAAAAGTGGACCCTATATATCTGTACCAAAAAGTTAGGATTTTCTAGATCCATTGTATAAGTTAACCCCGCCTCGAGGGAGAGGCAGTATGGGAGAGGTAGCATGGTGGCAGGCTCCTGGGAAGTTGGATTGGGCTCTTGGGAGCTCAGGCCAACTGGCAGCCCACCTGCCTAGCCCTGGGGGTTGCCACTGCCATGGAAGGAAGGACTGCTCCCCACCTCCCCACAGCTCAGCAGCTGCCCAGCCTGGTGACAGCTTGCCCCCTGGCTGTAGGGCAGGCAGGAAGGCTCCACCAAAAGCAGGATCAGGCCCCTTGCTGCTTCTGCCTTTAGCAGGCTCCTATAGCCATCAGGAAGGCTGGTGCCGCCTCAGAAGGGGCCAGCTTGCCCCAGGATCAATTCAGGGTGTGGGGTAGAGGTTGGGGTGGGGAGGCTGAGGGTGTCGGGCAGGGCTGCCCTGCTCCCCACCTGACACCCTGTGCTGCCCATGGGGCAAGCCAGCCCCTTCCCAGGTGGTGCCAGGCATCCTGCCAGCTGCAGGAGCCTGCTGAAGGCAGAAGCAGCAAGGGGCCTGATCTGTCCTGTTGTGGAGCCTCCCCGCCTGCCCCAGGGCTGGGGGGCAAGCTGCCAGTGTGTTAAGGAGCCCCCGAGCTGCAGGGAGGCCTGGTCCTTCCATCCACAGCAGCAGCACCCCTGGGGATATCTGAGCAGGCTGCCAGCAGGCCGCGTGCTGACCGAGCTCCCAGGGGGCTCCAGGCAGCACCACTCACAGGGGATGGTATATAAGTCAAGGTTGACTTTTAAGAGTTAAAAACTCTTGGCTTCAAAACTTGACTTACACACCATGAAATAAGGTACATCTAGGATGTCAAGCCTGTTCAGGCCCTGAGCCAGACCCAGGCTATGGGACTCTTTACTGGTCAGATTTGGACCCACATATGGTGGCAAGGTGAATGGACATAGGGTGAGAGGTATCAGGAAGCCATAGTGGTTCAGGCAGCCATTGCTTGCCCACCACTGCTAAGACATATTCTTCTTCTGGCTTTTCTTCTACATTCCCCAGTTCCTCCAGGAGCTCTGCAGCCTGGATAAAATGACACTACAAGCAAAATGTTTGACACCTTTGGTTTAAATGACAACTTTAGATGATTTAGATGATTTTAGAAGCCTTCCTACAATTTGACCACCTCACTAGAAATATCTCCTTTTAATATTTGTTGTTGTTTATCAAAGAAATCTCATGCCAGGAATTCAGCATCTTGCTAACATAGCTTGTGGGTGTGTGGGGGAGAGAAACAGAGGTCACAAAAGATTATAGCCCTGCATGTAGTACATGTACTGCTTACTGATTAAGAGTGAGTGAGAAAAATACAATAGTAAAGAGAGAGGTGTGGTTACCATACCCAAGAATTTGGGGCACCTGAGGTGTTTATACATATGCTCTGGAAGTGGTGGTGCGGGAAGGCTTTAGTTAGAGCAGCTCCAAGAGCCACTCTAATTAAAGTGCCTGGAGCTTCTCGTGTATCAGCCTCCCAACACTGAAAAATGGCAGTGGGAGAGCATTAACCTGTTACACAAGATGCTGGAGTCTTATATTACCACATTCCAGCAGACTCGATTAATTTAATATGCTCCAATGTGCTGTAATTACAGTGCATCAGAGCAGCCTTGCTGTTTGTGTATAGGCACCCATTAATTGTAAGTACTGCAGAAAATCACTTGTGAGCACAAAGTATTCCCATTCTGTTATTTGAGTGATATTTATATGGTCCTCATTATCATAGTATCCCCACAGCCACCACTGCACTTGGAAAGAAAGTGTTATAATTTTATAGACAGGAGGGAGAAGTAAAGAACAAAGTATTAACGTGATTGAAATCATGCAAGAAGTCTGTGTCTAACCCAGAACTGAATCTGGGTCTCCTGAATTCTAGTCTTCCTTCCTGTCCAGTTCCAAAATAGCCTAAACCTTCTCTATAAGTCAAATGTATCCATCTTTGGGCTTAATCTACCTGCAGCAAAAACATTGGTAAGTAAAATTACATGTCAAATAATGTTCTTTGGTCAAAGGTACTCCCAAAATGCTCTGCAGCAGCTCTGTGAGATGGCACACTAGAATGCATAATGGAAGATGTAATCTTGTCAAGGAGTCCATTCCATGAGGGAAAATTAGGACATGAAATGACTAAAGTAGAATTCACATGAGACACTAGAGCAGCTCAGGAGGGCAAAGATTAACGTTGAACTGATCTGAAACAAAATATTCTTCCTGTGGAGAATTTTTATTCACTAGAAACCACAGCTCTGTCAAAAATCATTTAATTGAAAAACTTCATTTGAAAACATCAACGCTGCATGCCTCAGGACATCTCCAGTCACTAGAAGCATACAGGGCATGGATCTAGGAGCTCCTCAATCCACATCTGCCCAGACTGGGCACTTTCACCAGTATTGATACATTTGTCAGTATCTGCCCTGAGTATAGGCAGGTGGGTATTAAAAAGAGCCCCAATCCCCAGGCATCCAGCTGAATGCCATGACAGATGTGTGACTGAGTTCTGACAAATTTTATTGTGGATTCCCAAAATCACATGTCCTACCATACACTTGGCATAGCAGCACCTGTGTTTTTTTGGGATCCATTAAAAATTCAATCACATCCCAATCACAGAACAAAATTAACGTCTGGAGGGGACCAGATTTACTGACCTCATGTAGTCTGTTAGGATGAATAAATTTTCACCTACCACCTTCTTCATGAAAGATTATAACAAGCTGAATGAGCCATGCAAAGAAATCAGCATCCTCATTCAAGGATCCTGCATCCTTTACACATTTGTTTTGAATAATCATAACCTTAAAGGCACCCCAAATATTCCCCTTGTGTATCTGTTCTCTGCTAGGGCTGTGTGAGGCTTCAGTAGCTGATTCGATTTGGAGGAAATTTGGCTCAATTTGGTGGCTGAGTCTCTGAATCTGAATCAAATTGGAAGACCCATCAATCTCTCCAAATTGAATAGGAAGCCTCCAAATCGATTCAGATAAATTCAGAGATTTGGCCAAAGATTGTACAGGCAGGCAATAGGCAATGCCAGCAGGAGCAGCTGGGGGAGTGGCTGAATGAGCCCCAGCTTGAGCTGGCAGCCCTGGGAGAAGCCATGGCTCATCCAGCTGCTCCCCTGGCTGTCCCTCTGCTGAGGTGAGGCAGACAGTGCTGGCAGCCCTGGGAGAAGCCGTGGGGACTGGGGGGAATGACTGCAGAGTTGGGGATTGAACCAGGAACTGGAGAATTGAACTGGGAGCTGGGGGAATGATTGGGGGCTGGGGGAATGCACAGGGACTTCCCCCCAGCTCCTAGTTTTATCCCTCAGTTCCCGGTTCAACTCTCCCAGCTCCCCGATCATTCCCCCCAGCTCCTGGTTGGATTCCCCAGTTCCCGGTTCAATTTTCCAGTTCCTGGTTTGACCCCCCAGCTTCCCGATCATTTCCTCCAGCCCCCACGGCTTCTCCTGGGGCTGCCGTCTCAAGCTGGGACTTGTCCAGGTGCTCCCACTGACAGTGCCTCCCTGTATGGTCTTTGGCTGAACAAGATTCAGTGCTGAATATCTTTGGATTCAGCTGAATCAAATCAGGCGATTCAAATCACCAAATTGAATCATTGTCCCCCCAAATCACCGAATCCAAAATGAATACTTTCTGCTTCACACAGGCCTATTGTCTACCATCCAAAGGACAGAGCTAGCAGCCAAAAACACTTGGGGTCAAACATCCCAGCCCAAACCACAACTTTTCTTCTGGGAAGTCAATGGATAAGTCTCTTCTGCTCCATGACTTTAAAATTAGGGCACAAAGACTTAGTTACTTCCCAGTTCTTCACATACATTGATTATCAGTGCACATCAACCCTTTACCACAACCCCAGCAAGGTTTAAGATACTGCATACTTCATCTTATCCAAAAGAAAAACTTAAAAAAAAAAAAAGCATTCTTTTCCAATTAACATGTCTCTATTTACCAAAATGCACTTGGAAAAAAACATAAAACACAGGCACCAAATACAATATTCTACTGGGTTCAGTCAGACACAGAAATGAACGGAGTTGCCTAACTATCTATTCTTTCACTGGAAACCCAGCAGCACTTTTCATCCACTTGCTGTGTTCTTATCTGTTTCAGTTTACCGGATGGTTTTTGAACTCACATCTACATGAGTTGTTTATTGAGGAGCTGCCTAAATGGTTCCCCAGTAAAGTCTCCGCATCTACATGTGTGGCCCTATTAAGCCACTGTAAATTAACTGTGTCGTAGGTTAGTACTTATAAATACAAAGTACTGTCCTACAGTGGAGTCCTACTGTGCTACTGTGCAGCAATGCACATGTAGATGCTAACAGGGCCAGCTGAGGCATGAGGGTGCTTCATTGTGTGTGTGGGGGGGCTGCCTGCCAGCTACCCCCACTGACCCCGTCAGCCCCTCTGCAACACTGCAGGTGTGTCTACACATGCATTTACACCGGCTTAAATTTACTGCGCAGAAAGTTACTGTGAAGTAAGTAGGAAAATGCTGGCATCTACACATGCAGGCATTAAAGCACATTAATTCTGTGTCTGAACTGACTTGGGGCCAAAGTTAGTCCCAAGTCAGCCCGCACGCACACCCACACACACACAGTGTTACTGTGCAGTAAGGCATCTACATGTGCATTACTGTGCAGTAACTAATCTATCTGCATCCTGCAGGTATCAAATTTACGCTCAAGCTGGCATAAATCACCAAATTTACTGTGCAGTACAGGTGTCCATATGTAGATGCATGCACGAACTATGCAGAAAATTTGGTAACTGCACAGTAAATGAGCCCATGTAGATGTACCCTGTGAGCTGGGTCTGAGCAGCCCCAGGCTGGCAGGCTGACTCCCCACACTCCCTGCCAGCTGGGGTTGCTTCAACCTGGATTAATATTCTGCAGTCCTGGGCACATGTTCAAACATGGTACCCAGGAGCAATAAACTCTGGCATGATGTGCACCGGACTGTATTGCTTCACACTAATTCCACATACAGTAGCACTCACAGGAAACCATTTTTTACTTTTCAAACACAAAGTAAATGCTCTTATCAATCAGAACATGGAAGAAACACAGTGCCTGCCAGTGTCCTCTAATCACTAAGCAAGACTAAATAGAGATGGCTCAATATTTGTATGGAACCCTTCAACTCCACAGGGTAGGATCCAAATTTCTGCATTTGTGCTCCATATTAAATAAATCATAATGACAGCAAGGAATTCCTCATGCTTAATGAGTAGCATTTGTTTCTTCCACTTATTAGAGCTCTCCTGTGAGTAGGGTTCTATTTTTCTGATTTGCATATTAACACTTCATCTTGATTATCAAAATCATTGTTCTCTGGTGATCAGATAAAAGGTTTACTTTAGATGGCACCAAAGGTTTAAAAAAAAACCAGGCTAATGAAAAATAAAACTCAGGCTGTAAAGACAGAACATACTATGTCCACAGTCTTTACATGTCACCCAGGCTGGAGTGTGATTGAATCCTCATTTAACTTGAATGATAATTTTGCTCTTGTAATGCATCTTTCAAAATCACTACAGAATTTGAGGCTAGTTGATAAATTGAGATTTGAGTTCAGATTCCGAATTTCCATGTTCAAGTTTAGGGATGCTCATATCTGGGTAAAAGAAGTTGATCCAAACCACATTAAAAAAAGGGGGGGGGGGGATCTTTCCATTGACCTTAATGTGTGCTGGAACAGACCCTCACTCTTCATCTAATCTACTGAAATCAGTAGGAGAACTTCCATTGACTTCAATAGGAGTGGACTGGGTCAAACCCTCAAGTGCAGGCCTGTCTTTACTGACTATTAATCTACCCCTCCAAGACATTCTATAAACATGCTGCTGCCAAAAGTCTATCTTCAGATTGTCCAAAGTCCACCACTATCTATCCCTTTCCTAGGTAAAAAAAAAAAAAAAAAAAAAGCAAATACTGGCAGATCCTGCATTGCTGTCTGTTACAACCCTGTCATCTCTTGACTGATTACTGAGAACAAAACTAAAGGAAACTAAAATGTCATTCCTTGTGAAATGCCAATAAGAAGGCAATAAAGTAAAATAAAATAAAAACAACCTGGCACTACTTCTGGCACAGACACTTAGAATTGATTTTCTAAAGTAAGCCTCACTGCCCGCCCACCTTCCAGTCCTTTCAGCTTCATATCAATCAAAGAGTGCATACAGGTCAGCTTGTTTAAAGAAAAGAAAATGACAGTGATGCTGGACTACTTTTCAGCCATTACAAGTTTGAGAATCATGTAGCAAAGAAAAGCCACTCAACCAAGAAAGGAACCAAAACTGCTATAAAATGAATGTTAATATTTCTGAATATGCTTTTTTCACAAAAAATATTGACTGACACATTAATAATACCTGAAGCCAGTCATTAGTTGATTTTTTAATGACCACGTGTAGACTGCTGCCTTCCTGTTATTTTCTTAACATTTAACTTCTTTACTGCCTGCTATGCCCCACACGTATTAAAAATCTTATTTTTTCTAAGGCCCATCCCCTTATCCTGATTCATGTGCACTGCCATCTAAACCTCAAATTCTGACATACAGGTCCTGTGAACAAAGGCACACAAGCACTGCAACAAGTGCTCTTTCTGTAATCATAGTTACTTATATGATCCCAATTATTGTGGTTTTAAAGCATCTCCCGATGTTCAGGGTATTGGCAACATTGCTGTGAAGTAGAGAAGTAATATCATACCAGTTATACAGATGGCAACTGAAGGACCCACAGACAAAGGCTGAGATCCATAAAAACGATTTAGGCATCACACTACTGAGCAAGACACTGACCCAAATTTAGGTGCTTTGCTGCTTTGTAGAATCCACTGTCTGAAGGAAGGCTCACAGATTTCAAATCATGGAGACAGCTTGGTGCTTAAGAATGGGACCCACCAAGCCATGCATGGGGCAGGAAGTCACTTATGCTAGCAGGAAATGCTGAAGAAGTATTACATAAATCCAGTCTCTCCAGTTGGGATCAGAAACCTTGACTTGTCTACTGGAGTTAGGCCCCCAAGCTAGCTCTATCTCAAAAGGCAAAAGAGAGTGGAGTTGATGCTGGCTTCTTATCAAATGGTCCCATGGTTAGAGAATTTCCCTTAATTCACTCCTCTAACAGAGTACTTTGTAAGCTTGTTCAGCTTCTACCAGAGCTCATGTTGATGTCTCTGCAGCTACAGCTACACATGCCAGCTAGACTAAAGGAAGCTCAGACATGCCGCCCCACTCCAAAATTACATGTCCATGTTACCTGTGTTTCCTCACATACACTAGTTTCAGGGCATGGTTGTTAGCACATGTTAGCTACCATGGTTTAGGAACACAATTTTAATCTTAGTCAACCCCACACAGAGTCATTTTTCTCATCCCCACAACAGGGAAATGGAACCCCAGTTCACAGTCAGCCTTTTAGGCCATGAGGGTAGTATCTGAGTTGTCAGCAGTGAATAGTTTGTTTTGTTTAACCTCTTCATTTGCAGACACTAAAAGACATCTCTGCACTCAGGAAACATTGAGTTCACATTTGGGAAATTTTCCTCACAACCAAACTGTTTAGATCTAATATGTATGCTTTTCTTGTTTGCTGGTGTAGAAACTGACCTGCGGGTGCTCTTGTTCTATATTTGTTCAGCACGACCTACCTATATACATACTACCACAGCAACCAGAACTCATCTGGGGTAGTATAAATAAATATCAGCAACAAGGGGCAAGTGTGGCTGTCAGTCCCTCCCACCTGCTTGCCTCCACACACAGACGTTAAGGAATATAACAAACAAATTGTATTTTAGCAGTTTATGATAACTTTTTTTCTAAACTGGGTCTTCTTTTTATATAAGCAACTGAAGGATCTTTAGAAGGCAGGTGAGATCATTCATTATTTGAAGAACAAGGTGTCTTGTCTCACTAGATTATGTTCAGTGATTATTATTGGTTTAGGACTAAAATTGTGTGAGCAGAGGATTTTACCAGCATCCATGTGAGAACTGGAAGAGTTGAAGGCCTCTCAAAGATTTGCAAACCGTTGTCTTAACAGAGTTTGGTTTGTGCTTAGGGACAAAGGGCTATGAAGTGGAAGTAGCAAGAAAAAGTGGACAAGTCTGGAGTTACTGAACCAAAGAAGTAGCAAGTGGGGCTGCTAAATGTGAACCACCTTTGTGTCTGTATTATCTCTCACAGGACTATAAATTGCAAGCTTGAGCATTTGAACATGCCTTTCAGACATGTTTCCTTTTTCTGAATCCTGTCCAGTCTGTTAAATATATTGATTATGGTTCCTCTGTCACTAGAAGGATGTAGAGAAAAATGCAGGAAGGCTCAGAATTAAGCAAAAAAAATGATTTGTGAAAATACAAAAACCCCTTTCACATGAAGAGTTTAAAAGATTATGACAGTTCAGAAACAAGAAAGACAAAAAATTGACATGAAAGCACTCTACAAAAGAATTAGGGGTACAGAGAAGGTAAACTGACTATTCCTACTTACACTTTCTCATCATACAAGAACAGAGGCATTCAATGATATTGTAAAACAGCAAATTTAAAAGAAAGAGAAGGAAAAACACAGTATATATGGATGTTAGTACCATTAGACATCATGGGCACATACAGACATTACACTTAGCCCCATATAAAGGAACATATATCAATTTAAACCCATAACCATGCAGAAGTTCAGTGCACATAGACCAGTCTAAAAATGGTGCAAGTGGTACAAGACAGACCTGCTACACTCAATTCAGATTGATTCAGGTTAGACAAACAAAGCAAAATTCTGTACTGTTTCCCTATCAATTCAAGCTAGATCGCTGTCCTCCATCATACCAGCCTGCTTTGCAGCTCCTGCTACCCCTCCCTCAGCTAGCATTCAGCCCAAGCTTCCATCCATCCATCCACCCCCTCACAGGCAGACCCTCACCCACCCTCCTCCCTACTCCAGGGAGTCCTTCCATCCATCCACCCACAGCTGGGACCCAAGCCTCTGTTGTGTGGAGTAGAAAGCAGTGTACTGGCTCCCATCCCTGGGCCGGGGAGCAAAGAGGGCTGGGGTAAAGGCCACAACAGAGGACTTAACAGCTATCCTCCTATCTCTGTGTGAGCACCCAGGTGAGGTCCAAGACACCTGCCTTCATTTTATTAGCAGAAATTGCAACTTCACACAAAAATCTGTTTTTCCCCTATCAAACTGTGGAAACACACCTATGAATGGAGGATGTGATGCCAGCTCAAGGACAGGGGGGACACAAATGCAGACTGCATAAACGATGTCCATAGGAGGTGTCAAAGAAGCAAGGAGGAGATGATACAGGCCATGATTGCTGCCTCTGAGCACCAAGCACACAGAGCTGACTCCTGATGCCATAAACCATGGAAGCAGCACTAAGATAGACTCCAAGTGTGGAGGAAGAACATCCTCAGGCTGGGCTACACCCACACTGCTGAAGTGCAGGAATGGAGACTCAAGATGGCCACTCGCTGTTTTGAGGCAACCTGTGCCTCTGAGGAGCTGGCAGAGTCCCATCACCCTGAGAGGGAGTCTATGGACAAGGTCCTGGACCACTCTGTGGGCATTTATGATATACCTGACTGGCACCAGCAGTGCTTCCCCCCATAGCACCCCAAGAGAGGCTACCACCCAGCCCCTGGCAGAATGCTGGGCCCTACTCCAGGGAGTCCTTCCAGGGGTGACAGGAAGAAGGGCTCCACAGGAGGGATCCCTAGATTCTAAGTGGGGGGAAACAGTCCCCACTATGCCCTGACTTGGAGTGACAGGAGGAGTAGCGAGACCCACAGAAGGAATGGGGTGAGGGAACCCATGATCCATGGTCCAGGGAAGCAGAAAGGACCCTGGCAGGGCCTACTCCAGCAGGAAATCATGGACAAGGGGAGTGGGACTGGGGTCCCTGGGCCCAAGGCCATGGTTGTTCATGACAGCACCTTTCTCCCTGAGACAATCTTCATCTCCCTGGGAGAAGCTTTTCTATTCCCATGACCCCTCTCATGGCACAGGTCCTGCTGTGGTGGAGCATTACAGCCACTGTGGGGAGAGACAGCCCTCAGACTTGGTCTTACTGCATGAGGTGGGACCCAGGTATGGCCAAAGTCACAGGACTGGAGTCCGTGCAAAGGGAGAGGGGGCAAGAGGCAGGGGGTGCATGAGGGTGGTACCAGGAGTCCATGATACCTGACGTGGAAATGCCTCCCACCCCACAGCCACCTTCACGCTAGCCCCATAGGCTGCTTTCTCCTGCTCCCACTCCACAGCCTTCAGGTCACTCACTTGTCTAGTTCCTACATGGAGAAGTCCCTGGTCTTCACTCCCAAGTCTTGGAATTAGTGTGCCAGGTCTAATTGTGACAGGGGGTCATCCCGGGGCCAATTACCACATCAGCCCACCTGCCTGTCCAGGGCAGTCCAGCCACCTGTCTTACCAGCCACACCTTTTGATATAATAAGTTGTTTCTAGGTGGAAGGCTGCCCTTTTTATGCCCTAATACCAAGGGCATAATACATGACTCCAGCTGTCCCTATATCGTGTTTCAAGCCTTGCAGGTGTTGTACTACTATCTTTCACTTCTGCACCCTTCTGGTGCTGGGATCTGCACCCTGGTAGTTGCACCCTCCAGGTGCTAGGGCTCTATGTGCCCTCCTGGTGCCTCTCTCTGTACTTGACACTGGGCTTTACCCTAATAATGTGCCCTTTCTCTAGGGACTAATGAGGCCTCCAAACTTACCCTTACCCTGGTCCTCCAGTGAAAACATAAACACTAGCATAAGCCCCTAGGCTCTAACTTAAACATTATTCGTGGCAACCATACTATGTCCCTTTAAGTGGACAAACGTCTTCCCTTAGTACAGCATGCTACCTAACCTAAGTACCTGGGAGGCTCCTAAAGTCTTGCAGCATTTGGGTAGCAAAGCAGGCAGCACCGGGTCTCCAGTAGCTTCCTCATGCAGGAGGTCCTTCCCTGGCAGTTCCCAGAGAGAGAATCTTCCTGCAACTCCAGCCCTAGAACTATATTCCCACAAACCCTTCCTCCTTCTAGTCATGTGACACTTGCAGGTGCTGCCCAATTACCTCGGGAACCTGCAGCTGTGCAGTCCTGCTTAGTAGGCCTATGTGAATAGGGAAGTATGCAATTCAGATTTGACCAATTCAGAGGACAGTGACTTGATTCAGTGATTCGAATCATTGTCCCCATTTAATTCAGCTGAATCAGAATCGGATATTTGGCACTGATTAGGTGCTGATCCAGACATGGTGCTCCCATGACCACCCTGCCTGGACCCAACCGCTGCCCAGCCCAGCTGGTGTGTGTGGTGTGGGGGTGCAATGTAGGCCTGTCTTGCTCTGTGTGGCAGCAGGGCGTAGCCCTCACTTGTACTGCTATCGTGCCCACATCAGTGATGGGAGCAGAGCAGTTGCCAGATGGCGCAGGATGGGGTGTGAGATGCAGGTGCAGCATCACTGACAGTGGGGTCTATGCTCTGCTGCCACTTGTCCCTTTCCATCCAAGTGAACCTGACCCTCATCCTGCCCCCCTCCCCTGCACCAGCTTAGCAAATGGCAGCAAAGCAAAGCCCCCAAACCCAACACCGCTGCGCCTGCATCCCGTGCCCTCCTGCCCTCTTCCCCGAGTAATGTGCCCACCTTCTCCACCCAAGCTGGACAGCTTGTCCCAGCCCCAGCTGCAATCCTTCCTTCCCCAACCCCAACAGACTTACCAGCTGGAGGCAGCTGTGTCAGCTGCCTGTTTAGTCTATGGCCAAATCTCCAAAGCAGCTGAATCTTTTCTAAATCTTTTCCGAATTAATTCAGATGCTTTGAATTGATTCAGAGATTTTAATTGGTTTCTTGATTCAATTCGGATTTGGAGGTTCAGTCCCAAACTCCTCCGAATTGAATTGGCTACTGAACCTTCACACAGCCCTACTGCTTAGCCTGCAGAGCTCCCTGGCCAGGCTGCTTCAGCCTTAAAGGAGCAGGCATGGCTTAATGCTCTGCTATACCCCTCCAACTCTTTTTGTTACGTTCAGCTCCTGTGGCATTCCCCCCGACCCCAGTTCTCTCCCCATTCCCCATCCTAAGCCAATCTCCAAGTTATTTCACCTCTTTCACTAACCTCCGCACTCTGCTGTTGCCCATGCCTCACCAAAGGTTTGTTGGTTTGCGCCAATGGGAAGAGGGACCAAGATGCGACAGGCCATATTCAGCAGGTTATCTTTCTTAAAAACAAGAAGTTTCACAACTGAAACACTGTAAACTGACGCATGTCTTCCTCATACCATAGTTCCCTGCATCTTATTGTATGAGGGTGTAAGCTAATGTGTGTGTGTGTGGGGGGGGGTGATGATGGCAGTGATGAAGAAATTGGGGACTCCAGGAATGAAGTGCCTACTCTCCACCATCTGGGGGATGTGGGAGTTGTGGAAGCTGAAGGCATCATGGGAGCAGCCTGCCTAGCTGGCAAAGATGTGGGTGAAGTGGCCCTGGTGGTCAACAACACCCTGCAGAACAATGGAAAAATAGTCTTTGCAGTTAATGAACTCCCTGGTGCCTTGAGGTGGGCAGAGAATGGGGATGGTCTATGCAGAAGGTCTGGACTCACTGTTTATCATCCCAGGTATTCAGGCTGATCCATTCCCACCAGTTGCTGCTGGCAGCATGGTCCCAGAACCAGTGCTCGACAGTCTGGAGATGGTGCCAGAGCATCTCAGCGTCCATGGCATCCTGGGTTACCTCACCCTTGTTGGCCAGTTGGAAGTCATTGGCTCAGTCCAGGATGCTTGGCAAACACAAAGTGTGGTAGGTGACCCTGTGCAAGATGGCCAGTTGTTGGCTTGTGGACAGGAAGCCACATTCCATGGTGACCAGCTGCTACATCAGGTCAAAGTAGCCACATGTCATGTCCCAGAGTGTGGGGAAAAGACTGCAGTGAGGCAGTGGGGGGTTGGGAACATGCGTACCCAGGCCTGGCTGCTGATTCAGAGTGGTCCAGGTGCTCGGCAATCTCCAACAGCCTGGGGAGCCTGTAAGGCATGCCTGGGGGGGGCGGTGCAGGAGTGCCCCCCACCTGCAGGCTTCTGTCAGGAAAGGCTGCCTGTGTGCCCCCCCAAAGGGTGAACACTGAACATGTATACTTTTCACTTCCAGTTTAAACAAGTTCATTTACAGAAAACCACTTAACAGATCAATTCCTCCCCCAACTTTCTGAATATCTATGTAGCCTATAAGGACAAAACTTAGACACCTAAAGAGTTTTCTATAAATAATGAAAGGATCAAGGTGCTTTAGGTAAGGTTAAAAAATAAGAGGAAACAATGAAAGCTGATCACTAACTAAAGTTGGTTTGGATGAGATCTATTCTGTAGGCAGGTTATTCCATAACTACCCACTTAAGGAGTTGTTTCTTCCTTTGCAGCATCTGGTTCTGGCTGCTGCTGGGGACAGGAGACTGCAAGCCTGATATTCCTGTGCCATATGATGTACTACGTATTTCAGGTTATTGTGGATATTCTGTCAGATTAGAATCTGGGGTGAAAGCCCCATTGTTTATGTTTGAACAAAGAAAAGCTGGGCTGACATGAAGACTAATAATGTGACTCAGTAGCTTTTTTCCAGCTATAAATCCCATGATCTTGTTATTTCTAAACTAGTAGCCTTATTGGGCTTAATTTTTCCTTTATAAGTGAATACATCTAATTTGCATGCCACAAACAATACATCTACTGCACTGGGACAACTGCCAGGGATGAGATTCATTCCAATTAACTCCATAAACTCTGAACAATGGTGCAATGGTGTGCCGAGATATGAATAGTCTATTTAAATGGAACACCTAGGGTTGCATGCAGCCTTATTCCTAGTCAACGACAGGTGTGAACTGGTATTTGTGTGCAAGACATGTCCTACGCATGTCCCTTCTTTACTTCATGCCCTTTCCCTGCTCCCTTATGGCTAATACATGAGTTGTTTGTATCTTGGTTTTTGTTTATTTTTAAAGTTGCTTAAGAAATAAAAGTCAATCTCTTCCAGCAATAACAACTGAAACCTAAGAACTGAAAATGCAGTGGTATGGCCTTTCCCTCCTGGTTGCTGAATCTAGCCCAGGTCAGTAAGTCCTGAGAGTTACTATTAGGTGGCTACCGAACAGCTCCTCTGAAACAAAATCTGGCAAACTCTAGAGTATTCTTTCCTTCATTAATTATCCTCACCCCCTGCAATATTCTGATCATTCTCCTCCTTTACCTTCTTTTCTTCCCTTCTCTAATCCTCACATAGCCTCACCTTTTCTTCTGATTAACTGTCTGAATAAGTAACAACAGTATTGGTTTCCCATGCTTTATGCAAGGTTTTTGTAGTTGCCATCCCAATTATGGTAATGTTCACCACCACCCTGTGGTTGTGTGTACTGTCTGCTGTTGGTGCGTACCAAAATTGTCTTGTAAAAGTGGTAGAAATAGATCCAGGGGTTAGTATAGTCGAGATCCTGGAACATACCCCTATCTGTTACATTGTAAAATGGGTTCCCTTTATGCGGATTTGAGTTATGCACTGTTTTCCAGGAACACATGTACAGCATAAAGCGAAGGAAAGCGAGGGTAATAATGAATGGTCATAATGCCAAAGAGAGCATCCTGATGTTTGATATTTCATTTTGTTCCACATTGGAACAAAGCTTTGACATTGTCCCGATTCACTGAAAATTATCCAATCTGCCTCAGTGCCTGCTAGTCTACCTGCCAGGCAGCCAAAAGCCCGCTTAGTTTACCTGTGGGCTGGCTTCCTAAGTGCTCAGCAAGCTGGCAACTCAGCTTTGCCATCAAATGGAAGCTGCCCTGGAAACAAGGAACAGGGAACCCAGCCAGCTCTTCAGCTACCTGACTGGTGGTAAGTCTGTTTGTTCTCCTGATTTTCTCTATGACCAGTTAGTTGGTTGTCCCCAGTGTCTTGGCTGTGCCAGGTTGCCAAGTAATCTGTTTACCCACCAGCTGGGAAGTTGGGAAATGAGCTTGGAAGCTTACCCAGGAGTCTACCAGACAGCAACCATGCAGTTGAGTTGGTTGCTGTCCTACACATCTTCTCATCTAGTTGCCATCAAAAGTTTCAACAGAATAAATACATCCTTCTCAACCCAATTCTGATGAGTCAGCATCTTCCAACTTTTTGTATTATTATTAACTGTATTGGTCTAAAACAAAAGGAGCAGAGGACCTAATCTTTCATTACACTCCTGAAGATTCCCTCCCTAGGTCAAGGCCAAGGTACACCGCCTGGTCAGTGTGTTTGTAAAGGGCAAATCTGACTTGCAACTGCCCATGTGTACTGCTTCTCTGGATAAAGAGACATTTTAAGGCTCCAGGCTTTGCATGCTTACCTGTTGGCTAGCATATTGTTTAAACGTAATATAGACAGCTATGTTCTTCCTTTTCTAAAGATTTTGAGCCATTATTTTGCATAGATTTTTGTCTAAAAGATTACTTTTATCTGCAGCCTTGGACTGTATATTGTAAACCACTTACTGGCACCTAAGCAAAGGGGGATTTTTCGTTTACCCAGTGTTTGTGATCAGTAATTTTGCTCTTTAAACTTTTATTAATCTAACTTCAGTGATCATTCTCTTATCACATCAAGTCTTCTTGGGATTGTATCTAATTTCCTGCATGGAGTTATTTCTTCACCTAGAATTAAAGCCGTTAATCATGTTTGGTTTACTGATTCCCATTTGCTTAGCAATCTTGACACCATTTTGCTTCTGTTTTGTCCTCTTCAAGGGCTACTGATGACTTGATTCATACAATCTATCAATGTCTGTTTTTTGGGGCCTGTTTGCCTTAATACTGAGGATAGTTTATGTCTGTCCTTACTGTTTGTTGTTCACAGCAGAATTATATACTAAAAAGAAGAGGGAAAAATGTAGATGTGCATGCCATCTATGCAGAATATCCATAATAATCAGTTTAAATCTCAGCTTGTTCTCATTATCTGCAATGTCTTTATGAGAGTATGATGACTGGGACATGATTGCTTGTCATAAATTAAGAGCTGCCTTGTGCCAGTGAAGTCTTGCACTTGCCTTCTTGCATGAGAAATATAAATAGAACTGAGTTAATAGGAAAAAATAGCTCAGCAGCTGGAAAGCAACTTTGAAGAAAAATGATGTTCATAGCCATTCAGCCAGTAGCTGGAAAAGCAGTTTTTATAAAACATATTTAATGTTTACAGTCACTCTGTGGCTGGGAAAAGTAATACTTTTAAAATATGTTTAATATTTAGAACCACTTGGTGGCCAAGAGAACAGCTCCTGCTAAAAAAGATATTTAATGTATAGAGTCATTTTGTGGTGAGGAAAAAGCAACTTCTTGTTAATTTTTAACATTTATTGCTGACCAGTGGCTGCTAAAGCAGCCATCAATACAGCATGTTTTATGATTACAGACGCTGTGTGCCTATATAGAAACAATTCCTACACATTTCAAGGCTACACCAAAACATGCCAGTATCTTTCCCTCTGCCAACAAAATGGGACAAGTACTCATAACACACTAATACACCTTGTCCTGAACCCCCTGTGCACTACTTGATACTGCAAAGCTTCTCAATGAATGCCAAAAAACCCTAATACTCAGTATCAAAACAGTCCCTGATCTGCCTGTTCAGTGGAAAACACAAAGAGTTGGTAGTTGGTTAAGTGTACACAAGTTCCTAGGTCTGAATCTAAAATTCTGCAGATGATTATCTCTAGAGTGTTGTCCGAGTTGTCATAATGAGAAGCTGCAAGGACAAAATTTCACCAGTTTCATATTAATGATTTCGCGGTCAGTCACTAGCCCCACCTTCTTTCACCCTTACAGCCCATGTGTAATCTGGTCTCTAAGAATTCTCCAAGCTTCTCCCTACCTTTGCCCTTACTGAGAAAAATTCCTTGATAATTACTTCAACAATCAATCAATCAATCAATCAATCAGTCTCATCTGCTTTCTCTACCTCCTGATAGATTCGCACGTTTTCTTTATACTGCACTATCTTTTGTCTAACCAATACAGTTTTCCAAAAGAGAAACTACTAAAAGCATCCGTATATCAACATTAACAAAAAAAACCCCAAAGCATAATTTTGGCTCTTTTAAGGACCAGGCTCATAGCGTAAGTGCACAGGTTCACCGTACCAACTCTACAATCATGTGGTTTATCTTAAACTGCGTGAGCAGAGATAAGGCACAGCATGTGCCCATGTTCACTGGAACTGAGAGCCACTCCAGGAACCCAATCTAAGTAAATCAGGGTGGTAGAGGGAAGGGCAGGATCAAGGGGGTTAACAGATCCGTCCTGGGGGTGTACTGTGGGACTAAAAATGGTCTGGTCAGGGTCAGCAGGGATAGGTAAAACACAGTCCTAGGGTTGCGGCAAGCAGCTGGGCTTTTCCAGCCCCAAGGCTGTGCTCAGAACAGGTACAGATTTAAGTAAATGTGCTAACCCATTCCCAGTCTAACTTAGTTTACTACTTAGATTGATCTAAGTGTAACATCTTCATGTACCCTTAAACTTTCAATATGACTGGTGTCCAATGTAGCATATCAGAGCAGATGGATCACTAGTCTAATATAGAACAGAAAATTTCTCTTTTCCAAAAATATGAATTTCATGTTCAATTTTTTTTTCTGTGCCACACCTCAGAATAAATATCTTGTAATATGCCACATTTTTGTAGAGGCAATAGTAGTAAAAAACAATCAACACATGTTAAATATTAATGCTCACTTCTACGTTTTTCCTGAGAAGTCAGTCTTGTGGCTTACCATAATAAATGTTTCACTATAAACTACTCTGTGAGAAAATGTTTTAAACTTCTTAGATGAACGATAAACTGCCAGCAAAGAAAAGGCAGGAGATAGCCTGTTATTTCATTAAATGAAACTAGGGATGTGAATGGTTAAATGATTAATAATTTAACTGATCAGCTCAGTGATAACAGGTTCTAGCTTATCAGATTTTGTTTAACCACGGGCCAGGAAGTCCAGGAGAGAAGTGGGGGAAGCAAAGCCCTACAGTGCCCCAGCAAGAACTGGAAGGCAGCAGGGCAGGAGAAAGGGAGGGTAAGAGGAATGAGGAGGAAAGAGAGGGGGGAGGAGAGGTAACTAATACCTGTAATTACAACAGGTTAAACATATATTTAATTGGTAATTACGTCCTTAAATGAAACTACATATAAGGACTAAGATTAAATTGTTGACAAAGTTTTAGTTGGTTCCAGCAGCCTATAGGATACACCAGTCAAAGGCTGTGACACTAGAAGACTTTTGCTTGCTTATACCATTGGTAGAATGTGCTTTGTTTCACGCAGGGGAAGAATATGGCATATGCAAGTTACTTTATCTACTTCATCAGAGTAGGTTTCCTTCCTAGAGCCAGCTTCCGGCCCTTTGAATTAGATGATGATATGTTCTGAATTACACATGCTGGCTATCCTGTCAAAGTAGTTTTAGAGCACGGCAGGTATCCAGCTAGTGTTATTTTCTTCTGAAGGGAGAGCTTGGAAATGGTTAGAAAGTAAACAAAGAAGTCTGAATCATAAGCAAAGTGGGATGACTTTGGGAAAAGTTGACAATCTTCTTCTGAAAACTACACTGTCTTCACTGATAATCAGGAAGAAGGTTTTGAGAAAAGAGGTGCCAAATTTCTTGATAATGAGGCAGGAGAGATGCCTTTTAGAAATATTGTTTTAATGATCTAAAATCCATACAAAATAGCAGCATGGAGGTTAATAAAGGCTCAGATTGAGCTTGAAGGACAAGATGAAATTTCCTTATCGAAATAAATGTGCGTTAGCATGGTGCTCTCAGGCAACATATTAGAAATTTGTATCTCAGAAATCCCCCTAAAGATTCAATGGATTTTAGAAGCTAGTCTTTTTTTTTTCCCCCCCTTCTTTCTCAGGAAAAATAGAAAAAATTCAAACAAACATCACTATACAGGTTATTATTCTGTCCACATAGGACTTTGTTACGTCTTACACTTCAAGCTAAACAAATGCTGATCAGTGTTAGTGCTAGGTCAAGTTTGGAGCAGTCATATGTTCAGGCCAGCAGAGGCTTGGAGGACTGAAAGGTTAGAATTCCCTGTCTTGGGCTTCCCCTTTGCCCCCTGCTGCCCAGGTTTCCCTCAGTTTCCTATGCCCCCAGGGCTCCTCCTCTGTCCCAGGGGAGCAAGCAAGGTAGGGTTAACCTGTCCACCTGGCCCCTGCTGCTACTGCCACTGGGATGCTTCTCTTATTCAGGCTGACCCAAGCCCAGAGAGCACCAAGGGTGGTGGCAGTACCTGGACAGGCAGGTTAACTCTTCCCTTCCCTTTCCTGCCTGCCTGCCCCCCCCGAGGACAGGTGGCACAGGAAGCCACAACCAAGCAGGTGGAGCAGGGAGCAGGGATCTTGGATGCTGGGGAGAGAGGGCAGTGACTCTGATCTGAACCAGAGAGAGAAGCGAGGGGGCAGTGGCTGCGGGCTGTGTTTACAGTAATGCATAGCCTATGGTGATACACATTAGTGTAATACAAGCTGGGTAACATGGGTCAGAGATAAACCTGCTGTGATGTGGCATAATTTAAGCCACCTAAAGAACGCTTATACTTAGTGTCAGGTGTTAATGTGTGGACAATCCAGGGATTAAGAGCTCCAGCAGCTGCCTAAAATTAACATGCAACAAGTTCCAAATGGCACATGCACACGTGTATGCAACGCAGCGCTGGACACTTCTAAAAGCACCTGGGGCTGCATCACATACTTTTGTATAAACAGCAAAATACACGTCAGTGCTGAGAAAATGGCAGCGGTGCACTTTTGAACTTACCACCACCATTTTCTTAGAACTAATGTGCATTTCGCTGTTTATACACATGGATGTGGCGCAGCAGCAGGTGCATCAGTTTACATTGTCTGCAGACTCGATTAATCAAATCTTCTCCAACAGACTGGATTTCTGGCATGTTGGAGCAGACAACCTTATCTGTATAAATTCCCATAGATTCCAATACAGGGGTAACTGGAGTGAGGTCAGCAGAAAGCATGAACCTGAGCATACAGTAGCAAAATGAGCTACCAAATATGGCTGCAGGTTTTCTCTATTGAGAAGGCTCAGGGCAGTGCCTATGGACATATATTTCCACTCCTAAGTAGAAAATAAAAGTGGAAGGAAGGGTTCCCTCTGTTGATTGTACCACTTCTTTCCCCTTGCAAGGAAGAGGAATAGAGATGGGTTCTGGCCAACTCTCTTCAGTTCAGGGACTCAAAACTGAAGCACAAGGACAGATGGGACTCATGAACCTATGAGAAAGTTGTATCTCAGAACTCCAACCCAATGCTTATATAAACAGGGGGTAAATGATAGGGGATTCCAGCAGCAGTCAGTAAATTAAAGCTCAAACAAAGATTAATTCTACATCACATATTCAATTTGGCTGAATTTCGACTCAGATGCAACTTCTTTACAAAGAGGACTTCAGAGGAGAGGGGGTGGGAATGAGTATAGAATGCCCATATCTTTTGTTTTAGTAGGCTTCCCTCTAGAATAAAACCAAACATTTTTTTTAAATGCAGTTCATATGGTGGGGTTCAGTAGAGACAGCCTGAGGATTGATCCCAGTGCATGGGGACCAGCTGAGGTCATACAGAGCCCAATCCAGGTGTGCTGGTCTGATCCTGGCATGCAGGTTCTGATCTGGCCTGAGGAGATACCGACACTACTCAGTTGGCTCAAAAAGCCAAAAGGTTGAATACTGAACATGGATAGTTACAGGTGACAAAAGACATTTCTGTATTCTATTGCTATGTAGGATCTAGGAGCTGAGAATGTGACCTAATTTAAGTAACAAATAATTGCTGGTTGGATTCTAAACCTGTACCAAGGTCACTTTCTTCTCTTTAAAAAAAAAAAAATCTTTTCTGGTAAATTTTAACCTGTCTTAGAGGAAAAGGGTTGCTGCTGTGAATGCTCTTTTCAGAGGCATAGAAAACAATTGAAGGACATAGGGTCCTAGCAGGAATCAGAGGACAAGCAAAGGACATCTTTCTGCAGATTGTGATCTGTTGCCTCCTATTCAAAAGGAAAATGTATTAAAACTTGAGTAGCATTATGGATCAGGCAAAATATCCAGTTGCATCTCATATAGTCATGGAGACCCAGATCTATAAAAATATCTGGGTGTCTAATTCCTAAATCAATAGCAGCTAGGTAAATACAGAGGGATTACAGGGCTAAGGGTCTCTGTCAGTCTGGGCCCCAGTACTCAATACAATGTAATGCTTTGCATTACCTAAAGGCTGCTCATCTTGCAATAAAATGGCTGACTAACTTGTTCCGTGCATGCAGCTATCAGCAATGTGAATTAACAGTGGAAGTAGTTTGACTGGTTTTTATTTTTCCCCTTTATTTTTGATTAAGAACCAGGGAAAGGTGGCAAAGTAGTTATGGCATCCCATATCAGCTCCATAGGAATAAGTGTGAGCACCACTCTATTGGCTGCACCCATTAGTCCTAGGTATAAATGGGTACCTACATAGGCATATTCAGGATTTTTAAAGAAGTAGTGAGGGAGCAGTGATCAGAGAAGCAAGGTTGGCTTTCATTCCCTGCTCCCATACCTCTTTCACAGCCCGCTACCATGTCCTCAAAGTAGGTAAGAATTCCCTTCCCTCCACCCCAACTCCTGGCACCCTTTCCCTCCCACCTCTATGCTCAGAGGTATGTCCCCTTTCCTTCCTTCTCATTCACCCCTCTACCCTCAATACTTATGCTTCCGGGCACGGAAAGACCCTCCTACCACCACTGCTGTCCTGACCATCCCTTTCCTGCTCCAGCCAGGGCTACTGGGGAATACTGCATGGCAGGCTGGGCTCAGCTAGGGACAGCTGCATCAGGTGAGCTCCCCCTCCCTACCCTGCTCCTGGGCTAGCAGGGAACACTCAGGGAGACCAGGCTGGGTGGGGAAACCCACACCCTGCTGCTGCTCTCCTCAGCTAAGCCTGGCTACCCATGCCTGGCTGGAGCAGAGGAGGGGCAGCTCTGCAGGTGGGAAAGAGGAGAAATAGGAAGGGCGGGAGGGGAGGTGATAGTGAGGGGGAGTGACAGTGAGGGGGAAAAGAGAGGGTGCTGACAGCAGGGTAAGAGACAGATTCTTACCTCCTTTGGGAACTTAAAGTCTCAAGCTTCTTCATTGTGGTTCATAAAGTGATGTGACCACAGCATCCACTCTGGATCTACTCCTGAGTACCTGGTCATTCAAACCAGGGAGTGAAATGTGGTCAGATGCAACAAATCACATTACTTCTTGGTATGTCATGGGCTGCAGTAACTGCCATATCTTGACCACATAGGCCTGCCACTTCCATTGGAATTACTTTTTGTGTTGACTTATGATTAATGATATTGTTATCATAGGCTGTACTTGTCTATATATAATTTTGTTACCTGCTAAAAGAAAGGACTCAAAAAATCCAAATGCTTTTCCATCACTAATTAAATTCACTGCATTTTAATGTGCTGTTTAAAACTGATTACATTCTTTCAACCCACTCCTTAGATCAGGAATGCATCATGAGCTCCAAATAATCATGCAAACAAATTTAAAATTGTATACCACACAACAACTTGTGTAGTATGTTTTTAACCATGTTTACTTCTAGGACCAGCTACCCAAACTTAATGAAATACACTGTGTGGTTAGCAGGCCAGCAGAAGCCCCTGGTATGATTTGAGACATATAAAACCTTAGCAATTGTTCAGAATGGGCATTTTAAATTATAGCCTAGGAGGTGTTGAGTAGCTCTGACTTGTGACTTTGTGACAGAAGAGGAAGTCATTTTGAAATGAGTCAGAAAACTGTAATAAAACAGAAGCAGCAACCAAACATACACAACACACATTTGGAAGTGACAGAGCACACAACATAGAACTGAACTAAACTTCTCCTGCCCAGAGTCCAGCTAAGGCCTAATCCATACTCCCTTTCTGAAGTACAATTATTGTTTCTAGAAGCATGTTACAGAGATTTAGAGGATATGAGATGAGCACACAGTTTGTGACTAGAAAGAAGACAGATAGAGGGAGGTGTTCCAGAGACTGGAATGTTTTTATTGTCACACACTTACCAAGGACTGTGTGAATCGAGGGTGGTGGTAGGTGTGTTTCATCCCAACTCTCTACCGCAGACAGATAAGTTGGTGTAAAAGGATGGGAAAACAAAACAACTGTCTGCAAACATCCCTCTGACAGCATTCCTCCCAATCCTAGACCCAACCTGTTTGAGATATCTGGCCTACTGCACTGTATTGCCCTAAGCACACTTATCTCTATCCCCCATGCCAATTAACCTAAAAGCCACAGGTAGCTATGTGTACTTAACAGAAAAGAGAAAGAACTTGACTATAACAAGAAATGACAAAAATAATATTGCAATGTGTATATTCTTAAATGCAGGCGTTTTCTATGTCCTAGATATTAATTCTGGGAGCTACATATCCACGTCAGGATCCTCGGTAAGAAATTAACATTAAAAATAAGCAACAAAGATTCAAGAAGAGTAAAGTTCTTACTCACCCACTGGAGACATTTCTGGGACACTGGCAACATAGGGTCCATCCAGGAACTTTGGCTCATTATCATTAATGTCCTGCACTTTGATGATGAACTCTGATTCAGGCTCCAGTGGTTTCTTGGTATCTATATCCACGGCCTGAGCACGGAGTGTGTAGAAAGGCTTTTCTTCTCGATCAAGGCTCCTTATGGCATGTATATCCCCTGTGGTCTCATCAATAGTAAAAACTGTGCCAGCTCCATCTCCTGAGAGGGTGTATTTAACAGTGCCCACTCCCTTGTCCAAGTCAGAATGAAGCTGTAGAACAGAAAAAAAGAAGGAAGGTATGATGAGGGAGTCTCATTAATGATCTGTTCCTGCCTGAAAGGCAGCCACATATTTTTGTTCCCTCCTTCATACAATGCTGGTCATCAAAGTACCTTGGGAAAAGGTGTCATAACCTCTTAATTATTGGTAAGGATAAGAGGAAACTACTGGCAATGCATCAGTGAATGTTTTTTATTAGTTAATAATATCTACATAGGAAACATTTTAAAATTCTCATTGACTGGACTCCTATAAACTGCTCATTAGAAAAACTAAAACCTTAGCAGGTTTAAGGTTTTGTCAAAAATGTAAAGCTACAATCAAAGTTGTCAAAAAGTGTACTATTGCTTTTAGCAAACCTAGTCTTAACTTTTTGCAAGTATCAGTTGGTTTGTGAACATACGTAAAAAACATGAGAGAGATATTTGGCTGTCTGAGTTTTGCTTTCTGATCATGGGCTTGTTTACACCCTAAACTCAAAGTCCAACTTAGTGTGCAACTTAGTATGAATTCAGCGCATTATATTTTGGTTCTAAGTAATACTGGAAGTCATCATTAGATGTGATACTGAGAGTCAGACTGTCCCTTTCCACTTCCACTTCGCTACCTCATTGGCTTCAATGTACAAACACCAAGTATTTCTTAATCTCTTTTTCTGTGCATGTTATTATACTCCTTATTATAATCCTAGCAGGATGTTGGGGAAATAACTATAGTTACGGATTCAAACTTTCTTGTACACATCTGTCAGTCCACTGGAACAACAATAGTTTATTTTCATGGTAGAAAAAACAAGCAAGCTTTACAGGACAGAAAAACTTTGCTTTGGTCAGTTGTTGGAACTGTGTCTTAACAGAAAAAGGGTCTTAATCCCAGTTTGTGGGATCCCTTCTCCAGATGCTTTAACTGTGTTAGACTCATGCTGTTGTTCCAGCTAAAAAACTTTAATGGATGTTAAAAGTTACATCAAAGTGGTATCAACTCCCTGGTTTTCCATAGGCTAAAAACAAATATACCTTTTCAGAGTCTGAGACCATTATTCAAATAATACTTTGTGCTTTTTCCAGCTAAAACCAAATACACAGACCTTTTGTGCTGGATAAATGTTGAAAACAAGCTTTCAAGGTGCGCCAAAGTGAACTCCCTTAAACAGTATGATCAGGGGCTTATGGATATGAGCTTTATTTAAATGATGTAGTGTTCAAGGTAAAACTCAGTAAAAGAAACGCAGGACATGAAAGTAGATTAAACAGAAAATGCATTACTAAAAACTAGCTAAACAGTTCCGGAAATGGGTAAGAAGCTCAGTTACAAAGAAAGAGGTAAAGACACTTAATAACATTTATAGCCTGTTCTCTTGAAATTAAATCTAGGACCTTGTGACTAAAAAGGAGGTCATGGTTTGTGGGATAGAGAGGGAGTGTGTGTATGTGGTAGACATGCATGCACACATGTATGTACTACCCTCCTTTCATGTTTTCAACCCAACCCTTCTTGTCGGAGCTAATAGGTGACTGAGCCTCCATTAGAGCTGCCCCACAGGTGGATTTTTAAATGACATCATCAGTTGAGCAGAGGTTTTCATCCTCATTGGGCACTGGGTGCATTGTGAATAGATTAAAAGGCAGTTTACCCAGGCTCCGCTGGGAGTCAAGCATCCCCTTTCTTTGTGGAATGAAACGATAATGGCTTCAACCTTGACATAATTAATGCTTCTCTTCCTCATCCTTTAATTTATGTGGCTCACATGCACCGTGCTGAGCCATTATACCCTGGTCAGTTAAAACTAATATTTTCTTCTACTTTGCAAGTTTAAAGTTACCAAAAAATAAACAAACAAAAAGAAACAACACAGAAAACTCCCAAACAAGTTTTAAAATCATAGAATCATAAAAATCAAAGAGTCGGAAGGGACCTAGACAGATCATCTAGTCCGACCCCCTGCCATGGGCAGGAAGGAGCACTGGAAGTGGCAGGGGTCATAAGACCCCAGCCAGGTCTCCTCTTGAAGATCTCCAGGGAAGGTGAGAGCACCACCTCTTTGGGAAGCCTGTTCCAGGCTCTGGCCACCCTTACAGTGAAGTAGTTCTTCCTAATATCTAACCTAAACCTA
>NW_017728886.1:134834947-134836141 GCF_001723895.1 Crocodylus porosus
TCATATTCATCCTGGAGTCAATCCTGACTCCAAGATCCCTCTCTGCCTCTGTGGTGCCGAGAGCGTCAGCCCCTAACCTATAACCATAATGCTAGTTCCCTCTCCCCAGGTGCAGCACCCTGCACTTGTCCTTGTCTGAACCTGTTCAGATCCACCCACTTCTCTAACCTATCCAGGTCTGCCTGGACGCGGTCCCTGCCTGCCAGTGTATTCACTTTACCCCACAGCTTGGTATCATCAGCAAACTTGAACAGGGTGCTTGCCACACCCTCGTCCAGGTCTCTAATGAAGATGTGAACAACACCAGCCCAAGGACCGAGTCCTGGGGGACTCTGCTGCCCAAACCCTCCCAGGTTGACGTCACCCTCTTAATGTATAAAAAAACTCTCTTAATGTATAAAAATCTTAAAACTATGGATAAATATGTTCTGAAAGATTTGTCAATGAAATGAACAGCATGTGTTTCAGTTTTACCAGGTGATTTAGCCTCTTCCGTTATCCTAGTAACTTCGATTACCAAAGGCCATGTCAGGGTGTTGTTACATTAATTATGTGTTAAGGATTCTTAAAACAGGATTGCCCACTTATTAGGACAGGAAAACATGAGCTAAGAGCCCTATGAGTCACTAATCAGGCCAGAAGGGCAGGATGGTCTGATCTTTGAAGGTGGACTTGCAGGGGAAGAAGGTTGCAGATGGTCCAAGCCAGTGTGGGGCAGTGGGGCCAATATTGGGGGGAGCTAATGATCCTGGGTGGCAGTGAGGGCTGGCAGGGTCACTATCTGGGCTGCCTACACCACCCCAGAGAGCAAGCAAGCTGGGGAGCTGTAATAGGGGGCCTTCTCAAGGCCAATTTAACCGTGTCCAGCCCACCTGTTTCTGGGCTAAACACCTGCATTCTCGCTTGCCATGCCTTGTTGGTAATTAATTAATAGATGTTAATAAGCGGGAGGCTGTCCATTTCCTGCCCCGATGCCAGGGGGCACTATCTGCGGCTCCATTCCTCCCCTGCCCTGCAGCCCAAGCCTCGCAGATGGCATCTCAATATTATCATCATCACTGACCCCCCACACTGGTCCCTAGAATCCTCTTGATTGAAACTTGCCTGGATTTCTATCCTCAGGTGGTCTCATCCGCCTTCATACTGGGCAGCATAGCTCACTGAACCGTTTCCCCTTTGGGTGTGGTCCCCCCC
>NW_017728886.1:134836995-134842242 GCF_001723895.1 Crocodylus porosus
TACTTGTCAAAGATGACAGGAACCAGGGACAGTAAGATCCAGGTGAAGTCACAGCAGGACCCTAAACAGCAAGGCTTGCCTGGGTCCATCCCCCCATCTGAAAGTCTCTGTCTAGCAGAGGCTTCTGGCCTGCAACCATGGGGTTGTTTGTGCCTCCCTGAACCAGAGCAGGAAATTCATGTAAGAGCAGGGAGCTGAGGGTGGGGAGGCAGGGGAGAACAATGAATGATCACTCCAGTCCTCGGGGCCAGGCTGGCTGCTGCTGTATCCTGTGGTCTGGCCATGTGGTGCAGAGCAGCCGAGCAGGAATGTGGGGAAAGCAGCAGTGAGGGCAGAGGGGTAATGGAAGTGAGCAGGCTTGGGGGAGCACCAGGCCCACTTTGGTGTCCTGAGGCCAGCACCAGTGGGACCCAGACCGGGGTGGCAAGAGTGTGGGGTGTGGGCTAGCAGGGTCTCTGTGGAGCCAGGCTGGGCTGCACCAGCAGGGAGAGAGAGGAGCTGGCTCAGCTCCATAGAGTCCCTGCTGGCTGGAACCCCACATTCCTGCCACCGCTCTGTGGACCCTGCTGGCACTGGTCCCAGGACACCAATATGGGCCCTGTGCTGTCTGGCTGTCACTGGTTCCCATGCACCTGATCACTCTCAGTGCCCCCTGCCCCAGCCCTGCAGTACAGGTGGGGACCAAAACAAGCAGCCACAACCCTGCGTGCCCCACACTTGCCTGTCTGAGCTGAGCAGCAGTGGCATGGAACAAACTGCTGCTAGAGGAGGACGGGAGGAAGTGATCCCTCCCCTTCCCCACAGCCATTGCTTCCTGGTGCAGCTGCCTGAGCCCTCATGGGGCTGTTCTGTGTCTCTGCTGTCTCTGGGCTTCCCTATGGGGCATTGGTGGCAACAGAGAGCAGGCACAGGCAGCCCCATGCAGGCTTCAAGTGGCTGCACCAGGAAACACCAGGAGCAGGAGGGGGAGGAGGCACTTTTCCCCTGCACTGAGCAGCAGCTTGTGCCACACTGCCGCTGCTAAGCCCAGGTCCTGCACCAGCTCCAGGCTCACCTGTTGGGGCTGAGCCACAGCAGCAGTGGCAGCAGCAGCTGGGAAAAAACTGCCACTCAGCATGGGGGAAAGCACCCTTCCTCCCCTCACTGCCACTGGGCAGTTTTGGTGCAGGTGCCTGGAGCTTGTGCTGTGCTAGGCTGCAGTGCAGCTTCTTCATCACCACTTGTGAGCTGCCCTGAAGCTGCTACACAGTCACTGCTGCTGTGCTGGGCAGCCCAGATGTGGCAGTGAAGGAGCTGCACCACAGCCTAGCGCACTGCAGGCTCCAGGCGGCAGCGCCAAAAACTAACCAGCTGTAGCGGGGGTGGAGGGGAGGGTGCTTTTTCCTGTGTTGAGCAACTGTTTCCCTCCAGCTACTGCTGCCACTGCCACCGCTATTCTGGCTCAGCCTTGATGAGCAAGCCCGGAGCTGCTACAGGGCCCAGGCTCAGGAGCAGCAGCACAGGACAAACTGCTGCCCAGTGTTGGGGAAAAGCAGCCCCTCCCCCTCCTGCTGCTTGTGCTTCCTGGTGTAGCCACTCAGAGCCTACACAGGGGTACCTGTACCTGCTCTCTGCTGCCACTGCTGCCTCATGGGGCAGCCCAGAGGGGGGAGTGACACACGAGAGCCTTGCATAGCCTCTGAGCAGCTGCACCAGGAAGCGCCAGACACAGAGAGGGGGAGAGGTCACTTCTCTTCCCCAGCAGCAATTTGTTCCATGCCACTGCTGCTCAGCCCAGACGTTCATCCCCCATACCCACCCACCCACCTACAACTTCCCACAAACCCCACACACACCCACATCCCTCGACTTCCCTTCATACCCCACACAGTATACAAGAGTAAGACTGTATTTGAGCTATTATGCATCACTTCTACATATACAGCACAAACGCACACAAATCAGGACAATTTTTTAAAATTAAATTAAAATATATTATTATGGGTGTTTGATTTTTAGTATACAATCAGGTTTTTTCCCCCTAAGATGGCAAACCCTCTTTCCCAAAGAAGTACTTCCAGGGGCAAGGGAAGGACTTCTGGTGGCAAAGGTCAGAGTTTAGGGGTGGGACTTCCAGTCCCAAGATGGCAACCGGGGCAGAGCTTCCATCAAGGGGCAGAGCTACCCATGCAGCCCTTGACAGCTTGCCAAAACTTGGTAATGGCTCTCTACCCGAAATAACTGTTTACCCCTACCCTAAGGGCAGTACTCTAAGGGCAGGTCTGAGCACTGCGTATTACAGGGGGCCATTAATTCTGAATGTGGGACTGCTCAAAGCATATGTTAAGTTTAACATCCACTAATATTCCTTAAATTTAGTATGTGTTAATTATAAGGTGTAACTATACCCTACTATAGTTTGGAAGTAATGATTTGCCAACAGAGAGAGATATACCAGGCATATCTTGTCTGCTTCTTTCCTTAGACATTAGACCTAGCACTGGAGGCTGACAGTTATTTCTATTTATCACTATTGGAGAGTCTATATCAAAATTGTGATGAATCAGGCTGTTGTGTACATGTAGCCAGGAGTGTGCATTCTACCAGAGATGAATAAAAATCCCTGTGCAGGAATGGGACCACAACAGGGTTCTTGAGATAATGGAAGAGTAAAAAATAAATAAATGAATACATTTAAAAAGTGGAAGCAAAAATAAGTATACAAGTCTGACCCTTCAGAGGCACCAAATTGAGAACACATTACACTCTGAAGAGTTAAGATTTCAGCTATTAAAAATATGCTTGTTGTATTCCACACCAACAATGGACCAGATCCCATGCCTGAATAAACAGGTATCTCCAATAATTTCAATAGAGAACTGCTCTATTATATTAGCTGAGGACCTGATGCTTCATGTACATTTAATCAAAATATCCTACCATTTTGATTTTGCTACAAACAGATTAAAACCTATTGCTGAGCAATGGGCACATCTGGCACTTATTTTCAAACCCTTTTTAAGGAATGCAAATTATGGAGTTATTTGGAGATCCAAAGTGTCTCCCTAATTAGTACAGTGCAATAAACCATCACTCATTTCAATTGAACCCTGTAATAAAAGGCAAAGCACATTACACAGCTGCACCACCTAACCTAAATCCCATTATCTGACTGAGTTAGGAGTTCATTTAGATTTCAAACAACAAGTTGCTTTGGAAAACAGCTGTTTAGGTGATTGGACTATAGTTCTGAAGCATCCAGACAGCTGTTGGGTGGTGGTGGTGGTGTTGTTCCCCGAGTCAGTTCAGATGATGAGTGAAAATCAGTTACCAGGAGAGGCAGAAGATTTGCATCTGCTGGGCTTGCACAACAGTACAAGCTGATCTTAACTTTCATTGCTTCAAACTTTACCAAAAGCAGTTTAGTCTACACAGTAAGTGCTTGCTATTCAGTCTCTGATTTATATGTTGCAAACTGCATTGCACTGGAAGAAGAGACATTTGTTCTTGTCTACTCCAAGTTGAAAACTGCACATAAAATTTGAGAGAGTACACTTTTTTATCACTGTGTCCAGCAGTAATTTCATTCTTTTATCACATTTTTTTCTTCCTGCTTTTATTTATTTCCTAATTCTTGCTTTTCTGCTATTTGAGCAAAACTAAAGGGCAAGAAAACAGACTCCCAAATCTTAACTAAAAGCAGAAGCTCTGTTTAAATTTTGGAGTCACTTGAATTTATTGTTACACTACAGTACAAATTATTGCATCCACACCAATTTCCTTTGCTATTATGTTTCCTTTATAAATCTTCAACACTAAAAAATGGCATGAAGCTTTGAAAATATGAAGGATTCATTCCCAGGATTATTTAAATTGGATCTCTTGCTTTCTCTCTTTCTCTACCCCACTAACAGACAGTTAATTTTTAATGTCAGGTCTTTGTTTAGGCAAATCTATCCCAAATGTAAAGTTAATGATTTCTTACAGCAAATACTGTTACTGCAAAAACATGAATATTTTTCTGTGTGATAACAAAAAGACAGCGATTAATAAAAGGAACTCTAAAATTGGTGTCATATCACAATCTGTTAATCTATACAGCAAAATGACATGCACTCTCCAGGAAGGCGGTTATTTAAAAAAATCAGATCATATATCACTGAGACCATGGAGTTCCTTGTTAATGAACTTTGCTAATTCTACCTGAAAATAAGTGTATTATCTTTTGTCAATGAACTGGTCACTGTTCTACTCTGGACCCAAGAACTAGTATGCCATTCTGCTCAGTGCTTGCTAGACCTGGTCAGTGTATTGGTTCCTCTGGAGTGGTAGTGGATGGGTTGGTATCAACCTGGAAGAGAGTGGGTAGTGGGGTCCCACAGGGCTCGGTCCTTGGACCGATACTCTTCAATGTTTTCATCAGTGACTTGGATGAGAGAGTGAAGTGTGCTCTGTCCAAGTCTGTGGATGATACAAAACTGTGGGGAGAAGTGGACACACCGGAAGGCAGGGAACAACTACAGGCAGACCTGAACAGGTTGGACAAATGGGCAGAAAACAATAGAATGCAATTTAACAAGGAGAAATGCAAAGTGCTGCACCTAGGAAGGAAAAATGTCCAGCACACCTACTACATAGGAAATAACCTGCTTGGTAGTACAGAAGTGGAAAGGGATCTTGGAGTCCTAGTAGACTCCAAGATGAACATGAATCGGCAGTGTGATGAAGTCATCAGAAAAGCTAACTGCACTTTATCATGCATGACAAACAGAACCAAGGAGGTGATATTTCCTCTCTATGCAACACTGGTCAGACTGCAGTTGGAATACTGCATCCAGTTTTGGGCACCACACTTCAAGAGGGATGTGGATAACCTGGAGAGGGTCCAGAGAAGGGCCACTCATATGGTTAAGGGCTTGCAGGCCAAGCCCTACGAGGAGAGACTAGGGCACCTGGATCTCTTCAACCTCAAGAGACGGTTGAGAGGCAACCTTGTGGCTGCCTATAAATTCATCATGGGGGTGCAGAAGGGAATTGGTGAGGCTCTACTCACCCAGGCACCCCTGGGGGTCACAAGAAATAATGGCCATAAGCTAGCAGACAGCAGATTTAGACTGGATATTAGGAGGAATTTCTTCACAGTTAGAGTGGCCAAGGTCTGGAATTTCATAGATATCAGGGCTGGAAAGGACCTCGGGAGATCGAGTCCAGCCCCCTACCCAAAGGGCAGGAAGTCAGCTGGGGTCATAGGATCCCAGCAAGATAAGC
>NW_017728886.1:134842342-134855798 GCF_001723895.1 Crocodylus porosus
GCCAATTTCCCAGCCAGCAGATCGTGGTGGAGCCAAGGCCACAACTGGCCAGTTTGGCCAAGAGGTGATCATGGGATACCAAATCAAAAGCTTTTTTGAAGTCAAGATATATGACATGAATCTCTTCTCCCTCGTCCAGGTGATAGGTCACCCGGTCATAGAAGGAATGGGCTCCCAAGAGAGGTGATGCTCTCCCCTACCCTGGGGGTCTTCAAGAGGAGGTTGGATGGGCATCTGGCTGGGGTCATCTGAACCCAGCACTCTTTCCTGTCTATGCAGCGGGTCGGACTCAATGATCTATTGAGGTCCCTTCTGACCCTAACATCTATGAATCTAGTTTAACATTCTGCCTATAGCCTGTAGCTATGATTTTGCTTCTGTGGAAGGTGAACATCCCCATAATGCACTTAGTCATCTGTGCAACGTATCTGCACAGAGAGAGTACATTTGAGAGAAATGTTTTACTAAGCCACACAGGCAATTATCTCTCATCCTTAAGAATGAGATTGGATTACTCCTGGCTTAGTCATAAACGTTACTGGTGGCCATAAAATTACCCACTCCCTTTCAAAATAAAGCCATGGTAGTTCTCTCAATAATTTCTTACAATAGTGAATTTATTATGCACCACAGTCATCCCATGGAACCCACTGCTTCAGAAGGTCATGTTTTTCTATAGTTTCTTCTAGCTTTAGCAGAATATTTTCAGGGCTTGACTAATGAAGGAAATCTCTGGATGGTGCCTGTGTAAATGAATTTGTACCATCCTGCTAAAGAAATAATCTACACATTAGGAGATTCTCTACTTGGTATTCCATGCTATTTAACCCTATGGAACTATCTTTCCTTGGCTACATGCTTCATTTGATTGCCAACAACAGTGCAAGAACAGCCCCCTATCAAGTAAACTCAGGAGGTCTCTAAAAGCCTAATGTAGGTATAAAACCACACTTTCCTAACTAAGAGCTGTTTGTGCTTTAGAAATACCTTTTGTTTCCCAGAGGAAAAACATCCACACATTTCTAAAGTATACAATGGTGCCTCACAGGGATGAACAAGGACGCTCGTATGAGAAAAAAACAAAATAGACCACCGTACTATGTTCTAAAATAGGAACTACAGAATAAAAGGCTAACATTTCATAGAGCGTCATGAATTGAAGATCCTTCAGCTATACATATATTGAAGTCCTACTGAATTCATGGAAACAGTTTTCTATTCAAGGGTTTCAGTATAAAGGGATAGATTTCAACATCTGTTTGATGGTTAACATGAGTTTATAGGCTTCTTTGAATAAGGGCCCTATTGTCAGAATAACTTAATTGAGTCTCATCTTTATAATGAATCCATAATGTGGCCCCATAGACAATAAATCAGCATCTTAATCATTTCTGCATACTGTATCATTTGTGTTACACTGGACACTAGATATACATCAGGAAGTGCCAGCTCCACATGAGACTGAAGCCATGGCATCCTTGGCACTCAAGTTCTTCAGGGAGTAAATGTAGGCCACAAGGTAGGCACAAAGGAAGTATGAGTTAAACATGAGTTAAAAATTACATGGAAGGCGACAGGGTGCAGCTATTCTAAAAAATCCTTAAATTGAACACATACAAAGCTGGTAAAATAAAGAAAAAAAATAAGGATGGTAAAATCAAACCTGGTATAATGGGTACGAAAGGCACATAGGAATGTTGTAATTAACTTGATTAATAAGAAAATTGTAAGATGGGCAATGATGTATTCTTGATGTATGCGTTTCTAGAAGACTGAAATAGAAACATGCTTTGTATTTGACTTTAAGTCTGCTCTATTCCTGCTGTCATCTTGGATGATGGTATGAAAAGCTACACTAGGTTTATACTTATTGGACGCATCTACACACATGTCATTAGGGGGCAGCAATAAACTACCGAGCTTATTGCTCGGTAGTTTATTGTTCTGGGGAAGTTCCTGGACACAGTTTACATGTGAACCCAGAGAGCAGCACACTGAGCCAGGCAGCAGCAGCCCTGGCTGGCAGTGGAGCCTGGGGGTTGGTCAGTCTGCCAGCCCAGGGCTGCTCAGTGTGCTGAGGAGGAACTCGTTGGGGCACAAGGGTACAGACAGCCCCCTCACTGAAGCACCCTTGTGCCCCAGGCAGCCAGCTCAGTGTCTGCACATGTGCTGCAGCATGAAAAAACTGCGCAAGAGGGTAAGACTTGTAAATACTGCTGTGGAGTTTATTAGTTTTGTGTGCCCTAATAGACGCACACATGTAGATGCCGAGACATTTATTGCACAATTAATTAGTCAACTGCTCAGTAAAGGTCTTGTGTAGATGCATCCATTGAGTACTTATGGGCTTGTTAAAACTGCATTGTAGCAGGACCTAAAAGGCCACTGAAGGCAACAGCACCACACTTGCTGTACTCATTGCACCTCAATAGTTTGCTATTATGTAACAGATCAAAATCATAGAAAAATATAGAGTTGGAGGGAGCCTCAGGAAGTCATGTAATTTAACCCTCTGCTCAAGGCAGGGCCACACCTAAGTAAGTCATGCCAATAAAATATTTACATAACCTGCTTATAAAAACTATCAAGGATAGAGACTTCAGAACATCTCTGGGTAGCCTATTACAGTGTGTCACGGGGCGGGGCCCCAGGAGTGGCCGTGATCTCTCCTGCGCCCCTACCGTGCCAAGTTGCCCTTCTAGCACCCTCGTCTCGCCCGCCACGTCTTTGCTGTTTATATAAAATTAATGGGAGGCTGCCTTTCCTGGGCTTCTCGGACCCGGTGCTCTTGCCCTCTACGGATATCTCTTGGTGCACCCACCCTAGGGCGTCGCGTGGCTCCTTCCACCCCCAATACCACCCCCAATCCTCGCCGGTGTTCTGGACGTTCTTATGTCTGTATGCTCGCCCCTACCTGGGGTCTCTCAATACACGCACCCCCTCTCTCTGGGGTCTCTCAGTATGCGCACCCAATATACTCGCCCCTCCCGGGCTTCTGTTCACCCTCTCGCCCTTTTCCGCGCTTCTCTCCTATAAACGCCCTTTCCAGGGTCTTTCCACTATAAGCTCCCCTCCCGGGGCCCCTCAGGATGACAATATGTACGCACCCTCTCCAGGCCTGTCAAATGTACATGGAGCCCTGTCCAGGCTCTTACTCTCAAGCTCGGCCCTCTCCGGCTTCTAATCACATGCTCAGCCCTCTCCGGCTTCTATTCTGTACACATCTCATCTCCATCAGGTCCCTTTCCGCACGTCCACCCCTCTCCAGGCTTGTTCTCGTGTGCTCAGCCCTCTCTGGCTTCTAATAGCACGCTCAGCCCTCTCCGGCTTCTATTCTGTATGCGCCTCGTCTCCATCGGGTCCCTTTCCGCACGTCCACCCCTCTCCAGGCTTGTTCTCGCACGCCTGCCCCTCTGCGGGACTTTAATTACGCACTCGCCCTTCTCTGGGGCTTTGCAAAGGTAGGGTGCCAACCGCTCGCCCTGGAGCCTCCTATTATAATCTGACCTCCCCAGGGCTTCCCATTCCCATGTGCTTGCCCACTCTGGGGCCTACGCGGCGCTTCTCGCACCCCCTCCGCCCTCTCTGGGGCCGGGGTCACCACACCCCACAACATCGTGCCTCTGTCCGGTGCTTACCCGCAGTGCCAGCTCCGGTACCAATTGCTGTGCCCTCCCAGGGCACCCAGGAACACCCCCCCACTCCACTGGGGAGCTGCTAATGAGGCCTCCTCCATCCCCTACAGCCTCTCCCAATCCTCCGGTATTACACAATCACTACAACAATGAACATAAAGCCATGAGCCCACCGGCTGTAATAGAAAATCCACCTACTGGCTATAACGTAAATTCCTTGCCACCTTGGCTCTCCTTCAAAACCTCCCTATCAGGGTCCTCTCCACCTTGTACCATGATGTCGATGCTCAGGCGGTCAGGCTGCTCTGCTCTGGTTTATTCTGCTCTGCAGCAAGATTCCCACTCCTCATGCCGTCACGCAAGCGATCAGGCTGCTCTGCCCCGCTCTGCTCTACAGCGGAGCTCCCACTGCTCAGACTGCCAAAGGGGAACTGCCGCTAGGCTTTGGCCTGGGCTCTTTATAAAGGCCTGGCCCTGCCCCCTTCTGGTCATGTGACCAGCCTGGCTGCTCCGGCAACCAACACCTGTGCTGTCTCAGGGAGCTTCAGCAGCCCTTATTCCTAATGTCAGTAGCAGGCACTTTAGTGCCCTGCTACACAGTGGTTAACCACTCACATAGAGTTTTTCTTATATCCAGCTTTTGTGTTCCTTACTGCAATTTCAGGTAACTCTCTGTGGCTCCAGGGGGTCATCCAGAATGAAAATCGATTTCCATTCTCTTTCTAACCTTCCTTCAGGTATTATCAAATTCCTCACTCAGTCTCCTCTTCTCCAAGATAAATAATCTCAGTTCTTTCAGCTTTCCCTCATATAGTCAAGTTTCCCAGATCCTCTAATAATTTTTGTCATTTTCTTTTGGACTCAAAACTGGAACCGATATACCAAGTGAGGCCTCAGCAGTGCCAAACAGAAAGGAAAAATCACCCTGCCCTGCCTTCTGTCTTCTTGTGATTTGCAAGTGATGCTGTTTTTAATACAACCCAGCATGAACTTGGCCTTTTTTTAACAAGAGCACATTTGTGGCTCATATTCAGCTTCTAGTCCACTGTAACCTCCAGATCCTTCTCTGTAGTGTTGCAATCAGTCAGTCATTCCTCAGTCTTATTTTGGCATATAATTGTTTTGTCAAGTGATGGACATTGTTCTTTTCCTTACTGAATTTCATTTGATTGATTTGGTCCATTTCTGAAATTTATCAAGGTTCTTCTTAATCTCAACTCTAGTCTCCAGAGCATCTGCAATCACACCCAACTTGATGTCACCTGAAAATTTGCTATGGGTATATACCCAATCCCATCATCATTCTACATCATTAATAAAGATATTAAACAATAGTGGACTTCCCGCCCACACTGCCACCTACTCCCCTACTAGTGCAACCACCCACTCCCCAACACATGCTACTGACTGCTCCCATACTGATACAGCCTCCTGCTCCCCCATCCAGCTGCCACTCTATGCCCAACCTATGCTGCTGCCTGCTCCCAGACCCAGACTGACCAGAGCTGCTGTGGACTTCACGGCCTGGGGCCCGGGGCGAGTTTGACACCCCTAGCTTAGATGCTTTATGATTTAATGCTCTAAAATGATAATGCTCAGTCTCTATGATGGAGATCATAATTTTCTTATGTCTCTGCAACACATTTGACCATGTTGTTACACATCCTTATGCTTATTGTGCTTTTCAAGATCTTTTATTGTACACGTGTCTTCAAGCAGCAGGCATTGTAGCATCAGGGTGTTCAAACAGTCTAAAATGGGCTAGAGTGCTCTAGTATCATAGTAAGTTTAACACTTTTTTGAGGGAGAAGCATCTCCCAATTGCCTTAAGTAATATGCACTCCAAACCACAAATTAACTGACTATGATGGAGATAAATGACAGGGACCTGGAGAAAGTGAAAGAGACAGCATTTTACAAGATGAACAGATGGTAAATATTACAAGCAAGGGGAAAAGAAAAAGGAACTAGTAATGCATATGGGAAAGTTAATTTTAAATTCTTTTGAGACAAGAAGAAGCAGCTCTGTGTTGTAGAGCACAATGGGACTTCATCATGAGTCATATTCCTAGATGCCACCAAAACGAAACAACTAAATCAATAGTAATAATAAGTATAATAAATAATGAGAATAAGTATAAAAGCTATGTACAGAACTAGCAACGAGCAAATACAGGGAGGCATATCCCTTTAACTGCTTTTTATGTTGTATGTGAAATACATCATTTGAATACAGGAAGATTCATTCTTCCATCTAAAGTTTTATAAAATAAAACCAACAAACAGCATTATTTTGCTATTTAATGCAAGGACAATGATGCTTTACTTAGACTATCCAAAAAAAAATAATATCATTAGTATTAGAGAAGAAGGAATTAAATAAAAGAACTTTTAAACCCATACCTAATGGTTTCTGCTTGACAAATAAAGCTAAAGGTTATTTGAATTAAACTACCAATTATACAATTGAACAAAAAAAACATTATCTCCTTCGGACACAGAGATTTAATTTAAGCACACTCATTCAGGCCTGATTTTTCCAATAAGGCAGCAGTTGCCATTTAATAATAGTATTGATTGCAAATAGTATGTTATGGAAGAGCCAAAACAATACCTGACCCGGCCAGCCCCAATTCTACAAAGAAATTAGCTTATAGACCATTATCTCTAACAGTCCCATTGACTTTGGGGTTAGAGCCTATTACTGCTCTACACAAATATTACATTCTGTTGCCTTATTGAGCATGCAGCAATAGCACATGTGCATTCCAAATATATATATTTTACTTGTTCTGCATAAAATATAATTACCTCCAGAAATGAAAAACATACAGCTAAATGGAAAAATATAAAACATTTAAAGTTCAGGGAAAATAAAACTCTAGGAACGATACTGTTTTCATTTTATTTTTCCACATGAATACAATACATTATCTAGTGTATTATATTTAATTTTTGTATTCAGTTACTTTTAGTGAACCAAAACACCAATACCTCATGTTCTGGCATATTTGTATGTTCCTTGCACGATCTGAGTGCATAATTTGAAAAAAAATGCTGAGAATGTTGTTACACATTACACTTAATGCTTGTTAACCGCACTTAAAATACTAGTGTTTGAGTGTTCAAGCAGGATAACACAAGTTAGGTGCTTTAGTATCATAGTAAAGTTATGCTTTTTTCAGGGAGGAATATCTCCGAATTGTATTAAGTAACATGTGTTGCCTTAATGTGGGATTTGGGGTGGCAACCCAGAGTCTGGGAACTGCTGGCTTAGAGGTTCCAAATGAAGCCCCATTGTAAGATAGGTTATGTACAAACATATAAAATCAGTAGTTGAATCATCACACATTAGGACTCATTAACAAGTACTAAGAGTACACTTTAGACCTCTTACAGTTATGCCACCTCAATCAGCCTTAAAATGGTGGAGGTGCCAGTTGGGGGTTCCTCTTGCTTTTCTGCTTCTGGGGTCCCTGCAGACCACACCTCCCCTTCTTGCCCAGATCCAGCCCCTACTGGGTTCTGTAACTGAAGAGGAGACAGGAGGGAAGGGATGGGGAAGCAGAGGGTAAGGAGCTGCCAGGCAGCTGCAGAGCCGGGTGGGGGCTGGATCCAGTCTGTGGGGGTGGCGCAGGCTGCAAGGAGCCCAGGACCAGGCAGGGCAGGGGAACTTCCCCCCACTCTTACACTGCCACCACTGATCTTGATCTGATTGGGGTGGCAGGGCAGAGATTTGGGGGTGGAGGGTGCATTTAGAGACTTATGGGAGAAGTAGGATAATTGGGGGTGGGAGGGCAAGAGTGATCCAAGCAGCATATAGCCCAACCTATATTATGGCTAGACAGCCAGTGAACAGGAGAGACATGAAGCAGAGTTGCAGCCCCTAGCCAAAACCCTGCTCACCAGCACTCTAGCAGTACATCTGAGCAGTACACATTAGAAAGGCCTGAATATGTGACTGATGATCGCTAACACTAGATAAACTTAACACTGACTAACAGTCCTTAGACGTAGCACTTGCTAACTCTAACATATAATTTCACCTGCTTTTTACCCTGCCTTTCTTGAAACAAACAATGTAAGAGGTTAGTAGAGAGACAGGCAAGAAGAGTAAAACCAGGGAGCAGTGGAGCCAGATCAACCATGCAAAGTCTTGCTGCCATAATTCTATCTGGTGGGGGTTGAAAAAAAAATCACAGCCTCTGTCTGCCAGTGATAAAACAACAAAACCTCATCGCTATGCCAAACTGAGTTAACAAATGCAGTTGTCTTTTATATTATTAAGAAAAGCTTGCATTGCTTCAGAAAGGTGGGTAGCTATGCTGGCAGAAACACTAATTTTGGAGTTGCAGATGGGGCTGCAGGGGTGCTGGGCTGGGAGCAAGGGGCCATGCTGGGGAAACTGGACCATCAATGGGGTTACACTGAGGAAAAGTTTGGGAAGCACTGCTCTAAACACTACCACAGTATTAAATGTTCTACCCTGATCCTAATTTCCCCATCTCATTTTTTCCTGTTTATATTTTAGGAAAACTGAGACTTTTGGAAGTGTTTCATTAAAAAAAATTCCCCAAAAAGTCACTCTAAAAAAATCCAATAGAAACAGTGCAGAGCTGCAAGTCTATATCTGTATTTCAAGTGAGTGCCTTAACTAGTGGGTTCTCCTTCTCTCACTTGCTGAAACTGCTATGCATCTACAAATATTTTTCAGATAAAACAAATCCATGTTTTTCAGTCCTCTCCGTAGTGTAATTGGAAACTGGCAGATCAACGCCATTCCTGATGTATACTGCTCTAAGGCAAGATCAAAATCGACATTCAGCATCTGTTTCCAGCAGCTCACTTTTAAGCTAGGACTCTGTTTTACCTGATAAACCAGGAGGAAAAATAAATAAAAACCTAATTTTTAAATTCCCTCCTCACACCTTGCAGTGTTATCCAGGCTATTTGTAGCTGATTATGCTGACTGATCTATCAGTATCTCAGTTTATCACCACTGGCTTATAAACAGCTTGTGAGGTCAATGGGAATTTCACTGCTTATCTCCTCTCAAGGTCAGGTTGAAAAGAAAATAAACACGTTACAGGGCCAATAGTACCACCAACAGAAAGGAGACACCTGAGATCCCACTGCTTCCCAATGAGAGTTTATGTCAATACTGGTATCTGCTTCACTGTTGAACATTTAACAGAGCATCCAGCAATCATGTTTATCCAACAATCACCCCTAAGGTGAGTCTATTATAGCAAAATAATTAATACAGGTGTTACTAGCCTGTCTGTATCTTGAGTTAGTTTCATATTTAATTAAGAACCTCTTTTTTTTATTCAAATGAAGCTGCTGTCAAAACATAAAGGAGTCAGACAACAGTGCTGCAGAATCCAAGGACATTAAAATGGAGTTTAAACAGATCACTGTGCTGTGGAATTTGTGGTGCCCCATCCACAAGTCTCATTAACATTAGCCTACAATTCATGATACGTTGTCTTGTAGCTGAAAAGAGTCGGTGCAAGACTCTGACCTGGTATAAATCGCTGAGACTCTGTTGACATCATTGGAGCTATGTTAATTTACACCAGATAAAAACTGACCTTCTCTGGAGCACAGCTTGGATAGCATTCAAATGGGAACAGAACAACATAGCGCTGATGCTTTAAGATAACAAATGAAGGATAGGCTTTTGCACAGAAAATGAGGTTTGAGGAAGAGTAGGGGACAGCCATAGTCAGGAAGTATCACTTTCTTTTTAAGGTTATCCTCATTTCTTACTTCTGAACACTGCCTGTAAGAAAGCTGAACTAAAACCAAAAAAAAGGAGTAAAAAGTAGTCAGAATACAAAATATCTGATAGCATTGTTAACATGGAAAGTATGGAGGTGTTTCTCCTTTAGTGGTTAAAAAAAAAGAAACTTTTTTCCTCCTTTTATTGAAACAGGATTCACTCTGAGAATGAATGAGAACTACATATTTCTGAGTGCCACATATTGACAATAGATATTATTTTGCAGCAGGTCCCCTGATGTAACACCTACATGAAAGATTAATATTGTACAGGAATTACTTACAAAGCTCTCAAGGGAAAAATGTTAAATGTATCCTGACATATTATGATCTATACATTAGAAGAAATTTTAATTTCCATAATTTTTAATGACTCTCTGAATATATTTATGATGATTTTCTTTGTGGAAAAGGATGGCCACTGCTCAAAGACAAAAAAGGAATATAGGATTGTAAATTATTACTAAAATTAAATTTCTGGCCTAAGTTAGATGTTTTCTCTGTACAATGGTGTGTTTATGATCACAGATCAAAATTACAAAGTCTTATTTCTTCTATGGTTGTGTGAAGGTGATCCATTTTCTGCAGAATAATATTCTATGGATGCTTTAAGTTATAGGGTATAAAATAATGTGAAAATATTTAATCTCCCTCATTCCTTAAATATTACCTACTTTGGCAGTCAACAAAAATATCATTAACCACAGTGGTCATACATCTGAGTTTCAGATCCAACACAATTTATATGCCAGATTTCCTTTATCATCTCATAACGGGTCACATTATGAACAATTACTTCCATTATATTTAACCAAAGGGGCAAGCTGTAATATTTGTCCTACTTTTTTTCATTCATATGAAGCATCCTACTGATTTCAGTAGGAGTAACTCAAAGGGCTGCAGCTTTAGGTCAATGAAATATGGGTACTAATTTATTCTGGAATAAGGGTAGTGTTACTACTCATGCCCAGTGCATAAAGTAATAAGAAATTCATCTGAGTTTGTTTGAAAAAAAATGTAAGCATAAGACCTACTTATCTTTAATCTAGTAAGCATCTAGTAAAATAAAGTAAGCATAAGACCTACTTCACTTTGATCTAGAATTATTTACAAATGTTATTTATGAACTTACTTTTCAAAAAGCATTAAATGTCCACGATAATAGATAACCAAGGAAAACAAGAGCTCATTACCACACATACTTTCATATTGCATGCACTTTTCCCCAAAACATTAGCTATATCAAATTCAAGTGCATGTCTTAAAGCCATTTCCATGTTGGAATGGCAAAGGATGCTGAAACTTCCCTCCTGCTCCATTCTTGGCTGCATGCAGGAGCACTGAAATCTACTCATTAATTTGCCCTCCCATTACTTGTCAGCCAAACCTGAAGATTTAATCCTGTCACAGATGGGGGGGGGGTTAACCTCGGGGAGCAGGCTCAGGAGGGACCAGATCCCCCCAGCTGGGGAGCGTAAGGGGTGGGATTGCCATCAGGCACTTCCAGTAAAACAGGAGCACCTGATTGGCTGTTGGGGCAGCAGTGGGAATTTCAAACCGCGGTTTGACATAGCTCCTGGCACTCGGGAGCCAGTAGCAGCAGGGAGAGGAGGGAGCCAGGCACATGTGTGTCCTGCACGCACATGTGCCCCCTTACTGGACCCGGAGCAGAGGCAAATGCAGCAGCAGCAGCAGAGGCAAATGCAGCAGCAGTGGGGGCAGCAGTAGCTGAACCCCCTAAGGTAAATGGGACAGAGGGACCGATGCAGCTGAGCTGGATCTGGAGGGGAAGCCCCCCGAATCCCTCGTAACTGAGCTGGTAGGGAGCCGTGCTCCTAAGCCATACAAACAGGAGCGTTCTGTAAGAGTGTGCCAGCATTTGCATCAGCGTTCATGCCGGCGGGCGAACAGGAAGGGCCAGGAGACAGACTCCTGCTAGCACAGGGTGAAGGCACTGCACTCAGCCAGAAACAAGCAGCAACTCTTATGATGGTATCGACACGGAGTGCTGCCAGGGCCCCTACCTGGGGGGCGCAGCTTTCCCAGGGCTTGTATGAGGCCTCCACCGAGATAGAGCCCACGGGGAGCTAGTGTCCCCCCACCCCCTGGCCTGCAGGAGCTGCCCAGCAAGGCCTGGGGGGGGGCAGGGATTGGGGACCCCCACACCTGTCCTGCAGGCACCCACCTTAAGGCCCTGGAGGTGCAGATGAGGGAGCTCCAGGAGGAGATTAGCAGGCTGAGGGGAATCAGGGAGGCAGAGGAAGAAATTACCAGCTATTTTCTTTCCCTGCAGGGTTACACACCCAAGGAAGAAGCATCCCGGGAGCTGCCCTCCACTACAGGGTTGCAGACGTTCACCTCCAGAACCAGGGCTGCTCATAACACAGCAGTACCAGATCCTCCAGTCCAGCTGGAGAACAGGTACAAGGCCCTGGCAACTCTGGAGAAGAAAGGAGAGGAGGAAACCGGGGAGAAGGCAACTCCACACTCTCCACACTTTGAACAGGCCGAAGGATCTAAGCAGTCCCAGAGGAGAAAGCATCGAGTGATCGTCATAGGCGACTCCATCCTGAGAGGTACAGAGGGCCCCATCTGTTGCCAGGACCCCTTGACACGCGAGGTCTACTGCCTACCCAGAGCAAAGATTCAGGATGTGAAGGGGATGATCCAGGCTGTGATCCAGCCCACCGATTACTACCCCACAGTCCTAATCCATGTGGCCAAGAGAAGCCCTGATCACCCGATGGCAGACTACCATGCTCTGGCGGGGCGTGCTGAAGGAGATAGGCACACAGGTGGTTTTCTCTTCTATCCTACCAGTGAGCGGACATGGAAGATGGCATGCAACGTGCATCACGGAGACAAACTGGCAGCTTCAGGAATGGTGTCTCGAGGCAGGCTTTTTCTTCCTCAACACTAACCGGCACATCACGACAAGAGACATACTTGGATGGGATGGCCTCCACCTGTCCCCTAAAGGTAAGCGTGTGTTTTCTTCTAGGTTGGAGGATCTCCTCTGGCAGGCTTTAAATTAGTCTCGTTGGGGGAAGGGGAAGACGAGGGTGGAGGAAGCATTGCACTGCCAAGCCAAGCAACACCCACAAGTACAGCCCAGCCTAGGCTGACGAGCGGAACATATACACAGGTAAGCAACACGGGCCAGGGTAATGCTGAAATTAGGGGGGCAGTGCACACATCCACAGGAGGCCTCAATTGCCTCTACACAAATGCTCATAGTATGGGAAACAAGCAAGAGGAACATACCCTCCTGCTAACTGACACCAACCTGGACATAGTAGGGATCACTGAAACATGGTGGGACCCAACGCATGACTGGGCCGTGAATGTCAAGGGCTATAGGCTGTACAGGAGGGACAGGATAGGAAAGAAAGGTGGGGGTGTGGCACTCTATATTACGGAGGAATACACATCCTCGTCAATTAGCAAAGAATCAGAGAAAGGGCATTCTGAAGTGCTTTGGGTAAGAATACAAGGCAGTCAAGGGGAAAGAGACTTAATGGTGGGGGTGTACTACAGACCTCCCAACCAAGGGGAAGAGCTCAACCAGGAATTCTTAAGTCAGCTTACGGAGGTAGCAAAGTCAAAGGATGTGGTCGTCATGGGAAACCTGAACTTTCCAGACATCTGCTGGGAAGAGCAGTCAGCCAGGTCTGACCGCTCATGTAAGTTTCTAGTCAGAATGCAGGACCTCCATCTAACCCAGGAGGTGCAGAACCCCACCAGAGGAAATGCCTTGTTGGACCTGGTGCTGGCCATGGGTGATGACCTGGTGAGGGGGCTGAGGGTGCTCGACCAGCTGGGCATCAGTGATCATCGCCTGCTGGAATTCACCATCCAGGAACTAGTTAGGGAACTTCTGGAAGGACAGGATGTATTCAAATCAGCTGGTCCGGACGATCTCCACCCTAGAGTACTGAGGGAATTGGCTGAGGTCATTGCAGGACCCCTGGCACGGCTTTACGAGCACTCGTGGTGCTCTGGTGTGGTGCCAGAGGACTGGAAGAGGGCCAATGTGG
>NW_017728886.1:134856375-134877939 GCF_001723895.1 Crocodylus porosus
CCTTCTTGTCAGTACAGAGGCAGAAAAGGATCTTGGAGTCATCACTGACTCCAAGATGAACATGGGCCGGCAGTGTGGGGAGGCAGTTAGGAAGGCCAACTGCACCTTGTCATGCATCCACAGATGCATCTCAAGCAGGTCCAAGGAGGTGATCCTTCCCCTCCATGCAGTACTGGTCAGGCCCCAGCTGGAGTATTGCATCCAGTTCTAGGCGCTGCACTTCAAGAGGGATGTGGACAGTATGGAGAGGGTCCAGAGGAGGGCCATTCGCATGATCAGGGGGCAGCAGGGAAGGCCTTATGGAGGAGAGGCTATGGGACCTGAACCTGTTCAGCCTCCACAAGAGAAGGCTGAGGGGGGATCTAGGTGGCCTGTTACAAACTAGTCAGAGGGGACTAGCAGGCACTGGGGAAGTCACTGTTTCCCCGAGAACTACCAGGAGTGACCAGGAATAATGGTCATACGCTGGCAGAGGGTAGATTTAGGCTAGATATCAGGACGTGCTACTTCACGGTCAGGGCGGCTAGGATCTGGAACCAACTTCCTATAGAAGTGGTGCAGGCTCCTACCCTGGGGGTGTTTAAGAGGAGGTTAGATGTATACCTTGCTGGAGTCATTTGACCCCAGTACTCTTTCCTGCCATGGCAGGGGGTCAGATTCGGTGATCTGCTCAGGTCCCTTCCAACCCTAGAAACTATGAAACTATGCTTCCAAATTGGCACCAAAAGTCACTGCCAATTCATCAGAAGCTGTGATAGGTTTAAACTTCCAGTTTTTAGCTGAGCAGCAAAGAGAGGGCAAATAATGTTGGTGAATGGACTCTTCCTCTATGCAGCTAGCTTTCAGGCATGATACTAGAAAATTCTCTCTCCCTCCATTCTGTTTTCACAAAAAACGGTGTGGGGGTTTTTTTGGGGGAGGAGGCAGGAGCATGAGGTATGCAAGAAAATACAGTATTATAGACAGAGTGGGAAAAACATTTAGTGGTCTAAAGGCTGAGATTCTTGTTCCAATACATAAATATGTGAATAAAAAAGTAGCGTTGAAACAGCACTATGCTTCTAAAAGCGAAACAGTTCCTTCTGCACAGACAGTATTAAGACAACTTCATTTTGTGTTTCAGTTCAGGTTAAGAATAATAACTAAAAAGGAAAAAAATCGTAGAGACAAAGACAGAACACAGTAATACACAATAATAATTCTATTTCTGAACCAACAACAGAGTGACAACTGCCTAAGATTCCCCTCTAGGCTAGGGACAGAAGTTACACATAAAATGATTCAAGTGATCAGAAACTGGTTTAAACCTGTAACACAACAGAAACCCAATAAACAGAACCAGTCTCAAAATGGCTGAAATTGGTTTAAGATAAACCTGGATGAATGTAGTATCAGACTTAACTGATTTGAGTCAAACCAGGTTATGAAACTTCTGTCCCAGACCCCTTCCTACTTCAAGTTAAATCACAGTCCTCCAGCATGCTAGCCCTGGGCTGGGCTATGCTGTCTGCTCTAGAGAGCAGGGCTAGCCCCATCCCTCTGCTCTCTAGCTGGAGCAGTGAGGGCTGGTTGGCAAGGTGGGGGGGGCAAACCTGGCCAGGGATGCAATCCAGTCTACAGGGGGGACTGCCCCCCACTCCAGGCAAACCCTGGCTGGAGGATGTGGTTAGGGAGGGGAGTTAAACACCCTTTACCCTGCTCAAACTTGCTGCTGGTTGTGGACTACAAATCCTGGAGGCATCTGGAAGCAGGAAGGGGAAGTGATGAGCAACCCTGCAGAGTCCTGCTGCTGTAGTTGTGGACTGCAAATCCCAGAGTCATGCTCTAGCATCCCCCCAGCTTCTGACCCAAGTCATTGCAGGCATGTGGCTGCATTTCCTGACTTAAAGGTAAATGTCTGTTCACTTCTGTTTCAATTTAATCTGTGCAGTTTAAACTAACCTGCAAAGACTGAATTGATTCAGCCTCAGGCTTTTTGACTGTCTGTACCTAGCCCTAGAATAGACAAAACCATGCCTGAACATTTAAAGGCAGGGTATTCATTAAAATCACACCTCTGTTCAAAAACGTAATTCATAGAATAATATAAAAGTTGGGCTGGAAGGAACCATTGGAAGTCATGTAACCCAACTTCATGGCTGAGGCAGGATCATCTCTATGTAAACTGTCACATGCAAATCTTTGTCTAACCTATTACTAAAATTACACAAATCAACCCTGTCACACAACTACAAAGCATAGGATCTAACCTGTCACATGTAAAGCAAGGGGACAATGGCAGTCAGTGTCCCAATGCTGCGAGGATTGTTAAAATATGCTTTAGAGATTTACTAAAGTAGGCCAACCAGTGAATACTGTCCCTGTGACCAATAGTGTTGAAGTGATGGTGCTGCTGTGGTGGTCCAGGAAATATACAAGCAGCAAGTTTTTGTGGGCCAACAGCATAGATGGGCTTTCAGGTATCACAGTACTCTTTCCTTGTATGAGAGTAAGGAAAGGGTACTGTGATACCCAAAAGCTTGTCTAAATTTATTCCACCTATGCAGTTGGTACAATAATAGCTATCACCCACAAAATCTCATTCCTATGAGTGACATTTGACTTTTGTGTCTCCAGCTGTGCATAAAAGTAATGGAATATAGGACCACAAAGAAAGTGAGCCTCCATCCTTTTTCTTTTCCCGGCCAGAACAGGATTGGTTATATGATGATATTTTTGTGCTTATTATGTTCATGTTGTTATTTATGCGACTCAGTTTACCTCATTAGTCGGTGCACAGAGAATGAAGAGTTAAGTGCCAGGGCTGGCTACATGGACCTTTAGCATCAACGTTGTCATGGACGCTTTGTTGACATAAGTTACACAAAAGTGAGATGCCCAACATCCAGGAGGTCTCTAGAAGAGATAAACATGACAGTGGAAGAGCAGGCTAGGGGAAGTAGCCTGGCATCTCTAGGCAGAGGAGTCTGGGATCAGAGATGAGTGGAGGATTTCTTGGGTGCTCAGGACTTTGCAGGATGTATTGGGCACAGAGGGACTCCTTAAGCTCTTTGAAAGACAGACAGAAAATCTCTGGCTGAGTGGCCTAGCATTCAAAGGGATCTAAAGATATATTCTACTTTAAAGCAAAGGCACAGTATAAGATCTAGGAATGCCTTGGTGTAGGTCCATCTCTGAGGAAAACCTATAGTTAGCTTACCAGAATGATAGCATGTTAATATATGAACATTTTTTCCAGACAAAATTCCACTATAATATCACAGTAAGAGGAGGACTAAAACATATATTGCACCTGTGCAGTCTTCTGATTCCCTTTCAGTATGCACAGTGTTGGCACTATGCACTGAAACAGCATTGATTTAAGCCCAGTGTATTAGAAGAAGTCAAAGACGTTAAAGGGATTATAAAAGCTTGTACTTAATTTGACATTGATTGAGACTTTAAACAGCAAATAAATCATTCACTGCCTTGTTATTTATTTATTTAACCTTTCTGTTACATTCCAGCAAAATTGTATGCAGTTCTAGAACAAAAGCCTTTTAAATTGTATTGGTAAAGCTTAGGGTAAAATTCTGCACATGCTATACCACCTCCTTAACTAGAAATAACGTAAGCACCTTAATGTGACTATGCCTGGGTGCTAATAGGCCCTGTTTGACAGGCTTGAGTATTCATCCTTCCCAGAGTCTGGTACCCCTAGTGGCTCGGCTGGCCTGTCCTCCTCCACCCCTAAACCACAATCCAGTTCTCCAGTTTTTAAGCATTGCCAAAACATGAACACAAGCAAACCACTTTCCAACTAAAGGTCAACCCAGTTTGGCTTCTTGCCTCACTGCACACCCTAAACTCCCCTTGGCTTTCTCCGTGCAGCCCAAGGAACCACTTAAATGTCAGCTGGTCCATCTCCTGCTGTCCTCTCATTCAGAAGATATTCTCCTTGCTACCTGCAGGGTCAGACTCCTCCTTCTAGCTCTCAGGCCCTAGTTTTATGTGCCCCAGAGCTCCACACCTTCCTTTCAACTGGATTTCCACACACAGCAGGTTCCACCTTGTTTGATAATCAGCCTGCCCCCACCTGCTGCAACTTCTACTTGATCTAATGAGATTTGGCTGTTCTTGCCCTGCAAGGATAAGCCCCAACCTTGAGGTCTCAGTTCTTGTTGGGGCTGGCAGTTGTAGCCATTGGCCTCTGCAGGTTACAAAAGTCCTGCTCCTTCTCTAGGTGCAGTTAACAGGGTTGAGGTTCCTTGTTGCATCCTACCTATCAATAGAGCACATTAGTATGGAGGTAGCTCTACACATAAGCAACTTCAAATTTGGGAAGTAGCCACAGGAAACAACTATGGTATGCTTCATGAGACACTGCATCAAACTACACTGAGGTGGTAAGGGATGTACCCCATGTTCTTTTGGCTTTAAAATTTGCCATATATGGATTATATAAGTTTCCTCTTATTTATCTTCATGTTATCTTCTTCACTGGTTATCTGGCAAACAGCTACAATGCCCCTTTTTCTCACAGCTGAAATTAAAAACAACAAGTACCTTGCACTTGTCAGTGTTGAAACTCATCCTGTTCTCATCCACCTACCCCTGTAACCTGTCTAAGTCCAATTGCAGCCTATTCCTCCCTGCTAGTGTGTCCACTTCCCCCACATCTTAGTGTCATCCATGAATTTGAACAGGGTGCTTTTTACCCCCTTGTCCAAGTCACTGATGAAGATGTTGAATTGTGTGGGACCGAGCCCTGCGGAACTCCACTGCCCACATCCTTCCAAGTCAAAAATGACCCATCCACCACCATTCTCTGGGTACGGCCCTCCAGCCAGTTAGTGACCCATTTGATTGTGTTAGTGACCCATGTGACTCATAAATAAGATGACCAAGTCTCTTTATTATTTTACTGAAGAGGGAGGAAAATTAGCTGAATTTTGATCACAAAGTTCAAACATATTAGTTTTATCAGTTAAACTATATTGTCAAGAATTTGGGGCCAACAAATGATTTCTCCTATCACTGTCTAATCTGATCTAGAATATCCTCTGGGACGATATTTGCCTTTTCTCCTTCTCCCTCTCTCACCCTCTCTCATTTGTATTCGTCCCCCAACACTTGTCCAATAAAATCAAGGTAACTTAGCAGCTAAGACTGAATTATGCTTAGTTGACATGGGAGTACAGCACAGAAGAGAACTTTTAAAAACCTCTCTTGTGCTTCTGCATATAGCTAACAATTTCTGGCCTCCTGTACTCCACCAGGCATGGACTATGCACAGCATACCACACATACTGGCCAAAATAGTTTCATAAAAACAGTTTTAACTCTATAATAGATGGAGTTTGACATAAAGCACAGAGTTAAGATGTTAATCCAAGTCATAACTTGTCTGCATTTCAGATCAGATTCAGATTTGGAGTTTGGTTAATACTTATCTTCTAATTTGATTGAGCCCAAGTACACAACTGAAAGCATAGGGTTATTCTATAATGGGAGATCTGGTGGTCAGTCCTTTACTAGGGTCCCCTGTTCTGCAAACAAGATTCTATGACTGAATTTTTCTAGTGTATTTCTAATTTCCAAAATCCCCATTGACTTCAATAATTTCAACATTTATCATCAAGAACTTGTGTTGTGACTCAGTTACCAAAAAACTACCTTAGTAGCACACAGCTCAAAGCAAAGCCGAACAAAACATAAAGGATAAGTAAAATCTCCTTCCCATGATGCTCAGGACAACTGAAAAAGCCTTCTCATCTTCACCAGTTCAGTTCTTCCCTCACTATCCCTGATGTCAAATAGTAGTTGTTGGAGAGGATGTACCATTCTAGCAGTAATAATAAAAGATGGAGTGGAATTAAAGATAAATGACCTCATCATTGGTGACTATTTTAAAACCGCATCCTGGATACAGCATTAAGTAACTCATCACCCTTTGGAGGTTGCACTAGAAAAGCCATTGTGGAGGTAACATTTGCAACCAGCACTCATGGGAGCAGCTATCAGGTAGCTTGTTTGTGGAACTAAACTCCATGCCTAGGTACAGACATTCAAATAGCTTGAGATAGAATTGACTTAAGTTATGTGGTTTTCTGTAAGTGGCACAGTTAAGATTGGTAGCAAGTGAAACACACATCTGTCCTTTGGTGCAGAGTGGGGAGGGGAAGAAGGGAGGGGAAAGGGCAAATCTTAGCCTGGGTTCTGCCATTTTTAAACCAGTTTATATGTGCCAAAAACTTTTGTTCTGTTATAGATATAGAACAGTTTCTGATCACTTATACCAGTAAAAGTGTAATGTCCGTACCTGGTCCACAGGATAGAAATCCTCCCGTACTATGCATTTGTATAGTATCTAGTACAAAGGGCACCTGACACTATGTTAGCAACTGGATCCTTTGGAAGCTACAAAACAGCAAACAAGTAAGAAGTAGAGGCCCCACAACCTTCTTAAATGAGGCACTTTGACATATTTCTACAATGACTCGTTTTCAGTCACTTAGCTGACAATTTTTGCCTCAAACATTACTCAGAAGGCCAGTGAAATACAGTTTTAATAATGGCTGATTAACAGCAGAGTTACATTTCAGGCAACATGTCCCAAGATGTACTGTCTGTCTGAGCTCAAAATAAGAGGAGTAGGAGAAGCTGTCACAGAAAGAGAAGCACCAGAGTGTTTTGGAGCTAGCAAAGGATAACATGAACATTTTGGATGAAGCAAAAGGGAAATGCATGGGGAATGCATGACTTGAAGGTCTGTTAGGGTGCCAGTCCATGCATCATGATGTTGGTGCTTACTTTTGCATGTGGCATGATGACAGAACTACCACAGTAATCAGTAGGAGTGGAGTACATACTGTTGTCAGGATCAGGCCAAGTTGAGATGAGAGCTATATTAATTTCAAGCTCCATTAGGAACAGGAAAATATATCATGGATATAACTGGTAGTGGTATACATCTTATTTCCAAGCTTTAAAGTATCATAAATAATATTAAAGGGTCTGATCCAGTAATGGTATACTCAAAAATAAGTACCGTTTTCAACTAGCACCAGTGGCTTCATGAAGATTATGCAAGTAGGGAATATTTATGATAGTAAAGCATGAAGAATTAGAGAGCATACTAAATATATAAATAAAGAGATGCAGCTATATATAAAGTGATGGACATTGCACAGTTTGCAGTTTTTTCTAGTCAGACTCACTGAAATGTTTTGGCAATTCTGCAAGCCCCAAAAAATCTTTCATACTGGAGTGCCTCAACTAATCTGCAATGAAAACTAATAAAAGTAAACTCCTGAGGTATACATGGAATACCAGACATTTTGTTCTTTAGGTCTGGGACTTTCTTCTTTAAACAACTAACATTTACAGAGAACCACATAGAACTTTAAGAAATTATAGAAATCATGCATGAATTGTGAATCCCAAGCACTTTAACTCTTTTTCAGGAAAAGAAAAATTATATTTAAGTGTGTATCACCTGTCTGTTTTCCATATTGATTTTCTCTCTAATATTTTCTTTTTACATAAATAGTAGGGTGGTGTAGAACACCACTGGTCCATTCCGAGGTCTGGATGGAACAGTGTTTTGTATTGAATTTCAAGTCAAAACAGCCTCACTGTTTCACTTTGTTGAAACAGTGAGGCTGTTTTGATGTTTCGACCAACCATCATGGTAGGGAAAAATGTCAGCCCACCTGGGCTGAGTTCCCAACCCCAGCCCCACAATTGGGGTGGCAAAACTCAGTCCAGCTGGGCTGACTTCCTTTCTCAAGCCTGATCCTAGCCCCGGGGATGGGAAGTTAGTCCAGCTGGGCTGACTCCCCATCCCCCACACAATCTAGCACCCTGAATGACTTCCCATCCCTGGCGCTATGGTCACAATGTTTCGACTTTCGAAACATTTTGAGTAGCCTCATTTTGTTTCGATGCTGTTTTGCAGCCCTTTGTTCTGTTTTGATTTTGCTGTTTCGACCTTGAAATGAGTCAAAACAGTGTCAAAAAAAAAGAGCCAGCAAAATTTTCCCAACCCTAATAAACAGTAGCAAGAAGGTTATCATAAACTGCACAGCAGGGATATTTTTGCTACTACTTTTGAAAAAGTTTCATACCTTTATACTAACAAACAAGCAGGGAGAAAAATGAAACCAACAAAACCCTCTGTGGCATTAATTTCATTAGTTTCTACTGTAATGCAGTGTAATAAGACTATTGATTGTCTCTGCTGTTTCCCTGGTTTTGCTAAATTTTGCTGTTGAATTTATGCCCTCTCTATCTACATAAGCATTTTTTCCATTTCCTGTCTTACACTGCATGTTTTTTAAGAAATAATGTAAATAATCTTCAAATCAATTAGTTCAGAGTATAGTGCACTCAGTAGGGCAATTGAAGAGTTGTATAAAATGGAAGAGTAATGATTTTATAAATCCAATAAACTTGTGATGTCTGTAACTGTAGCTCCACTGACCTTTAAAAAAAAACGACTTATGAGTGCTAATTATGGCCAGATCCAATGATGCTCAGATGCAGGGAGAGACAGTTACTTCTTTCAGTGTATTCAAAGAAGCCAGTAATTCTCTGCAGTTTTTGATAAGCTCAGAAGAGAAGGCAACAAGCCAGAAGGGGTCTTTTAAGCCCCTTACCCTCTCATGTCCGCTCTATGAAATAATGGATGCGTTTGTTCTGGATGCACTATAACTTACCTGACTCCATAGAGGCATACCGGGTTCAGCGTAGTGAAATGTGTCCTAGGAAAGTCAACAGCAAAACATTCACTGAATTCAATATAATCCAGTAATAATTAAAGTCTTACTAAATATGGTAAAGCTTCTTCAGCAAGACAAGTCTGAATATTTCTTTCCCCTTCCACATGCATTGGCTTACATCATTCAAGTTTAACTTTGACTTGAAAGTTTTAACAAAACCAAGATCTCAAAACAAAACAAAACGTTAGGTTAACCTATCAGATTTCTTCTCATTTTATGTGAAAACCAGATAAAATACATAAATAATATAGGATTTTGTAGAAAATCATCAAGTGTCCCATATAACCAACTGTGAACTTTTCAAGTTAGGAACAAAACTTGATCAAGACAAGATTGTCATAGCTATAACAGTCAACTTTTACTTGGACTGAAAAAACACTGAAGTGCCTTTACAGTAAATAAGCTATTTAAGAGTTGTCCCTATCTGTTTATTAGCATGAATTAGAGAAAGGATTCTTTCAGTGATAGGAAAACTACAGTTATTGACAGATGCCCCCCTGCTGAGGTTTAGCTACAGCTGCAAACTATAAGCCTGGAAGCCATGTTCCAAGAAGCTTCAATATCTCTTCTGCTCTGTTCACACTAGTGGAAGGATTTTCTCAACACAATAAATGGTCAGTGCACCATCTACTTAAATCTAAAATGAGAATTGGCTATTAAATATTAATAGTTCATGAGCTACAGACCTTCTAGTCAGCATGGAATACTTATGTCCACTGCTGTCTTAAGTTCCTTTTTCCTTGCTTTAGAACACATTCCTCTAATTAGCTGGTATAAGAGTCATATTCTACATTTGTAAAAAACAAAACAAAAAACCCCAACAGTTAAAGAAATATGCTTGGTATGGGAAAATATTTTTATTTGGCCCATTACTAAAATGATTTAGTTTGTAAAGAAAATAGCATTGCATGTCAGAACATGACCTTTGAGATAGTAGTAGCTGTGAATTTGCATTGAATTACTTCCCTTTACAAAGAGAGATTGGTGTCCAGGTTAGACTGAAGTCAGGAAGAAGACAGGGCATGTCTTAGGGCCCATCCAGATAAAGGCATGAGAGAATCTAATATGCAACCTACATAATCATGCTTCCTGCCATGCCACACATGCATGGCAGGAGGCATGATTGTAGAATCACAAATGAGGTGATCACAAACCCAGGACCCCTCTATATTAGCATGTAGAAATTCCCATGGCTGAGAGTCTCCTCAGCTCATGGGGCTCCCATGTGTGGAGATGCACCAGGCATCCCTATAGCTAGGAGCCTGAAGCTGATATGATCTCCCAACCACAGCGGCACTCTATTTCCCTCAAATCACTGGTAAACCACAAGTCAAAGGGGTGCTGGGAGCCAGTATCAGTTGGGAAGGGCTCAAGGGGGCATAATAGCCCCCCAGGTGGGTGGTCTGATCACCTGATGGGGATCCCAGCCACAGGGCCCCCTGGCCACATGTTCAGTTAATGGTGTGATAGGAAGCAGCTACAAAGTTAATACAAGTATTTTGTGAAAAAAACTTTGTAGCTAATTCCTCTTTTTATCATACCTTTAATTGATTGAACATATGGTCAGGTGACCACTTAAGGCATAATTACCTAGTTAATTATGTCTTAAGTGTAACATGTAGATGGGACCATAGGGCATTTATACACATACATTTGTCTGCTCTGACATGCCAAAAATCCAATGCATCAGAGCAGACAAGATTAATAGCGTCTACACCACACATGAGCTGATGTGCCCAGAATTTGTACAGATGGTGAATATATGTCAGTGATGAAACTATGGCAGTGAGCATTTTTGAACTAACACACCTTTGACACACCTTTCTCTGATCCCAGGGTTCCCGGGCACAGAGAATGTCAGAGCATGGTTTTCAAAGTTCTGGAGAGCAATGAGCCAAGACTGGGGAGATACTCCCTGGGCTCATGGTGCCCCCACCCCCATCTGCCTGTAGAGACTGAGGATGGGGTGGGGAGCAGGAATTGATGCCGCCCCAAGCCCAACTGGATAGGGGACAGCTATGTCCTAGACCCCAAGACTGCCCCATGACACTCAACTGAGCGTCAAGATTTTTCATGGGCCAAATCCAACCTGCCAACCATTCAATTTAGGACATGATACAAATGATCAACAAAGATGTTACTCACATGTAGAATAACATTGTGACTCTTTTACTGTACTGTTACATCAATTGAATAGAATATGTGGCTGAGTTAATGTTTAAGGCACAAGTTAAAGGTTAACAGTTTCTTAAATGTAATGTGTGTCAGGGGTCTAAAGGCACCACCCTACGCTACCTTCTACTCTTTAAAAAACCCTACCCTACCTTCTGCTCCTTAAAAAATAAGTCTAATATTCAGGATCAATGGTAAAAAAAAAAGTTCACATGCTGCAATATTAAAAGAGAGAAAATAATGTATTTCACTCACCAAAGAACAGAGAAGCTGCACTACAAATGAGCTAGCCTAAGCAAACATTTTAAACCAACCTTAGTAGAAGATAATGAATCTTAACCATACTTGAGGACAGCTGTAAAGAAACTCATGTTCACTAATGAGATCACAGCACACTCATATCTATTTGAAATTAGATTAGTTAATACTAAATTAATTAGCATATGTTTCTTAGTGAAAATCTTACTTTAATATTTGTACCTTAAATTGATCCATACTTAACAATGGAAAATAATGAAATCTAATTTATATTGGACAATAAGTCAATTACTGCAGTAAGGGAATTTTTTCATAGCACTTGTTATGTAAACTAACTTTGTTTTTGTTTCCACCAAATCAAATTAGGGACAGGTGGTTGCATTTATTAGCTAATGAGTTTGGAAGAAATTAGTCTGAACCTCTCCTCCCCCGCCCCATATCTACATTTTTATGGGAAAATAATTTAAAACTGAAACTACCAGATCATTGCAGTGCTGCTCTTCATAAAATACTATTAAGATTGTACATAAATTTTCTGTTTACATTTATTTCAGAACATTTATTATGATAACCTGTTTTAGAAAATTAAATATTATTTGAATGCAATATAAGAACTATATTATCATGTAAAAATAACACCATATTAATCTTTTAAGAGCCAGATTCAACGTAACAGCTCAGAACACAGTTTTCATCCTCATCTGACTGAGAAGACAGGGCTTTTGGCATGCACATAGGTCCTCCTAAAGTTACTGTGAGAGCCCCTATGAAAGTTTCTGCAAGATTATGCTTCAAGCAACATAACTGGTCTTATTATTTATGTTGAGATAACACCTAAATGCATGGCATCTGAAGCAAGTTATATGGGCTCTAATGTATCAGACACCATTCATCTATGCAATAAGCATTTCCTTGTCCTTAAGGCTAGGAACAGACATTCAAAAAGCTTGAGCCTGAATTGATTCAATCTTTACAGGTTAGTGTAACTTGACTAGGCTGAACTGATCTGTAACTGGACAGACATTTTCTCTGGACTGAAGAAAATCAGGCACATGCCTGCAGTGGCTCAGACTAGAAGCTGCAGGTCACTGGAGAAGCCCACACATCCCTTATGCAAGCAGCTGAGCTCAGAGGGTCATGGCCAGGCCCTGGCAGGACTCTCTCATTAAGGAGGTCTGCCTGCACTGTCCCAGGCTTTTCCCTGCTGGCTGCTCAAGTTTTGGCAGTGTTGCCAACCCCCAGCCCTGGGTTAGCACTCTGAGGGGGGAGAGGGGAGAAGCGGGGCAGGGTTGCAGTGCATGCTTTTGTTAATGATACAGAGCTTTTCAATCTCCCTCCCTGTTTTGTCATACTGTCTGCAGAAAACTGACAGGCAAGCAAGCCAGCTGGGAGCTGATATTGATAAATCTTTATCACCCAATTAGTAAAACAATGGCCTCCCTCTATTACTTCAAACTTCTTAAACAGTTTACCAGCTGACCTATTGATTAGCTCCAAACAGCCCTAAGCAGTCACTGTTCTGTCTGCCTTGCCCTGTGAAACTGTAGAGACACATACACAGACACCTCTTGGCATTAGCTAGTATACCATGTGCTTAGGGTCCCTGGGGCTGGGGTCCATGCTGTAGGAGATGGGAAGGAGGGAGGGAGGAGGGGATTTCCTGCTTAAGCAGTAAGGTGGGGGCGGGCAGGGGGAAGCCAGACGGACCCTGCTGTGTCTGCTGGAGCCCTATACAGCATTAGCTAGCTCACCACATGCTGGTTATGGTCCACGCTGTGGCAGACAGGAGGAAGGGATCCCTGCTTAATCAGTAAGTTGTGAGGGGGTGTGGGGAGGCCAGCAGACCCTGTTGTGCCTGCAAGTCTGTGCCAAGCTCTAGCCAGGGAGCAGAGGGGAAGGGCCAGCCCTGCTGTGGAGCAGAGAGTCCTGCCCACCCCAGAGAGCATGCCAAGATGCTGGAGCTATCTGGTTTATCTTAAAGCAGCAAGGGGTCTGGGACAGACATTGCATAAACTCAAATCAGTTAAGTCTCATCTACGTTCAACCAGGTTCAGCTCAAACTGGTTTCAGCCATTTTCAAACTGATTTATGTGCACTGAATATCTGTTATGTTATAGATTTAAACCAGTTTCTGATCACTTAACACTGGTTTATGTGCAATGTCTGTCCCTAGCACAAGAAAGGAGAATTAAGTGGCTTGATCCTAACAACCTCGAAGCCCCTGACTTTAGTAAGAGCAGGAACAAGCCCTAAGTATACAACCTCCCAATTTTGTAGACTCATCTGTCTACAGTCTGCCTTTCTGATCACAACAAAAAATCTATGTTTATTATATTATATCCTGGGCCACCAACATACCTACTTAAGGCTGAGATTTTTGCCCTAACACTATATTTACCAAGAGATTGATTTAGAGGTATCAAGGGAAAACACTCAATTATGAATCACATTTTTAAGCTTCTGGAAGAGAGTCATCACTCACTGGCATCCAGCCGGTTTTGTTTTGACCATTGTAAAATATGCTTTGAAAAATCATCTAGCATAGATGAAGGAAAATATTTAAACAAAAATAAGCTTTTGATTTACTATATGTATGCCTTAAAAGTGCATATTTTTCATTTTAATGATATGTCTACAAGAAGCACGCTTTGGTATTATGGGATCCCAAGTACCTGTCATAGAATGGAATTTGGTACTCTAAAATTATGAATAAATTGTACCCCAGCACAATATCAACCTTATGAAGGTACTGCTCTTGTTATAACAAAAAAAAAATGCACTCTATATTTTCTACAAATATTTACTTGAAGAACAGAAAATTGGTGATGGGGTTTCTGTTGAGGATTTGGTTCATAAATACTCAAAAGATTTCTTAGCTAATCCTTGGGTAAAAATTAGTCAACTGCTGAGGAAGAGTATTATATTTCTACTGAATCATGACTTAACCAGTGCACTTGAAGGAAGCAGAATAGATGCACAGGAAAGTGCCCAGAAGGAGGCAACAAAATTGTTAGGGGGCTGGAACACGTGACTTATGTGCAGGGACATACCTAAATTATGGAAGTATGTTGCACAATGGCTCCTTTAATCTTGTTTTTTTCACCATGTACCCCTCACTCCCCATGTCACTGATTGGTGGAGGGGCTCTGGAGGCCCCACTGCTGTCTGCTGATCAGCTGGGAGGCAGATCTATGTAATATTTAAAACCATGCTTTTTGTCTCCTGGCCAAACAGCAGTGAGTGGCATTTGGTGGTGCTGCCCAGGCAGCATGTAGGAAGTAGACATAGCAAAAAGAGCGAGATTAAGGAAGACACTGCACAGTGCACTTCTGCTGCAACTTAGGTAGGTCCCTGCTATCAGGAGAGGCTGAGGGAACTGGTCTTATTTAGCCTGGAGAACAAAAGATTTAGGGGAGATTTAATAGCAGCTTTCAACTACCTGGAAGGTGCTTCCAACGAAAATGGAGCTAGACTGTTTTTAGTAGTGGCAGATGACAGAATAAGGAGCAATGGTCCCAAGTTGCAGCAAGGGAAGTTTAGGTTAGATGTAAGAAAAAGCTCTTTCTCTAGGTAGTAAACCACTTTAATAGATTACCAGTGGAGGTTGTGGAGTCTCCATCGTGAGAGGTTTTTAAGACCCAGATAGATAAAGCCTTGGTGGAGACGATATAGTTGGAGAGTGTCCTGGTTTGAGCAGGGGCCATGGATTAGATGACCTTCTTCCAACTCCAACTTTCAATGACACATCCTAGCTATGACAAAAAAGAAAAATCTGAATATTAAAGTTCAGTAGAAATATTACTTCAGGGCAATGGTATCTTCACTAGTGGCACAGCCAGGACTTCATCAAACTCAAAACAAAAGCAACATTAATTTGTTTTCTTCCTAGAATTGTGCACCTGCCACAACTAAAGGTATAGCACTTCCATCCTCCCAATTAAACATCTATTATGGTTGCAACTGTATGATGCCCTAGACCACTAGTGAGTTATGGTGGTGTTTGCATGAGCCACTTACCAACAGAGCCAGTTTGGAGCATGTAAAATGGATTTCTAGCTTTATTAAAATATGTTACTTTCTAAATCGTAAAGGTTGCCAGGAATACATATGGCAACATATATCAACTGATAAAAAGTGAAAAGGATAGGAAGCTGGTCTTTACTTCAGCAAGAATAGGTTGCTTGGAACCCAAATTCCTGCTTCCTGCACCATATAGAAATGACTGGTTGATATAAGAAAATCATTCCAAAGGATTATCTCATTAGTCCTTCTTCAACTCCTGAGACAGGATCTATGCATTACAGCATATTAGTTACAGAATAGTGTCACTTACATTTGCAAGGGAGACAGCAAAAAATTGTTTCTTTGTCTTCATGATAACTGCTTAGGATGTTTTTTTCAATTAGTTTTCTTGGCAAATGGTTAAGCATAGCTTTGACCTATGGCTGGTTAGATACCACCCTGTCAAGGCTCAATCAAGCAGACATACTGAAATATATATATTAATACTGCAACTCAAGTAGTGACCAATCTCAGTTGAGGAAGAGAGTCTTCCTTACTGCTATGATACATTTCATCAGCAGATGTTCATCCTTAACAAGGCAGAAAATCAGTATCACCAGTACATCCACAGTAGCCAAATAAATATCCAGCAAACCTTTCCAAATTAAGTAAATTAGACAAGCCACACAGTTTTATACACAAGTGTCCTAATCACTGCTTGTTCAGGGTATTTAAGCTGATGCTTAACTATTATTTTCCTACAAGGAGGGCAAGGATTTGGAGGTAATAGATGAGGGATGATACCATCCCTGGATGCAATGGGAAGATACCACTCCATGCTGCTAGGTAGGTACCAAGTATCATTTTATCTACAAGCAACATGTTAGCATTTTGCTGAGCAAGTTTTCAAATCTGCATGTTGTCAAGAAGTGCAAAGATAAAAGTACTTTTTAACATGGAGAAACAGGGCAGTCAAACCATTCATTACAAATTCACTGGCACATACTTGGCAGACTCAGCAGTAACATATATTAGTGGAGCATATAAAGCACAAGTGGGTTTGAGAAGCAATACCCTCCTGTCAATGCACTGGAGAATCTGTACGCTGCCCACAAAGACTGTTGATGATTTCTGGAAATGTCCCATATAATCAAGTACATTGGGAGCTGTTCACTACTTCTCAGGTCTCATATATATAATATTGCTTTCATAGAGTAAGAAGCACATTTTATAGAGGGTACCATCACCCATTGCTTACAGAAAGAAAAAAATGAGACACAGAAAGATGATGTAACCTTGGTTAAATAATCAGTTTACTGACTTCCACCACAGTGCTCTAGCTGTATAAAAGTTATCAACTTTGCATGAGTCAGTTTCTGTTCCAGAATTGAAATGTGAATCGTAACTGCCAAAGTTCATACTACTTTGTGGGAGTAACAAAGGAAGAAATATTCCAAGTCAGCCTCAATTCTGACAATCCAAGAAACAAGATTAGAACTAATGAACAAAATGTCTCTTCCTCTGCAAGTTATCTCAATGAAGGGATGAAGATGGGAATAGTAAAGGGAGAGAAATACCAGGATTCTAATGGCATCCCAGGAAAGAGAACTTAAAAAACACTCAGGAAAGGAACAGAATTGATTCAGGACATATATCTTAATTGTTGTTTGAGATTCCCTTTTTTTTTCTAAAGAACAGAGCAATTGGAGTAATCAGAATACAGTGAAACATGTGCAATGCAAAACGTAGTAAATATTTCAAAGAGAAAGAGCAAATTGATTTTACAGATGGAAAAAGCTAAGTATATCAACAATACACAGTTAAAAAGTGTTCAAAGTAAAACAGACAGAATTTTAAACTGGATTCTAAGTACCAGATTCCTCTATTAAGATTTCTGAATAATGCATGCAACCCCTTTCTATCTATTTTTATATTAAAAAGCTTTGGAAGATTAAACTTGTGTTATATATTAGATAAAATTATAATGAATAATTTGGGAAGCATATTTTCAGCAGAAACTACTGGCCTTTAGGAATAAGTGTGCTTTCAAGACCATGAAAGCTATTTTTTCCAGAATGATTTCCACACTTTATAAGTACTTTTACATATTTTTTCTTCCTGAAAACAATTTAATCTTGACAGATTCATTATTCAATTGTGATCCTTCTCACTTCCTTCTTTTTGTTTTTCTTTCAATTTGACTTTGCTTCACATTTCTTTCATTTCATTATTTCCTAAATTAAGTGTATCAGCATATTATTTTTGATTTCTCAATTGCCCCACAATAACCTACTTGTATTGACTTTGTACACTTGCCAGCCTGTAAGTATTTCCTTCAATAAGGTCTTGTCTGTAAATTGTTGTCTTTCTTGTGGCAAAACCCCTTCCTTTAGATCATGTCCTTTTCATTCTCTCTAGAGAGTTATATCAACTTATTAGAAAAAAAGGCTTTAATTTCAACCTCATCAAGTGGCACCCAGATGTAAGGGAAAAATTCAGGCATATGGAACAAACTGCAGTTCTGAGATTGAGACTTGCCAAACAGTGGAATAAGTTATGTTTGTATGAGGACACCTCTGACTTATGCCACTAATGGAAATTCCATAAGGGTTCTTTCTTTAGTGGAATTAGAAAACATACCTGAACCCACTTGGTGTCCCAGCTTGACCAGCCTCCTTTCTTGTACACTGTGGTGAAATTTTTAAAAATTAAAATAAACTAGACATTTAGGGTGCCTGTACATACCACAGGGTTTAATCATCATTAAATTAAATAGGATTATACAATTTAAACTTGTTTAAATAGGCTTAAAAGTTTAAACTTGTTTTAGAGCATTGCATCAGTGTTTGCATACAGTAGGTTTTCAAAAAAAAAATTAAGCTTTGGAGCATTGTATTAGTGTTTGCACACACTCGGTTTTTGAACCAAATAAACCCAGTGAAAGAGTGGGATGGTCCAGCACTGCCCCACCCTGGCCCCAAAACCTCTGACCCCATGTCACGCAGCTGTGAGAGCACAGAGCCAGCAAACGGCACAAGAAAAAAAAAGCAGAATCAATTCCAAAGTAGAAGCAATTCAAAAGAGCGACTACAAAAAAGTTGCTGTACCATCTGGTGGGCAAAGAGACTCATTACATGCCTTTGAGTGCCTTTGTTTTTGCATGCAATTAATCCACGGATGAGACACTTTAATTTGCAATGAGCCAAACTAAACTACACCTGAGGAGTTTTATTTTAAAATACCAGAAAGACCTTTAAAAGTGTCCAGAAAACTTGCTTGTGCAGTCAGACCGTTACAGTGCAAGAAGGGCAAAAAACCATGGTATGTACAAGGGCCCTTAAAGTCACACTTCTAATCACAAGGCTCATGTACGTTATTTATTTCATATATGTTAGCAGTTCCATATAAATTAACTGTGCTTTTACTGACATTTTAACCTATACATTGTTATAGGGAACACCTCAACTGAAGTAAACTAGAGAAAAAAAATACCTCCAATTGTTTAATTTAGTGGTGTGCCTTTCTCAGCAGATTAACTCTTCCCCTTAATGGTCAGTTAGTTAGGGCCAACCCATGCTCTCACTGATGTTTACAGAAAGAATCTAATTGACTTCCGGAGAAACAGGCCTGTCCCTTCTGCATTGTTTATATGGGTATGCCACATGTTTTAAAAAGAGGGGGAAAGTATTGAAAAGCCATTAAAAAAGAAAGAAAAATACATAACCTTAAACTTTTTCTTTTTCATTAACACAGTTTCAGGATTGTTAGTGTCCCTTTAAACAGCAGTGTAATGGGGAAGAGGCGGGGGGGCAGGAGGGGTGACAAGCGCAGCACCTTTGAGGGGATAAGGGAGAAGAGGTGTGAAAATAGCTGTACTAATGACAGTGAGTGATTATGCCACTGGAGTCAGCAGCATGGCATCCAGTGCTACCCTAGGTGCAGGACTGTCCATCTATGCCTGTGCTTTTAACGCCACCATACATATCACAGACAATATTAACTGCCAAGAATTAAAAATATTTCACAATTGAGAGCATATACTTTATGCAGAACTAAATGCTTTAGCAGGATACTGTAATGATGGATGCTGAATGCCAGAAACTGTAATAGAAAGGGAGCAGAGAATGGAAAATTCTGCCACCACCTAAGCATCCACTCTCTGCCAGTGTGTGAGGAGACAGAGGCTTAAATCAGCCTGTGGTCTGACCCAGTATATAGTTTTATGTTCTTGTACTATATACTTTTTCTCTTTCTTGTAAAATTTGACTGTAGAATGAAGCTGTGTCCTATAACTCTGGTTTTGTGTCATTAAGCTCTCTCTAGGTCCAGTTAAATATCATAAGATAGAAAGAAAATACTGCAAAGACTGTAAAGTTTGGTTAAGATTTAAGCAAAAAGAAGCTAAATCTGAACATGACAATGCTGATTTAGGCCACAGTCAATCTGTTTTATTTGTTTAATTCCATTATACTTGATCTGATTAACCTGAAAAGACAATATTAGCCAATTTCTGAAAGACAGGTTTCTTTCTTTTCTTTGTTCAATTGTTCAGAAGAAAATGAAAATTAAAAAAAGGAAAATGAAAAGGCTTCCATTTATTTGGCTTAGCATACAACTTAATGGGCATGTCTACATGAGATGCTACATAGATCATCACTATGGTGATGTAGCATCAGTGGGCACAAACCATGATGCCAATATTACATCACCACAGCTTGTTACTGATACTGTAGATAGCTTGTGCCGGCACTGTGCAGGGCGCCCTACTTCAGAAGGGATGTGGATAAGCTTGAGAGAGTCCAATAGAGAGCCCACCTACATGATCAAAGGCCAAAAGAACAAGTCTTGCAATGAGAGGCTGAGGGACATGGGACTTCAGCCTGGAGAAGAGAAGGCTCAAAGGGTGCACCAGGATCTGGGAGAATGTCTGTTCACCAGGGCTTCCCAAGGGATACCAGCCACAAACTTCTGGAAGCCTGATTCAGACTGGACATAAGGAACACTCTGTACAGTCTGTGTCCAGGGTCTGGAACAGACTACCCCCAGAGGTGGTGCAAGCAACTACTCTGGACTCATTCAAAAGGTGTTTGGATGCTTATCTTGCTGGGATCATTTGACCCCAGCAGACTTCCTGCCTATGGCAGGGGGACTAGACTCAATCTTGTGAGGCCCCATTCAGCCCCTAATGTCTATGAAATCTATTTAGCCCTTACTTTAGTGCAGTATCAAATGACTGTGCAGCACCAAATGCACAGACAGGGGCATGTGTAGATGCACCCCAGTATGTCAATGATCTTCAGCTTACATTTAATTTATAAAACCATGGTAACTTCTATTTAAGGAGAAATATTCTTGTATTACTAACTGCTTATAAAGTTAGTGCTAGCATATGATGAAGTGAAATGGAATTCAACAGGGGGGAATGAAAACATATGTTTTTCTTCTTTGTAACCAAACACTGATGTCATGAAAGGCATTTTCATTAATAGAATATGTCAAAAGCTGTGGGGTATTAGCAGTATTTGAACAAATGTCACCCTTATCTCTTGTATAGGTGCTGCCTTGTTCATCCTGTCCTTAAGTTCATATCACACAACCATTCCCTGCTTCCTGCCTTGCTTTGCACCACGTGGCTCCTGGCTGCATTGCTGGACTGGAGAGCATGGAGCCCCGCTGGTACATGTGTACAGAGGCAGAGTGTGTGTGGGGGGGTGTGTTCAGGCAGGGACAGAGTGTGGGAGGTGTGCAGGAAGGGGCAGAGTTTGGGTGTGGTTGTGTACAGGCAGGGGCAGAGTGTGTGTGTGGTGGGGTGAAGGTGTATGGGGGGTGTGCAGGCAGGGGCAGGATGTGTGTGTGTGGGCAGGCAGGCGCAGAGTGTGGGGGTGTGCAAGAAGGGGCAGAGTGCATGTGTGTGTGTGCACAGGCAGGGACAAAGTGTGTGGGTGTATGTATGCGTGCAGGTGGGGCAGAGCGTGTGTAGGCGGGGAAAGTGTGTGTGTGTGTGCAGTCAGGGGCAGAGTGTGGCAGTGTGGGGGTGTGTGGGCAGAGGCAGATTGTGGGAGTGTGGGTGTGTGCAGGCAGAGCGTGAGGGTGTGCAAGCAGGGGCAGAATGGGTGTGTGTGTGTGCGTGTGCGCATGCATGCATGTAGGCAGGGGTAGAGTGTGTGGGTTTGTGTGACCATAGGATGAGTCCCACATGCACCCCCCCCTTGTACTGCCATACACACTGACCCCCACACCCACAGCTGCTCACACAGCCCAGGCATCCTCCCCCCCACACACAGCCCGCATAAACCCCACACCCACCCACATTCCACATATCCACACACATGCCCACATGCTCCCCCACTCCACATACCCACAGCCCCCC
>NW_017728886.1:134878039-134888971 GCF_001723895.1 Crocodylus porosus
CCACATACCCACAGCCCCCCCCCAACCCTATACCCCTCCACAACATACAAGAGTAAGACTTAATTTTAAGCGATTGTGTAATCACTTCTATGTACTCTACACAAATGTAAATCTGGACAAAAATATGTTTTGCAAATCAAATTAACAAATGCTGTAGATGTTTCCTTTTTGGAATATAATTTGGTATTTTTCTGATTCTGAGATGGCAAAACCCTTTGCTGAAAGGACTGCTTCTGGGGGCAAGGGGAAGGACTTCTGGTGGCAAAGGTCAGGAGTTAAGGGGCGGGATGTCTAGTCACAAGATGGTGATCAGGGGGTGGGGTACCTGCCAAGGGGCGAGGCTACCCATGTGGCACTTGACAGCTTGCCAAAACTCAGTAAGCTGCCCTTCACCTGAAATAATTGCCTGATCCTGGTTTACGTGGTTGGCCCCAAAGAGTGAGTGGGTGTGGGGCATGTAAACACTCCCTGAAATACTCTGTTATTCATGACAGGCAATTGGCTAGTATATCTATAATTCCCTTATTAGACAGATGAACACAAATAAGTTCTTTATTTTCAAAAGTTACATATCTATAGTATGTTGAGAAGATAATGCGATTGATAAAATAATGGTTAGATGACTATATTTGGGTCCTTTTGCACCTGAAATACTGTTGTATTGGGCATGACAACTGCAAAGCAAAGCAACTCAGTCTAGCTCCACTGTCCATTTTCAGTGAAATAATAGTTTTGTTTTGTTTTTTCTTAAACCAATATTTTTCTTTTTTAAAAAGAGAGAGAGAGAAACTCAGCTAAGATCGGATTTTGGGGGCAATTAATATTTAGTTAAACTATGTGAAACCAGTTAATATAGCATCAGAGTTACTCAAAACAAGCAAAATTGTGCAGGTTTGTGTTCCATGCCTTTCTATTTCTTGATTAAACTGAAATGAAATAAATTTTTTAAAATGCTGAAAGGAAGCCGGTCATTGTTTCAACTTTGCAGCATATTTATGACAGCTGCTAAGCTGCAAGAATACCAGCTGCCAGAATTCATTAGGCTTATGTGTGAATCTCCTTCTGAATCCACAGACACTCATCGATTTATACTAGGTCTCTACCAGTGGTATCAATTAGGGTAAAACTAGAAGCAGTTACCTGCTGTTGGATTGCTACAGCTGGTGTTGACAAGCAAGGGCCATTAACTGGCTTTTATTATAGTCTTGAAAATGTGTTCAAGACTTTGCAAATGGTACACTGCACTAATTATTTAAATGTAACTTCTTTTTTTAGCTTACCTTTTACCAATCTACTCTTTTGTTTCTGTAATGAGGAAAACCTATTGTTAGAACAGTCCAAATGTTCCATGCAATATAAATTCTGCTTCTGTGAATTGAGAAATCTACATAAACATGATGGCTCACTACAACTCTTTAATGCATTGCTGCACAGGCAAGTTACAAACACCTGAACAAATGCAGGCCCTCACTGTCAGACTTCATGACTAAAGTTAGGGGCACTTTACTTCAGAATTTAAAAGGGAAATGGCCTGGTTTTGAGCATGCCCTGAGCACCAAACACATACCACTGGCTTTAACAGAGTTATTTTGTGTTTATACTAGCATACAGCTCCAAGTGTCCAGATGACTAACAGCTTACTAGGGATCACTGACTGTGAAAACAAACAATAGTATAGATTTCACAGATATTACACTCATTAGGGCTGGAAGGGTCCTCGCAAGATCATTGGGTCCAGCTCCCTACCCAAAGGGCAGGAAAGTGAGCTGGAGTTAGAGTAGTAGTAGGTTTCATTGTCAGCTACTCTCAGCTCAGTAGGGTTTTGTTTTGCTTACTGTTATAGACAGAGTAAGAAAAAGGTATCTCTTGCTAATTAAATGTTTGTTGGCATCTACATTTGAATCATCATGATACAGAAGGAATCCTTCCTTTAATTTTGCAAGTATCTCCCCTTGAGCATTTTAAAAGGGCACCTGGAAACTGAGCATCAGATTTCAAAGAACTATAGGAGTACAGAAAATCAAGAGACTAGTAAAGCAATTCTTTACAGACTTATAGCACTCTTGCTCAAGCAGTATATCAAATGTGTACCCTTGGTAAAATTGTCAGCTTAATATTGTGGTGTTCTCCTTACATTTTCTGTAAACACAAAAGTCTGAATTTAGTCAAACAGAAATTAACCTTCAACAAATCAGACCTCAAAATGGGTTGTTTTAAAATACAATTAATCAAATTGCACAGACCAAGAGTTGTCCCTTATAAAAAATCTACTAAGACATACTACTCAGCATATTAGATAACTGAACAGAAAGAAGATAAACTTTACCAGCAAAATTTCTTAGAGGGGCAATCATTTAAAACTACCATAGCATCTAATCAGAAAACACAAGCATCTTTTACAAACTCTGAATCTTCCAGATAACCCAAAAGCTCTTCTACAGGATCAAGTAAGAGATGTGTCTTATGTTCCCTTCCCCTTATTTAATGGATAAGCAAATAGATAAAATATTGGATTGTAATCTTTACTTATGCTCTTCCCATTGCTTTCATCAGTAATACTACAGATTCTAATAGACTGGATTGATAACAAATTTACCCTTATGTATTCAGTCTTTGCACCAAAATAAACAAAGTGTGGCTAGATTACACATAGTCCTGAATTCCTATAACTTACTTTATTCCCAGCATAATTCTGCATTGGATTCATCAGGAATAAAACTACACCAGTGTCAGTTACACTGATGCAGTTATATGTCTAGGCTAAAACCAAGGTAGCCACTTGCTCAGAGTACATGAGCCATTGTCTTCCCCACCAACTATCGATGAAGATAGTAATAGTGCCTGCTTCATACAGCTGCTGTTAATCTGTCTATTCTGAACCCTAGTGTAATTGGTCAGTGTGCAAAAGCAATGTATGTTACATTTGGGTAAATGTATCATCTGCTCACACCCTGAAAATATAAAATCTAGAAAGAAAGAAATAGTGAGTTGTCCAACAATAAACACCACTTTGCTGAATCTGATATAAAAATCTAATTCCTAACTTGATAAGAAGACAGAAACATTGGCTAGGTACAGACATTACACATATCATGCATCAAGCAGGCAGATGTTACACATACAGTGCATTAAACAGGCAGAAAAGGGTCTAAAGCTGTAACACAGGAATTTTCAACCTTTTTTAGTCTAAGTACCCCTGGCGGCTGAACGGCAAGTTGGGGGAAGGTGGGGGGAAGGTGGGAGTGTGTGGCCAAACACCAAGCAAGGGGGAGGCGGGGAGGGTAGCACATGGCCAGACACTGAGTGTTGGGGGGGAGTGGGCAGTGCACAGACAGATACTGAGTGGGAAGGTACGGCTGGTGTGCAGATGGGCAGAGATGGAGCATCGCTGCCTTCCAGGAGTAGGGCCAGGAGTAGGGCAGGACAGGGAAGGGCAAGGCAAAGCAGGGAAGCTCATCAGGTTGGTGTGTGGCAGCAGCAGGAGCCAACACATGTGAGCTTCCCTGCCCCACAGAGGGGTGCCACTGCCCTTGCTCTGCCCCAGTCCTGCTCCTGGGAGGTGGCAGCACTTGGTCCCCATCTGCCCTCACGTACCCCCTGGGACTGATCCAAGTACACCCAGGGGTATGCGTACCCCTGGTTGACAACCCCTGCTGTAACTGAACAAATATTCACAGTACTTAGAGTATTTAAAATGGTGGATTGTGCTCTAAGTTAACTTGCAATGGATGTGTACTAAATTAAAGTGCTCTCTGTTGCAGCGCTTTAAATTGCACATCTGCACTAGATCCCATTGAGGGATAATTTAGAGTAGCTTACTCACAAGCATCATCCAGAGGCTGTTGGAGATTCCCTCTGGAGGCAGGCCATTCCTAGCTCATGAGTTATGGGGGAGAGAGCCAGTTTCAGAAGGTAAAACTCCTCTCTAAGTCTGAGTCCCCCACATGGCTGCTGCCCCCTTTTCCTGGGCAGTCTTAACTTATAAAGCCTCTGTGAGCTCATTCACCTGGTCCAATGGAGGCCAGCATCTGCTGGTCAACCAATTTGAAATACATCACTAGTTGCTGGGCAGACTCTAGCCCACCAGGTAGATGCCCCTCACCCAGGTAGCTGATACCAGTCATGAAGGCAGAGGGAACAGGTTTCTCCCCTCTCTCAGGAATGTATCCAGTTCAGGTTGCTTAAAGAGATAGGGTAAAGGTATGTCTCCTCTGCTGGGCCCATCCGGATCAAATTGTCACAGGGCAGAGATTTTGGGGAAAAACAAAGGTGGCTTCCTGCCACAGGGTCTTTCTCCTTGCAGCTGCAACACAGCCTGGGGGGAGGGAGGGGGACTGCAGGAAGAGGGCTCCAGGGTCTCTTTCCCCACAGCAGCCCAGGCCAGGCTGTTATGTGTTGCTGCTTGGCAAGGGGGTAATGGAGGAAGGCCTTGGGGGTCTCTCCCCCAGCTGCCCCTTCCTGGCCCTATTGCATAGTTGATATTAGGACCAATCATGCAAAGTCAGGAAATCTTCAATTCACACTGACTACAGAGAGAACTGAAAGACGATAAGGACTCATCTTGTTACACACTGAGGTGTGGGATGCCCACTTGCTATGTCATTAAGCTTCACACCTGCACTGAGTGTTTAAGCATTCTGCTATAGTGCTCACTATTAAAGTATCATAATTTATCAAACCATTTCCACATCATATTATCGAAGATACTGAAGTTATCTACATTCTATGGATAAGAAAATATTTGCCCATAGATTTGAGGACGTAGTAGAGAAATCATAGTCTGAAATGACTCCTCACCCCTTTGACTATATTTCTATGCACAGGATTGGCTTTACAGTTGTAAATAGTTAACCAGATGATTTTTTTCAACACTGATAAAATTGACTCATTTTCAATGCTTCCTCAAGTATACTTTGAATCATGAACTATTTGCTACCATTTCTGAAATAAACTTTAAAATTGTATGGTTGCCCATCAGCCACACACATTCATATGTACTATTGTGACTGGACCCTACAGGGTTTAAGACCTCCACAGCAATTTTATAAATTGAGCTACCAGACGGAACTATTATACTGCATTATTGTGCAATTGCACAAAACAATATATAGCATTTGAAGATCTTGTGTGTTGGGAGAGGTTAGCTCCATCCCCCTCTGATTAATGTTGAATCACAGCAACCCACAAAATTAAAGCTACGTTATAAGTAAAATCAAAACAAGCCAACCAGAGTAAGTAACAGGCTAACACTAACTGCTGATGACAGATGAATCCCAACTGTCATTCAAAATTACATTCACTGTATCAGGTGGAAACTTTATTTGTATTAGCAATGGCACCAGAAAACAGTTAAGTATAAAGTAAGATAAGGTAATAAATTATGATAGATTGAAAACGATAAAACCCGAGAAACTTTTATGAAGAAGTGGAGCATCAAGAGATTTAGGGGCATAGTGTCCTTGGGTGGAAGCCTGGCTCTATTAAAATTATTGCAAACCACTCATTTGCAATAGGGCCAGGATTTCACCCCTTTAATTTGATGCTGTCATTTCGGTATCTCCTACTGCAGTCTTATTGCTGCAGTCTCTTCATTAGCTTAAGGCTGTAATCTTTTTTCTCTTCGGGTATGTTTTATATAAAGTATATACTCTTATATTATATAAGATATTTTTTCTTATACCTAGCCTATTCCTCTATTGATTATTTTGTTCCTTTGCTTCCCTGTTCTTATTCTGTATATAACTGTGGCAGCAGTCCTACTCTCAGAGCCCCTCTGGACATGTGGTTCCACCCTCCTGCAATGGGCCAACTGCCTGCTTACTTGTCTGCCATGCCTTTATCTTACTTTTGATTAAATGATTAGAATCAGCGGAAGGCTGCCCATTTTATGCGCCCCGATGACAGGGGGCGCTGTCTGTGGCTCCTTTTCCTCCCCTACACCGCAGCCCAAGCTTTGCAAATGGTGCTGGTATGATCTGACTTGGGCCTTGTTATTATGTCTCGGCCCTTCATTTGCTCCTGGGGCTCCTCACTGCCCCTCCTCACTCTTGGGGCTCCTTGCCGCCCCCTAACTCAGGGCTCCTCACTGCCCCTCCTCACTCTTGGGGCTCCTTGCCGCCCCCTAACTCAGGGCTCCTCACTGCCCCTCCTCACTCTCGGGGCTCTTTGCTGCCCCCTAGGCTCTGGGGCTTCTTGCTACCCCCCCTACCTCCAGGCTGGGCCAATGCACCCCCCAAAGCTGTGCCCTCTCCATGCTATCGTGGAGCTCCTATGAGGCCTTCTCCAACCTCTTATAGCCTCACCCGGTTCTCTGGTAAAACAGAAAATACAAAACGTAAAGCCCCCGGGCTACAACACAAAAGCTAGACCGTTCTGGTCAAAATACAAATCTCTCCCTACCAGAGACAGAGAGACCACATCAACCCCCAGCAGGAACCAGGCGATGTTCCAACCGTCAGAGTTCTCCCCTTTGTTCTGGCTGAGTTCCTCCTTCCTCGGCCGCCGGAGGGGAACTGCCCTCCTGGCCTTTTGCCTGGTCTTAAGAAGGGCTAAGCTCCACCCCTTCCTGCCTCTAGGTTTCCCTGGTTGTTAGGGCAACCAGCACCTGCGCAGTCCTGGTGACTGACACCGGCGCTTCCCCCTTCCCACAACTAGGGGTCTCTCCCATGCTGTTTCTGCTCTCAGTCACAGGGCACCTGAGAGCTCTGCGACAATAACCATAAGCATGTAAGAAACTTTTCTTTGTGAAACTTAAGTTAACACATTAGTCCAAAGGAAAGTAAACTGCAACCACAGATTAGTAAATATAACCATATTATTTTCTTGGCCTAGATTCTTATATACCACTTATCTTTGTGCAGTACACTGGGCAATGGCTATAGTATCATAAATACCTCAACAGTATCATGAAGATAATTATTCCACTGTCTGATTAGGACAATCTGGTCAATTTCTGGTTTGACAGTTTCCTTCCCTGGTATCTTTCTTTCCAACTTCATTGCTAACAGTACTATGTCTGGGGGAAATCAAACTTGTAATGAGTTTTGCATTTAAAATATATGAAGGCAGAAAGAGATGTATTCACTCTAATCACCCCCAGGAGAGAGTTCAGTCTCTTTGGACTTGCACACAAATTTACCAGTGTCCAATTTTGTTATGCCTGAGGAACACAAATGATGAGAGAGGTTATCATCATTTTAAACTATAAAGTATTGTGGGCAATATCAAAAAGAGCTCTGCAGATTAAAAACAAGACTTAAAACTTGAATTGATATTCTATTAAGAAACAAAATAGTGAGTAAAGTGCTAGGTAAGATGTAACCCACTATCAGAAGAACACAAATACTTTCATCTTCTACACTCTAGCTTTTAGAACTGTTGATCACATTTAATTTAAATTGAGATCATGCATGAACTGATTTAAAAGTTGAAGTTTACACAAAACGGAATAGAAGTTTTTCAATACTGCATACTTTGCATCATTTTTATGACTGTTAGGCCAGGAGAATAATTCCCAAAGTGCATTTTAATTCTCATTTAAAGAGGTTAGAGATCTTTCCTTGAATTGATGAAATAGATTGTTTTAATCAAAGTAGAAATGTTTTAAAATTGTATTTTATGATATTTCTCACAAAAAGAAACTAAAATTTTAATTTGTATCAGAAAAGTTTACTTTCATTTTCATATTATTGTACAGTATTAGTCACTAAAATAATTGATTCATTACTAGTTTAAATAAATGTAATTGGATAGCTTTGTAGTTACTTCCTCTCATGCCATTAATTTAATGTGTGGCCAGGGGCCCTATCAGCTGATCCGAGGTCCCATCTGGAAACCCTGAGCCTGGGAACTCTTAGATGACAGGGCTCCCACCCACCCTGCAACTGGGAGACTGCAGCTGCTGCAATTTTCCTGACACAGTGATCTCTGGGTACCCTTATGGCTAGGACCCTTGGTCAGCTGATGGGACTCCCAGCCGCAGAAGCCCATGGTGCACCCCCGTCACTGGGAGCCCTGTCAGCTGACCCAAGCTCTCCGCCAGAGGACCTCACTTCTTGCTGGTACAGGGGAAGCCTCAGATTGTGCTGCGCTGGCAACAAGGTGCAATGGGATCTAATGTGGAATCCACACAACTGCAACTTTTCCAATGCCACTCTTGCATACCAGGAGACGGGATTGTGTAGATTGTGCATTAGATCCCATTGCACCTTGACTTGCATGTCAGGACGGGCCCTGAAATACACAAATAAAATGTGTAAATAAAAATTAAACAAATACAACAAAACAAAAGTTTTGAAATACTGAAACAACTTCATAATTCTAAAATAAAATATTTGAGAACTACTTTTGGAATTCACAAAAAATTATACATGTTTTTCCAATTCATTAGAAGAAAGAAATGTTGCAATCCCCCGATAATGAAAATGCTAGTTTTGACCAGCTCCCCCTTTTTTCACATTTGTATGTATACAGAGTCTATTCTTTTCAACTTGTAAAAGATGTACCCCATAGATTATATTAAATCATTTAGAAATTTTTAAAAGATAATGTTATAGCATTCCATAGATTTTTTATCGTCTCACCTTTTTTGTAATGCTGTTACATCATAATCCCATTCTACTTTCAGATATTCCAGTTAAATTATTTTTACTTTTGAGATTCTCACATTATTGTATAAGCAGTTGGATGTTTACTACACATTTTGAGTTTGGGATGTCTATCTATTTTTTATTTAATTCCCTCGTCTGACATTCTGCTGGTTTTCCAAAACTGAACTCTGTGATTTCAACTTGTCTCTCCTCCAGTTCCCTTGTAATTGCTGATCTAATCTTTTACTAGATACAGAATTATTTTTGGGTTACTGACATACCTAACTGATGTCTGTGTCCAACCAGAACATTTCTCAGCACCTGGCAACCTTCCTTCAACATCTCAGTTAAAACACAATCAACTCTTCTATGCCAGCAATAGTGTTCCATTTTCTTTCAAGTAAAGCCCTTCCCTTTCTGCTCACTCAAAAAAAAAAAAAAAAAAAATCCCCAGAAGCATTTTGAATATTCCCTTTTTACCAAAGTATCATCCATTCATTGCAATTCCAATGCCGTGTAGTTGAACCTGCATGTAGAAAAAGTGACATTTAATGAAAAGTACTGTAGATACCAGCCTTTTTTCTAGTAGTCTACATTTATCTTTTACAACCTTTCTACTATACTCCCTTTGATCAATCCTTCCAATATGTATTGCAAGACTACCTAGTACTTCAGGTCTAGATGGCATAAGATCTGCTACTTTCACATGTAAGAGAGAAACCATAGGATGTTACTCATTGACACTCAGACTTTTAGAGCTTAGTTCTGTACTGCCATGCACTTTCAGGTCTTTATACTTGAACTCATCTCCTATTGTGACTGTAGTGTGCCAGGAATGAGCTCCAATTAGGTTCCTTTGAACATAGCTCTCCACTTCATAAGATCTCATTTCTATATAATCTTGGTTTCCTTTCCATCATGATTCCACTTCTATGTTCTTTCACGAAACTAATGAAAAACTCAAATTTAACCTGGTTTGTTTGCTTCTCAGAAACATGAAGAACAAAAAAAAACCCAACAGATTCTGGCACTAGGTATTGATACAGCTGATTCTATGGTTTTAATTTCCAAGATATATAAATTCCTGGTGGATGACCATTAAAAGATCAAATCCTCTAGGTCAACAATGCACTGCCTCGTATATTTAACTCACAAAACTTTACAACCAATTTTCGTGAACCCAAGTCTTTATTCATCTCATAGAAAAGTTTTAAGTTCTAAAAGGAAACATTAAAAGCAAATTTGAATTGTTCATGGGAGTTTAGTTCCATGGATCCACTTAACAAAATTCCACCCTATAATCTCACATGCAGTTTTCAAACTTGCTTTGTGTTTCATATACTTTATGCATTATATGGAACATAAGGCTTTTAAAATACCCAGCTTTTTTTCCCCCAACACTGCCTAACATTGAGAGAGAGCTATGAGGTCAAATACTTTCAGCAGCACACTATGAGCCTGGAGCCCCTGAGTTCTAATCCCGGTGCTGATTCTCTTTTGTGATCTTGAGCAATTCACTTAACTTCCATCTGCAAAGCTGTGAGAATACTGTTCAAGTAGCATGCAGCACAGGTGCACTGTGAGGCTAGGTAATGTTTTACAACCATTTTAAAAATTAAACGAGACAAGAATTTAAGTCTTGCTCATTCTTAAAAAGACAGATTGCATGTTTGAAGCATAGCAGTCCACAGGAGACCTGGCTTGAAGGTAAAAAACAAATCACAATTAAGAGGACCAAGTCATTTAAGCCACCAATCATGGATCCCAGTGTTGACCACTCTAGCCTTTAGACATGCCATCTTGTTATCTTGTTGAAATTAATGCATAAACTCCAGTGGGTCAAACAACATGATGAACAAGAACACTGTTTACACTGAAGCTCCTCATTTAATTTGAAAGTAAATTGCCCACAGTACTCGCTATCCAATAACTGAGTAATTCTGATGTCCTGTTCTAGGGAATGCATTAACACGTCATAAATAATAGTCCATGCAATCATCATCTCTTGTCTCCTTGGAAGTAGCCAATGTGGTGCCTATGAACAAGAAAGGGAGGAATGTAGATCTGGCTAACTATAGGCCCATCAGCCAGACTTCTATCCTGGGGAAGATCTTAGAAAAGTTCATTAAAGGCGCCATCCTTAATGGACTGGCCGACGCCAACATCCTAAGGGATAGCCAGCACAGGTTTGTTGCAGGTAGGTCTTGTTTGACCAATCTCATTTTCTTCTATGACCAGGTGACCCATCACCTGGACAAGAGAGAAGAGATTGATGTCATATATCTTGACTTCAAAAAAGCCTTCGATCTGGTATCCCATGATCACCTCTTGGCAAAACTGGCCA
>NW_017728886.1:134889282-134903593 GCF_001723895.1 Crocodylus porosus
AGGCTGAGAGCCACGGGACTCTTTGGCCTGGAAAAGCGCAGGCTCAGGGGTGATCTGATGGCCACCTATAAGTTTATCAGGATGACCACCAGGATCTGGGGTAACGTTTGTTCACCAGAGCGCCCCAAGGAATGACAAGGTCAAACAGTCATAAACTACCCTGCGACCATTTCAGTCTGGACATAAGGAAGAATTTCTTTACTGTCCGAGCCCCCAAGGTCTGGAACAGCCTGCCATCAGAGGTGGTTCAAGTACACTGAACACCTTCGAGAGCAGATTGGATGCTTATCTTGCTGGGATCCTATGACCCTGGCTGACTTTCTGCCCTTTGGGTAGGGGGCGGGACTTGATGATCTTCTGAGGTCCCTTCTAGTCCTAATGTCTATGAAATCTATGAAATCATGTGAATAACTAATGAGATTGATTTACATTGCTCTCTCTATGATGTAACTCATTTCTAAGTTAGAGAGGCAAATGCACTAGCTCAGAGGTACTATGGGGTGCCACACAATGTTAGCATTTTTAGGTGTGCAAAGATATACCCAGAGAGTTCAAATTGTATCCCATACTGTAGAAGACATTCTGAACTGTTATTACCTTTATGAGTTCTTTGCAACTTAAAAATTGAACTATTATTTTTCCTAAGTCAAAAAAGAAGTGAAAACTAAGCTGCATTTTCCAAAATGTGCCTTGAGCCTAACAAGGGGCATTTTATTTCTAAACAAGGAGTCCCTTGGGTCTAGAAAGGTTGAGAATCACTGAACTATCACAACAGCTGGATGTCAGATGTCAAAACAAATATTATTATTATAGCATTATTTAATAATAGAAATCAATTACAATTGTAACTTAAAAGAAATTCAGGTCATCTAGGCCACATATGTAGCAAAATAGACTAATTAAGCGCCAGTAACTTGGGGTTAGAGGATGGTTCACGCTGAATTAACATTTACAACCCTAGATATCCATTCTGCAGCTGCCAACAGATCGACCAAACATGACAGTGATACCTGTCCACTACGTTATAGATTTGAGACTGACCTTGTTAATATTAATCATGTGTAAATTCCAGTGCTTGTATTTCAAATTAATCAGGTAAAACAACAAGCCCCAAAGAGGGACTATGTTCTGGTTAAAAACATGCAGCAAAGAATTTCCTGATCTCCACTTTTGCCATTCTGCTGTAATACAGGGGAATATAAGGGGAATAAAAGTTAGGAGGTGACATAATAGGTACTTCCTTTCATACCTGTCCTTGATGGGCATATGGTACCTTCAAGAACAGTAACTGGGTAGCTTGTATTTTTAAATTGCTTCAGGATAGAGCTAGGACCCAATGATAACCCATGTTTGGCATCGAAGAGAATCTTGACCATTGGGTTTATATATACACACGCATGTGCTTATTATTCTTTTTCAATATCTCAACAGGGTAGAAATTTATCACCCAGTCCAGCGAATGCTAGGGGTTCATTTTTACCTTCCAAAATATTTTCCATTTACACAGGGATATCTCAGGGAATTACTGGACCCAACATTTGTATTCCAGTCTATATATCAATTATAGAGTAGTCAATGAGGGTACCTGTCTACTAATGAGGCGCATTTTGGGGCCTTCCCATGGCACTATGCAATATACAGGTTTAAGATTTCTGATACTTTGATTTACTGCTCAGTTTACAATGGGTAAAGTGTATTGTCAAGCAGATATTTTACTGACAGCTCTGAATGTGTCAACCTGAAGCATTATTTTAGGTTCTCTAATGGTGAATTAGTTTAATCCCCATCCATTTCTACAACTCTTCTGAATTTCAACCTGACACTTTTTAAGATAGTCTCCTGAAAGCGAACATAAAATGGATTGAGAGTTTGGGTTGATAACATCTGACGCTGCTGCTATAAATCTCTTCTGTTCTTTTCCAGGTGGCTTCTAAAATTAACTAGTCATCCTAAATGTTTAGTGAAATTGTCGGCCTATTTAATAGGCACATTGAAACCCCCATTTATAAATTACAGAGATATTGTTAGAACTGTACTTCTATAATAAGCAATGTAACCACCAGTACACCTGTCACTGTGTTGTCCCCTGTTACCCTTGCTGGAAGAAAGAGATATGAAAGCTGCAATTCCAATTACAAAATAGTCTTACAAGGTAGAGGGAAAAGCTCTGGACAAAATGATACATATACCAGCTTCAATATAAAGTAATTCTAAACAAGAATCATTTCAAAATATATGGCTTGAGCTTGGTGTTAAGGAATCAGTACAGGTAAAGTAAAAAAATGTATTTTGTATTTTGGAAACTACTTATGAGCTTACTTGGTCATGTAATGTACAATGATTTGAACATTTTATAAATGTCCATAAGTTCATCTTGTTTAATCATGGTGGAATCCCTGCATGTATGGTGGGAGTAGCTATGTATTTAGGATATTAACTATTCTGATCTTGTCAGTTTGATAGTACCTTCCCCCTCAGCATGCAGTCAGAATTTCTCCCATCCAGGATCTCATTTTAAATCTTGCCTGAAAATTTAACAATGAAAAAAAAAAAAAGATTTACTTTCAAAGCCCATAGACTGGTTAAAATATAGTGGGGCTTACTCCCTCCCAGTTGCTAAAAGCTCACTCTATGTTCCTTTTCTGGTGGAGAAAATATTTTTGTTCTCCTAACCTACCCCACTCTACATATTCTTCCATCTTGTATTTTTTTTTTATTGCTGTACATGTCACGCACCTTTCTTGAGAAGTATTCCATTCACTCTCCCTGTGGGTTGTGGTCCATGTTTGAAGCCATGAATTTCTTACAGCTGGAACCAGAAAAACCTAGGGATACACCTAAGTAGTACCTGTTAAATGTATTAGGCACATGGAGAAGCACAACCTGGATTCCATTGTTAGAAACCATATGTCCTCATGTTGCAGAAAGGTTTCATGTCATATACTTGTGGGTTCTCCCTATTCTGGGTATTCATTTTATCCCACTGTTTGACAGGTCAAAAATTACCTGTAGATTAAATATAAATTATATACACTAAACTTCTAGATCACTCACACTCATTCACATTCACAGAATAGTATACAGTTATAACCTCTTAGTACTTCAAGAACATCAAGCAAAGAAGTAAGCACCAAGAAGTAATGTGTTCACTAATCTCAGTTGGCTTGTCTGAAACAAATACTTAATATAGATGCAACTCTGCCTCATAGAAGGAAGTGGTAATCAGCGTCAAATAGAAAGTTAAATAGTTTCTGTAGCTGATCAGCTGGAACAATTTTGTCTTGGTAACAGACCTGTGCCTCTTGCTTTAATGTTAAGAGGCATTTTTATACATTACAAATAATTTTGTGTTCTACCAGCCAGATCCATCATGTTTCATTTTATTGTGTAGCTAGAAGTGGCACACCAGAGGCACATTTTCTTAAAGCACATACTAAGTACCCTAGATTCACTGATATCAATTTCCTTAAAGTGAAACACTATCTGTACCCACATGTTTGAGAATGGTCTCCTCTTTGCTGTAATCTAAGCCAGTTAAGCAAAGCAGGGAAGCAAATTAAAGCACAGTTTTAGTTATTCTGTGATGTAATAAACTCACTCTTGGGCTAAGTACAGACATTCAAAAAACCTGAGATGGAATCAATAAAAGTTATATGGTTTCCTGTAAGTGGTGTAGGTTAGACTGTAACAAACAGGGCATACATTCACCATTTTTTGGGGGGGAGAGTGGGACATGCAGGCTGCCTACAGTGCTGAGGCCAGTAGGGTGGGGAGCTCCTGCACACTTCCCAACATGTCCCACAGGCTACCTGGGCTGCTGGAGACTGCTGAGTGCAGCCAAGCACCAGAGGCACCCCTGATTGGCTTCCAGGCACAGGTTAGAACGTCCCCCTCCCCATGATGTATCATCTGTCAGCCACAAACATCTGTCAGCTGCAGGCAGACAGCTGGGGCTTGGGGGAGGGAAAAGGGAGGCATCTGAGACCCTGCATGAACCCCAGCATGAAGCACCCCATGACGTACACACAGATCTGACACTAAGCCTAGGAGAACCCCAGAAGCAAGTGGAGCACCACAAAGCTGCCCATGCCCAACAGCTCACCTGGGCTTCATGGTGCTGTGCCTGCTCACAGGAGTTCTTCTGGACTCATCATAGTCAAGTCCCTGTGCACACTGTGGGATGCTCCATGACAGGGTTTGTACAGGGACACTTCCCTTTCCCCTTGCACTGCATGCCTGCCTGCCACTGACAGCTGGCCAGAAGCAGGAAAGGGGGCTGCAGAAAGGGTCTGCACTAGAAAGGGATCTGCATTAACTTGGCTTTGTGATTGCTTAGGGAGGGGGGCCTGCTGGGCACTCAGTCAGACAAGCCAAGTATGAGGTGAGTGCCAGCACACTTCCCTGCAAGGGAGGAAGGCACTGGCAGGGGGCTGTAAAGTAGTGTGGGATGCTGGCAATGACCTAACATGAATTGCTAGGGGTTCTGGCACAGAAGTTCAAGTCACCAGTCTAACCTAAATCAATTAAGTTTGAGTGCACGTTGATCCAGGCCTATTTTAGACCAGGCTATTTTAAATTATTTCAGTGAGCTGTAGTTAATGCTGCCATTTTTCAGCACCAGGATCCTGATACATGTGATGCTCTGGGTGCTTTAATTAAAGCAGCTCTCAGAGCCACTTTAATTAAAGTGCCTCCCCGCTTCTGGAGCACATGCATAAATGTCCAATGTGCACCAAGCTGCTGTTCTGTTACAGGTACAGGCCAGTTTCAGATCACTTATACTGGTAAAAATGAAAAGTCTGTACCTGGCTATAATGAATATTCCTCCTTAGTCATAAAGACTCCTTTGGTTTGACCAGTAAAGGAACCCAAATGTTTTCTTCTCTAGATAAATATTAAGCATATAATCTGGTTGTATTTTTGACAACCTAGAAGCAGACCTAAATCCTTTGTAAAGCACGCTAGGGAAGTAACATAAAGGCCCATGAGCCACAATAGCTATATGTGGTATCTGTGCATGGTATAACAAAGAACACAACACCATTCCCTTAACTATGACATACTTAGCATTAGTATTCCCTGTGCCACAGAAAACGGGAAGTCAGTCATTGCATATGAAACTTATTTCGTTCCTCTGCCCTATATAGTAGCTAGAGTTAGGTGGGAAAAAAATGTGATTCTAAGCTGCTGAACATCACAATTCAAAGACGGAATGTTATCCTCTAATTTTCTTCTTTTTTGGGATAATTACACAGGACCATAATGTTACCTTTGTGTTTTTAGACTCAGAATGTATATCTAACATTTCAAATCTTAATGGATATGTGCGTTAGTGTCTTGAACAAATTTCTAAAATTGTTGTATTTGAGTGCATTCCACCTAAATTAGAATGGCAAATTATTTGGCAGATTTTATGGTGCCTTCTGATTTATTCCCTTCCCTAGTTATGAGGACTTTGCTTAGAATGATTTGGGCAGGAGTGGGGAGGGAAGAGTGGGAGGGAATGTGAGGACGTGAGGTTGCCATAATTGTCAGTCTGATTACATTTTGAATGAACTACTACTTCCCTGAATAGACAGACAGCATTTAAATTCACAATAAAAATGAGGAAAATGCCTGTGATGTTCAAGTAAGGACAGAAGTATGATGCTACATCTCTATAGCAAGCAGCCTCTAGCGCTTGTTCACTAGCAGTTTTGGGTGCTTTAAACAAGAACAACAATAATGCCTCTAATTTTCAGAGGTCAATAAAGGCTAACTAAGACTGAGGCATAATATATAGTAAGGAAAAAAGGGAAACCAGTAGAACATCCACAGCTGAATTTTCAAAGCATCGCAGATTTTTGATAGATTATACTTAAAATTCAATGGAACCACAGAAATGTCTATGTCAGGACACCAAAGTCCTAATGATCCACTGGGCTAGTAAAGTTAAAGCACAACAGCCTAGTGATGTGGCTAGCATCACATCAGCTGCCTTTGATCTCCAAATTCTGAAGACCCCATTTATAGCTGGGTTGATTGTAGGCCACATTCTGCATGAGTCCACCTCTGTGCAAACACCTGGTTCTGGAGCCAAAGGGAGATATAACTTAACAACAAGGCTGCCATCCCAGTCTCACCCTTAGGTAAATGTAATATTTTACATCACTGTAGTTCAAGTTGCATTCCCATAATCTAACTTTCTAAAGCCTCCACTACTCCGCCATACAACTGCCTGACAACTTATTCATGAATCACAAAAACAATGGTTGGTACAACAGAGACAGACAGACACTGCATACACACGTGCATCCACAGTATAGGAACTTCATTGTATGTTTGTTTGATTTATGTAATATGGAGACACTTGTCAATTTGCCATTTTAGGTCTGCACGGAAGCAGTAGCAGTAATCAAAAAGCAAAGCAACCGGTATTGAAATACGACTTGTTTTTAAAAGCAAAATCAGGTGTCTGTGGTTGCCAAAAGCCAAAGTGGAGTAACTATACCAATTCACAGAAAAGACTGTTTTCACCCGGAGCCTAAGATATGTGGATTCATATCTAACTTCTAAAATTGTTCCGACATCCAGGACTAAAATTAAAAAAAAAAATGCACCCTTACAGCTCCTATTACAGTATGTTTTAAATGTTTAGTTATCATATAGTAAAATGTTTTTCAATTTCTTCAGGTTTTTTAACCACAAAATGATGGATTAGAAAAATCATTTAAAATGTAATCAGTGTCATAGAACAAGCTCCATACATTTTGAAAATCATCAATGTTGATAACTCAGGGTTTTATTAGTAACCAAGTCTGCTAAACACATAGGTTCTAATCTTCAGTTGGGATAAATGGACATAACTCCAGTGGAAAACAGTGGATCTTTTGCCCATCTACCAAGTGATTGACTTACAGCTACTGATACATTCAGTTTGGGCCCTGACACAATGCTCAAGATAGAATAACTTAAAACCTCTAGTATTTTCCTTGTTTCTGTCATGACTTGTAAGAAATACCAGAGTATGGGTCATATTCTTTTTAAATTGCTGTAAAAATGAGGGACTTTCTAGATGTGCCTCTCACTTAAACTACTGTTAAGCTTAGTGCTGTTCCATTTATATTCTTTGCAAACCACCAAATACAGAAGATACAGCACAAGAAGAGTCAGGTTGATCCATGTGTGGGAGGCAGTAGGGGCACACACGCATATTTATAGTAGATATTATTATTTGTCTTGTCACTTTAGTAGTTACATTAATAGATAGAAAACAAATTACCTTTCCCACATACTGAGGTTCGGAGCCCATGTATTCCTCCAGCACAAAAAACTGATTCCATACCCAGCCTCGTTTGACTCGCTGGGCGGATGACCTCCTCCCTGGCATTGTGACAACATTTTCTCTTGGCTTGGCTTCTAAAGTCTGCTGTGGTTGTGGCTGCAGTGGCGTTAGGAGACCTCCATCAAACAGGACCCAAAGAAGAAGGGATAAGCAGTTCCTTGTAAGCATTGGCAAAGGCTTCCCTACTGCAAGTAATAAAAACTCCAGCACTTAATGCTGAGCCGTAGAATCCAGGTTTGAGGTGTCTGTGGCCTCCACCACTTAGCTTCTGATTTTATTGCGGAAATGCTAATGCAGACATTAATCCTTCTGATGACAAGGTTTTTGCCGCATTAAATTCCATCTAAAGGGACCTATAAAAGAGATTTACATGGCAACATCAAATTACATAAAATTACATTGAAGTCTTCATCTAAATTCTCACACCTAGTTAGCTCCTTGAGACAGAGAGAGAAGCTCAAGAACCAGAGCTTTAAAAACCATTAGTACTGTGGTTGCAGCACTGAGCTGCTATAGACTACTGCAAAGCTACCATAAAAATGGTTCATTCTGACTCTACTTAGCATTACTTTTGTGTCAGTTTGAAGACAAGTATGCAGCCTCTCCTTTATGGCCCAGTTATCAAATAAACCTGTCACATCTCAGTGATTTCAAGTTATTTACTTCTAATTCACATAGAAAATACTGAGGGATAGTGTAGCAACAGGTGAGATGCTTTACTTTTTATCTCTGCTACAAAATGTGAGCTTGCAAAATGTAAGCCTGCTTCCTCCAGCTCTTGATGCACTGATATCACTTGTCTTAAAGTGAAACAATACCCATACCCACACCCACATGTGTGAGAAAAGAGGTACCCATACCTCTTTGTTGTACTCTGAGCCAGTTAAGATGGGTGGGCAAGAAATTAAAGCACAGTTTTAACTATTCTCTGACATAATAAACTCAACTCTTGGGCTAAGTGTAGACATTCAAAAAGCCTGAGATGGAATCGATATAAGTTACATGGTTTCCTGTAAGTGGTGTAGGTTAGACTGCTAGCAACCAGGACACACATCCAACCTTTGTTCTGGTGGGGAGGAGGGCATGCAGGTTGCCTGCACTGGCTGAGGCCAGTAGGATGGGGAACTCCTACATGCCTCCCAACAAACCCCACATGCTCCCCAGGCTGCTGGAGACTGCTGAGTGCAGATTTTCAAAAAGCCTGGAGCTGCTCACAGCCTGCTTGGGGCCAAACCTTATTCTTTGAGATGAACATGTACAAGTTGCACAAAAATAAAACATGGAAATGGTGCCAATGTAGGAACCAATATTTAGAGAATAAAATAAAGTAAAAAAAACAACAACAAACACTGGTTCAAAAATGCACATCCCAACTGGCAAACTCTTCTCAGGACATGCTTAATGCTAAATAATAGGGATGATGGTGGTCTGGATTGGGTAATCTTAGGACTATCATTAAAAAAATAATATTTATACAGGCATGTGGGGAGACACAGCAAAATAGCAGTCAAAGGGGAAAACCAGAAAGCAATTCAGAAAGCAGTAATATAAGACAATGATACTCATTAACACCAAAATGTACCTGACTTAAAGATTAAAACATAAATCAGTGCTGACCAACTATGTGACTGAGAGAAAACTAGAGTTTCTTATGGCCCCTCATGGTGTGTAGAGCCGTTTTAAGGGTATTTTGTGGTGGCTCCACCCCTTGGCACCAATTGGCAGAGAGGCCCCATCCTTCAGCAGTGATTGGTGGAGACGCCCCAGGACTGAGGAGGGATGAGGGTGATGGCACCTTCCCCACCTGGCAGTAGACTCTCCAGTGGGAGACAGCATTTTATTTTTTATGGAGTTTTTTTTTTTGTTCATTTCACAGATTTCTCAGACAATCCTGAATATTGTGGTTTCCGCGAAAGCTGCAAGACCACGAATTAAGTAGGTTCCCAGTGATTATATTAAAAACATTACTCTGTGAACCTAGCACAGATTACTTAATACAATGACTGATAGGGAGAAAAAAAAAAGTGGTGTTTCCCAGCCACAGTGTAATTACCGAGGTGTTTTTGTTCTTATGAATTTCCATGACTCATTAACAGTAGTTAATACAATCATGGTGCTCAAAGTATATAACATAGATTTTTTTCTATATTACAGAAATAAGGAACTAATTCAACCAAATGTGGCCTTAACACCCATCCCTTTTTGCATTCAGTTTTCACTAATATTCAAGTAATTGAAATTTGCTTGAACCCAAGCCAAATAAAACTGAATTTTAAGATCGCAGGCCTGAGTATTCACAAGCTCTATGCTTATCCACCTATGACAATAAAGCTAGCTGGGGTCAGGACTGGTCTCTTGGATTTTCACAGGGCCCAATATGTCTGTTTGACAAATACAGTTGTCCAGCTTCTGCTGCTCTTCATTGAGTGCAAATAAAAATGATTTTACATGGGACACTGTTCGTTTGCACGGCAGGGGATAGGAGTTGTTTTATAAATAACATAGCTGCATAAAACAGTTTGCATCAAGAATGCCACCAAACTGGGACTCTGATGGAGACCTACTGGACAACAAAGCATCTCTCATTAAGATCTAGATTCAGTGGCTGAAATTCTGTTTCACACTTAGTCAAGCAGACTCTCTAGTGCTTCCAGGCAGGTGCATTTTACATCTTAAAAAACAAAATACAATTTATATCACCATGAAATTTACCACTTTGTTAGGGTCATATTGTGCCATTGATTTTTCTCAGGAGAAGTCTTCATTGATTTCTGAGGAGACTTCTGCGTAAAAAATAATAATAATAAAAAAAATCAATGCTGCAATATGGCCCTTAGTAAAGAAGATATGGCAAGCTGCTTTACTGAATATATATTTTCATGTTAAAGCACTGTCAAAGGATATATTTGCCTTGTGAATAATGTTATTATCAGCAGTAATCATTCTCTTAATGTCAAGAATACATATTTGGGTGTTAAGAGAAAACTTACAAGTTCTTGGAAAGAAGAATGCTAGAAAAAAATCTGTCTATACAAGTATTTCTATTTCAAAGATGAAATGCATGCTTTTGTTCTTGTCATAAGGATTTCATTTGGTTTTCTATTTCTCCTCTCCTCTCTGTAACTGCACTCATTTCAAAATCTGAAGAGCAAACAAAGGGACATGCAAAGATCCAAATAAAGGAAGAGATTAAAGTGTGGTGATGACGACTTCAGTTAAAGTGACTGTTTGATCCTTATTTTCAGAAAGGATTAAAGTTAGCTATTTGCTGTAGGGAAATAAAGGACACAAATAAAGGAAATAAGGGACACAAATCTGCCCCATACCTTTGGTTTTAATAAAGGATCCTGCCCCTCCCCAGGTGTATGCAAGCCATTTCCTCCTTTTATTGACAATTGAAGATGCATAGGTTGCAAAATAGAATAGTGCTAGTACAAACAGAATTGGCTGAACCATTAACAGAAGTTGTGAGAGAGGACCCTTTAATGCTATATGCCCACATATGCTCAGTCCTGGTACACATGAAGTGCATTTCTGTTAACAGCTTTATTTATTTAACAGTTCAGATGACTTTAATGCATATACAGTACACAGCATTCCATTCAAATTGTGTTAATCAATAATTCAGTTCCTGAGCTGCCAGCTTCATATGCCTTCCCTGCTCAGCAGTTACTGACTCTCCGGCTAGTATATATGGCAAAATCTCAACCACTATGGATCACCTGAACAGAAATCTAGGTGTCCTCCAATTGCTCAGCCATAGATTAGAGACAAAAATAAACAGCAATACAAAAAGCTCCAGGACAACCCTTATGGCTCTACAGGCCTAAAAATCATTCCATTTTCAGTTTAACAGCTGCATCACAATTCTTTACTGAGGAGACTCTGCTCAGTACATTACGGTTTTCCCGGAAGACCTCAGCCTCCGGCCACATCTGTCAGCCAGGGAGCTCTTAAAGTGCAACGAGATTGAAGGATTTCAATGAAAGGGGAACAATTCCCCTATGGCTGGAAGGCTGGTATCCAAGTACATCACTAACACTTTAACCCCTTCTCTGGGGGTCTCTGGGCCTGCTTTTTAAAAATCTAAACACCAGGGAAATGCGGCAGCATTAATTTGAAGTGATGGTATAGCTAACACTCACCTCTTACCTAAAAGATCCATGCTGCATGCGTGCGTGTGTGTGTGTGTGTGTGCGTGCGCACTGGGGGGGGGGGAAGGGGGTATTGTAGGATTGCAGAGCAGCCTCTTCATCAACTGCAGCAGAATTCACCAAGTGAAAACACTGTTGGTGGGAAGACCAAAACTCTTAAATCTTTAAATCACAACTCTCCAGCATCCAAGCTTCCCATTTCCCTGCATTAGGCTTCTGTCAGATAAAAATACTTAAGCAATGGGAGATTGGGAACCAAGGGAAAGAATTTAAACAAAAGTACATCATTATTTTCTGCCAGAACTGGGGGAAACCTGGAAAAAAGGGCCAACATTCAGTATATTTAGTAACACATCTAGCCAATGCTAGCTTCAGAATTGTTGTACATTTTCTTCTCTCTCTCTCTCCCTCAATTTATTTTTTTATTGTATTGTGCTTTTGTTTTTATCTCTACTGATTTGCAAACCCAGATGCCAATTTGGGTGCCTGAAGCTTATATTTGGCTTCTTTACATTGGTGTCTATTCTGTTAGGTATTTAAGACTGGTATCCATGCGTCTCTGTGCCCAGATGAATATCTCTGGAAGAGGGAAAGGAGGAAGTAGGCAATCAACTGCAGTTAATGTTTAAACTTAAAGCTAAAGTACTTTGGCCTAAACTCTCTTTACAAGCCTGGTAGTAGTTAGTTGTCCTTCCTGATGCAGATTAAAATGTTCTGCCCCGCATATCCTTCTGGTACAGTAGCTGTAAGTGTGGAAGTTATATGTCTAATCTTATACCCTTCATGGTCTTCAGTATGCCTACATATTGCTTTAGCCTACAAAAGAAGCTATGGACAGAGACCCTTGCCGAAGATAAGAATCCCAAAGATGTGCATGGGACCTTGCCCATATTAGGACTGAAGCTCTATACTTCTTCCATTTGTTCAGTTTCCCTGTGTGAAAGTCAATATCTTGGGAATATCTATTAAGGATGTCCTTAGCTGACTGCTTGGGGATGTCCCAATGAGACAATGACATATAAGAACATTTGTTCTTGTTTACAAAACCAAAAACTGAAGCTTCAATTATTCGACTGTATGTCAGTATCTATTAAACTTCTATTAAATATGGTCAATGCCATTCTCACATTAAGATAATAACCAACAGAACAGAGAGAACCATGGTGGCCTTAGAATGGAAGGTCTTGTGCACTGTTGCTGAGCCCTTATTCCAGAACAGCAGATGAGAATCATTTCACTGAGCCTAGCAGTGGCTACCATTTCTTCCAAAAAGGACAAATATATGTCCTTTGTGAGCATTAATATGTGCTTAACAAGCAGATCTGTTGAGATCTTTGAGGAAGAAATCCTGAATAAGCATGGATGTATGAAAAATAACTGGCTGGGGAAGACAGCAGATGAGCTACTGTTGCTTGTAGACTAGGAATAAACACTAAAGTTCCATGGAGCACTCAAAACTGTCTTCATATCCCGCAAGGCTGATAATTGCACCTCTGTGAATGGAAGTGAATTGCTTACTGACAAAGTATCCATTATGTTCTGATGATGGGAACATTCCACCAGCTACCTTAATCATAAATCTGTCATCAGAGAGAATGCTTTTGCTTATGTGAAACAACAGCTAATACAGGACAACCTTCTTCATACTCACAAAGAGGTTTGAAAACTCTTGCCAGTAGTGAAAAATGGTAGATCTGTGCCAGATGGAAATCTTTTAAGATCTCTAAATGGGAATGTACTGTAATGGTTGATCATCTAAACTCATTTGCCTGCAATATCTGGAAACAAGAAATAGTACCATGACAGCTAAAAGGTGCCTACGCTGTCACTATCTATTGAGAATATTTCAGAGAAAGGATAATCTTATGGCTAAAAGAATTTAGCTAGGATGCAGAAAGTGTGACCTCAACTCCTGCCTCTTCGTTGTGTGAATTTGAGTAAGTGATTTGTACAGAGACTCTCAAAACTTATTTAGACACACATCAGAAGCACCCATCCCTTCCTGGATCTCCTTCTTGATTTTGTTTGAGCTTCATTTTGCTATTTGTAAACACTAGGATGACATCACATACCTTTTACTACCATTTTCTCTGCCTCCATCATGTACTTCAGTGTCTTAAGGGCAGGAATTGTGCCTTACTCTGTGTTTGTACAAAATTAGGTTCCAATTTTTTTTTTAAGATTAGCAAATATCCTACCCACTAGTAAGAAGTCATTTTTCTCTACCCTCTCAGCCTACTCCTCACTGAATACTGAAATAGTCCAGGCCAAATGAGCCACCTCCAACAGAAGAGATGACGAGAAATCTATTTTAGCACACCCTCTTGCCTAGTAGCTAAGACACGCATTGGGGATTTTTTACAATATAGTTCAAATTCATTCTCTGATTTTTCCAAAGCAAGAATTTGAACCAAGATGCTGTATCTTGTCCCTGAACATCCAGAGTACTAGGCAGGGCAGTCTTGTGTTGTGTTTTTCTTACCTGAATATGCCTCAGTCCCTGCTTCAACAGCTATTTTTCTTTGCATCAACTACTCAAACCAAGACAAGTAACAGAGAAAAAAAATGGTTCTCCAGGGGTGCTCAACCCTGGGCCTTTAGACATAGTCCAACCCCCAGTGCTGAGTCATCTCACCTGTGGTGCTCCCCATATATCTGTGGGAAGCCCGCTGGGCTGTTTTCTTCCAGGTTGGTGAACCTCCTTCGGCGGGCTTTAAACTAGGCTCGTCGGGGGAGGGGGAAGATGAGGGCGGAGGAGACGATGAACTACCAGGCCCAGCAACAGCCAGCGAGCCCAGACCAATGGTCAAAAGGGAGAAACAGGTAAGTGATG
>NW_017728886.1:134905502-134959940 GCF_001723895.1 Crocodylus porosus
CCCCGGTGCTCTTTCCTGCCAAGGCAGGGGGTCGGACTAGATGATCTACCTAGGTCCCTTCCGACTCTAGCTACTATGATACTATGATACACACTAGCTCAGATGTGCAGGGCCTGGTCTTGACACATGGTGGTGGTGCAGGGCTCATGGAGTCCTATCCCAGCTGGTCCAAGGCAATGCAGGACCCCCAGAGTCCAATCCCAGCTGGGTAGAGGCAGCATGTGGCCCCAGGGCTGGATTGGCCAATGGACTGGCTCCTTGCCATTCATCCTGCAGGGCCAAACCAGTGAGCACCACTGCTCTACTCTGATTGTTAGGACTCCCACATTGGAGGTAGTCACATCACTTCTGATGGATACTTCAGTGACTGTTAACTTATTATACATAGTAGAATAACATCAACTGGAGGGATTATACAGAAGTAAAAAGAACTCACTAATCTCCTGGGGCAGGTGATGTGCATGTTGGGGGTGGGGGGAAAGGACAAGGTTCACAAGGATATGCTGACAACTGTAGATTAGGATGGGGAGGGCTGTGGGTGAGGGGAAGGAAAGGTTTTGTGGCATCACAGTAGGGGCTGCTACCATGCAGAGACACCTGCCTCACTGTGCTAGTCACAAAGCCTCACTTCAAGTGTCTCCCTCATGGAGCCTACAGCCAACTGTCCCACTTCCTGGAGAATACTCAGAAGCCTAGGGTAACACTGCCACCATCTAGGCACTCGTCTTTGGCAGGGTTCTGTGCAGCTCGGGGCACACAGACTGCGTGAACCTAGGGGGTACTTTGCCCATGGCAATATTTTGGGGTGCTGCTTTCAGCCTGAAGCATCCCAAGATAGCATCAGGAAGAAGTGGGGGAAAATAAAGAAACAAACTTTGCTGGCCAGACAAGAGGCAGAAGGCCCCTCCCTCTTCCAGCGCCCAACAATGCAGCTTGTAAACCAACACCTTTATTGATCAGATGGGAACGGAGGGTTGGACGAGGAAGTCAGAATACACTTTGAGCAAACAAAAGCAACTTGAGTCTTTACAGAGATTAGATACAGTGACCTTTTTAAGACATGACTTGCTTAGATATAATTCCTAACTCCTGGCAGGTTTCCAGGTTTCTGCTTACAGAAATCACTAGGCCACTTCCTGGGGTAGGTTGCTTGTAGTTTCATGATGCCTACTGGCAGGAAGAGAGAGCTCTCTGCCTCCCCATAGGAATTTTATCTGGCCAGATCACCTGATTGACCAGCCTGAACCACAAGGACCAGGTGGGGAGAGAGGTCACTTGGACTGACCAAAATGAGGATCAGAGAGAGGGGGAGGAATTTACCTTCCCAGGCTATTGCTTTTTCTGCCACTGCTGTAGCAGGATCACCTCAACTGTGGCAGTAGCAGCCCCATGACTGGGCTTGCTGCAAGCTGATCCTGGTACCCTGCACTCTTCCCCTTTTCCCATGCATATATATTGGGTGCAGGGGCTGTGCCTACTCTGGCAAAGGCCCTAGGGAGAGCATCATTCCATTTTCCCCGCCTGCCCCCCACTGCCCAGATATACTACATGGTGCAACACTGCCCTGCCCAGTTTCCATGGACAAGCAGAGGCGGCACAGGGCTGCCACTGCCATGACACAGACTCATGGCGTGATTCTGGTATCCTCTCAGAGTCTGCACGTGGGGCTGGTGCCCTGTCCACCCTGTCCTAGTTATGCAACGTGGACTGAAACTTTTACAGGAATATTTGAGATTCTGGTTAAGTCACCCTCCTGAGAGCTGAGGACTACTTTTTTTTCAAACTCCCTTGTGAGGGAACAACCTGGGCCTCCTATATCCTAGGCGAGCCTTTTAGTTACTGAATTACTTAAAGAAAAAATGAAATGAATGAAAATATCTCCTCCCCTCCCCTTCCTTAGCAACTGTTTGGTTTGGCTGCACTGCTTCATTCCCTGTTCTAAATTAGGGCCAAATTCTCATTTCAGTTATGTTAGTAGATATCAAGGGTAACCCTAACATAAAATTAACTTTGGGAGAAAACCAATGGGTAATCAGATTAAAATATTTAATCCTAGTGCATTACTGTCCTTTTAGCACATTCAGAGGAAGAACAACGCATTTTAAACCGCTTAGCAAATTTAGATTTAAAAATGACATATTAAAAATGATGTAGATAAATGACATAAGTGACATATTAAACACAAGTTCCAATTAATAGTAAGCTCTTGGAAGAAAAGAGCATCAACAACAAAGGGTGAAATTTTCATTACAAAATTTGAAACAAGACAATTAGACTCCCTCTTCAGGTTATAGGCATTGCACAATTAACAGGTTAATTGTGCAATTACTTTTAGACCAGCCACATGTGCAAGGTCCAATAAGCTATAAAGGTAGACCTTGAAAATGTGTATTAATTTTATAGCTGGTTGCTGTCAAGCTTTAATTTTGTATGTGTAGCAGGGTCTTCCCTGTGACTGGGGTCTCTGTCAGCTGGCAGGGCTCCCAGTCACATTGGTTTACCATGCCTAGAGTGAAACCCCTAAGCCCTGGAGATTGAGACTACCATGATCCCCAAAGCTCAGTGATGCATGAAATCCCTTGGCCCACATAGGGCTCTCGGTCCTGGCTGCTCCTCATCCACAGTCAGGATCAAGAGTCCCAAAGCTGACAGGACTCCGGGTCCCTGCTGCACTTCATATACAGTTGAGACCCAGAGCCCCATCAGCTGCAGGAACTCTTAGACTAGACTGTGCATGGTCCCCATGGCTGGGAGACCCTTCAGCAAAGTGGGTTCGTAACCCTGGTGCCTGATTCTTTCCAATACAGGGGAAGCCCAAGTTCGGGCTCTCCCTACACTTCCAAAAAAGTCAATTGGATTTAATATGCGATCCTACAATTATAATGTCTGCCATACACACATAATGTGGCAGAAAGTATGATTGTGTGGATCACAGATTAGATTCTATTGTGCCTTTACCTGAACATGTAGAGGGAGACCTTAAACTTTTTCCTAGTTTTGTTGTAAATTATGAAATTCAACCAAAGTCTAATGAAAGTTTCACTAACGATTACAAATGACCTCACAAAAACTAAATCTAAGGCATTTGTTTTACCTACCACCCAGTTTATGATCTTCTTAAAAGAAAGTCTTAGTGACATATGCTAATTTATATTATGAAAATAAGCATGAACGATGCAGTGGTGGTGGCAGGAGCGTGGCAGCAGAAGCACAGAAGGAGTAAGTGGGGGAAATCCTGCAGATGCATCACTGGAAGGTGGCAAGCGCTAACCAAGGGTTGGCGACCGCCTGCAGCGGCCGCTGGTAGCATCAGTGGTGGCCAATGGGGAGCTTGGACTGCCTGCAGACACCACCAGCAGTATCGGCGGCAGGGTGGCAAGTGGTGACAATGTCGGTGGTGCCTTTTTGCAGCGGGTGCACCACCACACTCAGAGGGTGCACATGAACCCCCTACACATCGGCCCTGTAATCAAGCAATGAAGTAACCTCACAACTCTTAGTTCAGTTTTATGCTGCATCAATGACCATGCAATGCTGGCTTTGTTTTACAAACGTACAAAGTTTCAGAAAGGAATCCATATACATACTTGGTCAGTGATATAGAATCTTTTTTTTATTTTTTTTTTTTTGATAAACTGCAAACATTTTCACTCCAGGCTGGAATCTATCAATGTCAAAATCAAATCATGGACACTCGCAAATACATCCTTCATTCCATTCTACCAGCAATGGGTTTTAGAACAGAAAAAGCCAAACAAAATCAAGGCCTTTCAACACATTAACAATGTCATAAGTAGCAATTGAGGATGTCAGTCAGCAACTGAAAAATGTTTATAATTTTAGAAATAATGTGTATAACTGAAATGAAAATAAGCCTATTTTAGCCTGCTTTTGTGAAACCTATTTGGATTTTTTTTACCAGAACATCAAGTATTCTACTAAATGCTTGAGAATACACACATTTTAAGCTAAATTCCTGTTCTGTTACAGCTGCTCTAGTATTAAATCTGTTTCTAATTACCTTTCAGTCCAATGCAAATTCTTTTGCTAGAAAAACTATTTGTTTATATTAACCAATATGCCAAAACCTAAAATTTCCATCAATGGTGCTTAAAGTTAGTTATCTAAATCAATACTTAAGCATATAAGTAAAAAGTTCCTGAATAGCTACCGTAAACAGTGATTTTCATATGATTCAATATATAAAGAAGTACATAGCCTTAAAAATGCAGGACTGAAATTGTGATCTTCAGCTTCTGAGGAAGTGTTAACAATAAGGTGCAATGTAAATGAGTACACTCTCTGCCCTCCTTGCCCTTCTATTAAAAGATGTTTAAGCCTTTGTTCTTTTTATATCACAAATGGTTGGCATGTTAAATATCTACATTGAAACTACACTTTTGAGTTTCGGTTTCCTGAAATTTAAAGATATTTATCTCAACAACTTTAAAAATTTAATTCCAAAAGGTGATAATTTGATAGTTAAAGTAAATTGATAGCCAGTGCGAGCCAATGACATTAATAGTGTAAACAGTAACATTCAATAAATTCTCAGGGGCTAATTCGGCTGGAGAAAAAGCACAACACTTTTCTTAAATTGCATGAACATTCAGAGCATCCTGATTCTTCTTAGGGTTCCCAGATCAAGTTCAAATTAAGAATATCCAGAAATTAAGAACAAGCCTTAAGATAGTTACTCATTTTCTAGTAACACATTATCTGTTCCCAGAGGGTGTTAATTTGGAGCCATTTCTAGGACTAGCATGCCAGATGACCAGCTGGTATGTTAATGGTTTTATCTGGGAGCCTTTTTTGAAGATTTGAAATATCAAAAGAGGATTTCTGTGTGGCTTGGAAACACTAAACACCACTCTCATAGCTTGCATCTATGTAAAACTAAGAATAGTCTTCATTAGCCTGCCAACCACTTAAGCATGAAAATTTAAGAACAACTATAATAGACAAGTTGTGTGCTTGGTCATCAGGCCACTATTGTGACCAAAAAAGGCCATCTTGCTAACACTGATCCTGAAATCTGTAAATAATTTTTGTCAGTCTAGGTTCTAATCTTTTGTTGTTGCTGTTGTCATCGTCATTCTCCTTCTCCCCTCCCACATCCTCCCTCCCTGAGAGAGAAAGATGTGTTTTGGAGCATACCCAAAAGGTTTAGTGTCATGAACAGCTCACCAAATGCCAGTGAAACCTGGAATTCTGGTTTTATTCTTTACAAAACTATTCACTCTACAGTCAATGTGGGATCATTCCAGATATTTTAAGTCAAAGTTAGCTACTAAACTCTTAGAGCATTTGTAGATGACAAGGGGTTTAAATTGAAGCTGTGTTTTTTTAATTTCAGTTTAGGGCAAAGTAAACCCCTGTGTCAGGTACACCCATGTCCTTACCTGCCTCTCCAGTGATGGGGAGGGGACAGCAAACTGCCAGTGGGCTGAGCAGTGGAGGGGGCTGGTGCTTCCCTCTGCTGTAGCGGTGCCCCTACCAGGCAGCACCCACCCACAGGCACCCAGGTTGGCCGGTCCTGGGGGACATTGCAGCTGTGAAGGGAAGCACCAGGCTCCTGCAGGCTCAGGCAGGCAGGCGGGCTCCAGGGAAAGAAAAAAAAAGATCAGGCTTGCCACTTTTTTGTATTCCTTCAGTGCAGCCTGCCTTCTTGGGCTGCTGCCAGGCTGCCTGCTGGGGCTGTCTGGACAGCTCCTGAGCCGCATGGAGCCCAGTGATTCCCTCTGCGGCTGTAAAGTAGCAAACTAAAACTCCTCAGAGGGGTTTCAGTTTGCTGTGACCCGAAGTCATTTAAGGTGCCTTACACGACCAAATGTACTACAGCAGCTGGAATTAACATGCAATATGCTGCCGAATTTGCAAACTCATGCAAACAGCAACACCATTAAAGCAGTGCAAAAGGGCACTTAACCTGTTTTAATGTGTTGTCTACAAAGGCCCTTACACATATTTAATAACAACAGCAACAACCATTTTACTCTCTCTCTCCAAGTCAAGTTAGACAGGATTCTTTCCTGACCTACATCCTTAGAAACCCTCAAATATCTCCAGTGTAAATTCTGTACATTTCCCAGCCTCATGACTAATGAACTGAGTAATTTCACAACAGATGTCTGTTCTGGATTTCAGCACTACAGGCCCATTGCAGACAGCAGATGGGATGGTGGAGGGAAGAAAATAAAAACAAAAAAGACAAATTCAGTGACAGCTTCTACTGCAGAATCATTCTCCATCTTTTCTTGGGAAACAAACTGGATTCTTACAAACGCCTTCCCTTCATCCTTCTTCATTCATTTAGAATGCATTTCACTCCAAAATCATTTGGAATAAAAAGAAAACAAAATCTTTAAAAAAAAAAATAGGTGCCTTCATTTTGCAATTCTTGAAAGCAACAATAGAACAGAGATAAAATTATTGCAATTTCTTTATGAAGCCTCCTGTCATCTGACTCTTTCCCAAATAGTAAATAAGCTTCCCACTATTACTAACATGAACATATTTTCACTCATGCAGGTAACTCCTTTAATTTAAGAAGTACCTGTATATCCCCTACCCTTTCTCTCACGCACAGACACACATGTGCGTGCACACATGCACACAAATAGTCTCCTAAAGCATTACATGAAAAACAGGAAACAGGTAACAAGATAACCGTGTATAACTTTGTAATCTGCAAAACCAACATAAATTCAGCTTCTTTATATACATTTGCAGGATAAATTTTTCAGAGCTGAAATATGCACAGAACATACAGACTTTTAAAAATACAATAGCTTTGGCTCCAGGATGAAGTGAATAATACTAACATAGACCAATTGTCCTAAAAGTCTACATTTGCAGTCAGCACTCTTTTACCTTATCTTAAAATAGGAATTATAAATGTTGGTGTGTTGCAACTATTTGTAAATGCTGGCTGTTGTGATGGCAACTGCTTCTCCTTCTAGAGATGTGTTGCAGCTGAGTCAATGACATTTGGTTATACAGAATCATTTAATGATCCTTTCTGTTCTTGAACATTCATGAACATTTATTTGTAAAAATCCGTGAGAACTTCAGACTGAATGTACGATAGACATGTCATGATTTTAGGATGACCCACACTGTGACCATATTTAGGCCCTACTGAGTACACTCCTCCATAGGGAAACCTAGGTTTCTTGACTTCTCTCAGGATGGGCCTGCATAGTTTCGCCAGTTTGGCTTAGGGACAGAAATTATACATAAACTGGTATAAGTGATCAAAAACTGGTTCTGTATCTATAATACGGGAGACTCTTGCCATTCGTGGGGGATAGGTTCTGGAGATCCCCACAAATGGTGCAATCTGTGAATACTGACAGGGCTCTCCATCAGACCACACAGCTGCACCCTGCTCCCCCCTTATTGTTCTTGGGGCTCCCCTGCAGCATCTGGGGACCAACCCCTTCCCCCCACCACACCACGCACACGCCAAGTGTCACCGTGGCTGCCTCCAGGGGAGAAGATGCCGCCGCCACCTCCCTCCCCAATCCCAGCACTCGCTTTCTGCCCACCTCCAGGCTCTGTGTTCCCCTGCCCCATGCAGCACCAGAGTCAGGAGCTTGGTGCAGCACCCCGACTCACCCGTAGCACGGCTGTGCCATTGGTGTGGTGCACCGTGAATATTCAAATCTGCGAATCCCAAGTTCATGAATAGCAAGGGTTTCCTATACAACAGAAGTTCAGTGCACAAAAACTGCTTTCAGAATGGCCCAAACCAATTTAAGATACACCTGGATGGTTGTAGCAGACTTAGAAACTGATTTAGGTAAAATCAGTTTATTGAACTTCTGTCCCAGATCCCCTCCAGATTCAAGTTAACTCTCAGTCTCCAAGTATTCCATGATGCTTTGCACCTTCCCTGCAAACCAGCCCCCTGCCCCCCATCACACACACACCCCTCAAGGTGGGCAACTTAGCCTTGGCCAAGCTGTCTGCTTCACCAAGCAGGAAAGCGTACTTTAGTGCCCCAGGATTCTGGCCTGGGCCACTGCAGTCATGTGGTTGAATTTCCAGAATCAGAAGTGAATGTTTGTTCACTTGCTTATCAGTTCAAACAACACAGCTTAGACTACCCTGTGAAGATTGATTCAATTCAGCTTTGGGCATTTGACTGTCTGTACTTGGCCTTTGGGATATGGTTTCTGTGCTGCAATCTCCATTCCCTAACTGCATTAACTCATCAGACCCAACTGTGAGCCTTTTATATCTAGGAGCCTGGACTGTGACTAAAATGAAGTGGCTCAAACTTTTCCAAAACAAAATATGGTTTTCTCACCCAGAAATACATAGCATACAGGAAGACTGGTAATATATATAACAGTAACGGTTCATGCTTTGTTTTACTTCAACCTAAATCTTTCCTTAAGAGCACTAGTAACCATGTCTAGGCTAGGAGCAAGAGTCTGTTTTCTGCATTTTTTTTACCCCCTCTCTTTCAGAGTAAGATACAAACACAGGGTGTACCTTCAGCTACTAATGGTAGCTCTGCTTGAGCCCCAACACCTCCTCCTTTTGGTCAGAATCTTTAAGGTTTTGATTCTAGGTTCAGGGAGAGTAATGCTTGGTAGCTCTCATATATTCAGGCAGGTCAATTCCCTGAATCACCTAATACCGCCCTAGTATTATTTCCTTAGGAAACCTTTTCTCTTCAGTTGCTAAATGTCCAGTTTGCTTCTCCCATAAAAGGTTTCTCTGAGTTAAATCTGATATTATTCTGACTGGCTGGCCAATAGATATACTTAAGTACATACATTTATAGGAAAACAAAACAAAATTGTGGAATATACTATCATTCTCCACAATATATGCAAAGTATATACATTTTTACCTTGTTAAGCTTGTCAAAATAAAGTTTCCTTGCATATCATTGCTTTCTCTCCAAATCCTAATATAAATATAGATATATAGTTAGTTATTCATCTATTTACACATACAACTTAATTCAATGTGAGCAATGGAAAATCTGCTAATTGCATGTGGGGTTTGCGGCTTTTTTTTGGTATGATAAGCATACATTTGTTTAGTTATTCTGATTTGCAAAATTGTAGTTTAGATATGAAATCAATAATGCATTTGTAGGTTAATACTCGGGAAACAAAAGAAGTGAAATGCTGCCTGATGAAACTGTCTTGGTCAAACTCACAAAGAACAGCATTTCAGACAGAGAATAATGTCATACCTGCAGTATTATAATCACCTACAGTATATACAATCATAAAACAGATACAGAAATTGACATAATTTATCAGGAACAACTTAAATTGAACCCCTCACTAAAATGACAGAACTAGCCAAAAGCCAAAATCAAATAACCTTCAGACAAGACTGTGGAAACAGAGGCCAATCAGAGAGTACCAATACTCTGAGCCTTGCCAAAGTATGTACAGAACCAGATCAGGTTACTGGGAGAGGGGAGGAGGCTACTGAGTGATGGAAAGTCTTATCTGACCCAAGCTGTTGCTGCCACGGGGTGGGAACCCCAGACAAGGACTGCAACTGCTGCTGCAACATGGGGATCCTTGAGAACTGTCATTCCAGCACTCATTTTAAATTGGCACTCAGGAGTGGTGCACAGCTTGCCCCACCTGTAGTTACACTGCTGCCTTGAGTATATCCCTTGCCATAAGCAGCAGTGGTCCAGAATGGAAACCATCCATCTACTGACTTCCCCTACATACACAGACTGAAAAGCTGTTTATATTAAGATGATTCCCCAACTGCCACTAAAGAATCTGGGGTTGTAATTTTATGCAAATGAAGCGCTCTCTGATGCTGTCTTTTTTTGTTTGCTAATGGATGGGCACAGAGAGGTCCTTCCCTTCCCCTGGAGCTTCTTGTCTGTTTGGATTTCTAGTTAAGTAGCTTTTGTACATGAAGTGCCTTTATGTTTATTCTTCTGCATTAACTGATAGACAGGAAAAAGGCAGTTGTTTCCTCTCCAGAATTTCAGATTTAGATTTCTACATATGGGCCATGTCTACATGAGCATTGGAACACACAGTTGTTACTATACAGTCATTTAGTACTTGCATAAGCATAAGCAAGTACTAAATGACTGCGCAGTAACCAGTATTATTACTCAGTACCATCCCCACACAGTTTTTTTCTGATGCTACTGCACAGTAGCAATGAACTTGTGTGCAGTAATTCATTACTACTTCTCAGTAGCGTTGCATCATGGTTAGTGCCCAGCAATACTACTGTGCAGTAGCAACAAGCTCATTGCTACTTCACAGTAGTGTCTCATGTAGACATGCCTACTATGTGACAAGCATCCACACCTTCATGCTGAATTTCAAAGATGGCATAAATTCTATGTCTATCAGGAAAATGCATCAGCCTAGGCAAGTATTCTCTTGCCTCAATATCTTTATCCTTTTTTTCCAAAAAAAGTAAGGCTTTAAAATGCTTAAAACTCTCAAGCCAGATAAAACATTTCTCATCTATTAACTCCCCATATGTTTCTTCTGAGAATTTCTCTTTCCTCTGGAAGACAGATTTCACTTCCTCTGGAGTTTTATTAGTCTTTTGTAATTCCAAGGGTTTAGAAATTTTGTGCCTGATTACTTACATACTTAACTTCCTCCCTGATTAACAGAAGTATTTCTGTACTGAGTGATGTAAGCTTTTATTTTTTTTAATTTGAATGCCCAAAGCATAGACATAGAAGTTAAGCTCCTAAATAAAAAATGGCTTAATTTTCAGAATTTCTGACTTCTCACAGCACTGTCTGATTTCAAGTGCTTAGTACTGGCATCTAATTGTTCACATTTTCCAAAGGATTCCAAAATATAAAGATATTTTAAACACTTTGGGGTGCATATGTAAGACACAATTTTAACAATTAGAATACAAATATTTTATAGAATATTACATGTGGTTTTATTGGGGAACATAGCATTTTTATCTACTTATGAAAAATTAATTTGTATATTTTATGTAACTTAGATCTATTAAACATATTCTATTCTAAAATTAAAATCTTTTGAAGCTAGTATTTTGTCATCTTTGCAATACACAGAATTTAGGCCTTGGGCATAGATGCTATATAGATTACTAGAAAACATGAATAAACAGAGTTCAGTTTGTTTAGAGATTTTTTAAGCATGACAATAAATGATGTTGATTTAATTCTGAAAATGTAATGGACAAGTTGTTCAGATGATCACCTCTCTTGTCTGTGATAAAACTCATTGGCTAGGTGCAGACATTCTAAAAGGCTGAGGAGGAATCAATCTAAGTTACACAGTTTTCCATAAGCAGCACAGTTTAGATTGGTAGCAAACAGAACACACATTCATCTTTGGCAAATGTTAGACTGGGTTCTGCCATTTTAAAACCAGTCTTTTGTTCTGTTATGGGTATGGACCAGTTTTGCGTGTTGAACTTCTGTTCCGTTAAGGGTGTAGACTGGTTTCTGATCACTTATACCAGTAAAAGTGTAATGTCTGTACCTGACCTTGTCAACATTTTATGATAGATTACTCAAGAACATCAGGTATGTAACTCATTCACCATGAGTACATTTGCTTTTCTAGGTGTCAATAAGGTGTCAAAGACAAGCAATTACATGACAGAGGATAAAAGCCTCTCTCTCCAAAAGGTTACAATTATACTGCATTTATTATTTTGCCTCAATTCAACCCTAAGTTCCTCTTTTGTTAAAGCTTTTAAAATTCCTGTGAGGGCTTTCTGTCTAGGAAATGTGGTATTTTCTATAAAAAAGAAAAAACAAAACAAAAACAAATTTATTTTTTGCACTTTTTGATGAGTATATTAATTTGTGTATGCTTTGTTGCATTAAACACCAAATCTTGCAATTAGAAACTGAATTAAAAATTACTTTAGTGAGTATGTCAAGAATTATTGGCTTTACTATTCTTTTGGTTGTGTATATCAGAGATAATTAAACAATCTCAAGTGATCAACAAGAGGTTTTCATTGATCCATCTTTTGTCACATTATTGATCATGGAGCTGCCTTGGTTTGTTTTTCCCTCTATTTGCTTGCTCACCTAACTCAAACCCATACTCATCTGAAGACTTAAGTACATACTTAATTTAGAACACAAATTAACTTGAGCAGACACTTGAATATTTTACTGAATTGAGGCCTAAATGTTGTATGGATAGTACAGTACCATGAAAGGCCCCAATTAAAGGCTCACTTTAAGCCATTTTAGCATTAGGGCTATGGACAGATGCATTCATGCCTTCATTTTAGAGGCTGCTTAATGAAGGACAACAACACTGCTATCCAAGGCACAACATTTAGATTGGCAGACTACAAGCATCTCTCTTCAAAAACCTGTCTACATTTGCAAAGGATGACAGATAAAAACCAAAAGTGAAAAAACAATAGAAACTCATAAAACAAAATGAAAGCATTTAAATTAGAGCTAGGCAGGATTATTGTTATTTTTGATGCACCATTATTGTCAGAAAATGTCAATAATGTATGTTAAAAATTAGAACTTTTCATAAAAACATTAGTTTTGATTGTCACTGGGATGGTTATCAGGACACGGGTGGAATATCTTGTCAGAATGAAAGCTAGAGAGACACTACAGAAAAGCCAATTGACTAAGGCACCATAAGCGACAACATAGGGCAAGAGTGGCCAACCTTTTTGCCTTGTACACCTGGTGAAGTGTGCCAGGTCAGTCCGCAGGCTAGATCCAGTTCACGGGCCAAATCTCTGCCTGGCCTGGCCTTGATGCAGCCATGTGGGGCCAGGTCAGGCCAGCTCCAGAGCAGCCCTATGGGGCTGAGAAACTCGGCAGTGTCAAATGTCATAGATTAGCATACTGGATCTGGCCTGAAAGCCAGGTGTTGAGCACTCCTGACCCAGATGAGTGCAGCACTGCAGTATGTGGTGCTGCAAACACATCTCCGGTGCCACAAACCACACATTCAATTGTTCTCTGCACTACACGGGAGCAGTACAGAGGGGAATTTTTGACCCATGGATATCCAAGGGTCAAAAATCCCATGAGGAAAAAAAAAGCAGGGCAGTGCATTCAGGGACAATGTGCACTGCTCAAAAGCAGAGCCGGGCTGCCCGGAGCTGCGCTGTGGCTGCTGGCCAGGCTCCATGCAGCAGAATCACCACTGCTGCAGCCCTGGGAAGCCCAGGACCCCACATAATGCTCCTGGGGCCAACCAATGCTGGCCCCAGCCTCCCCTACCCCACCCAGAGTAACTTTCCATGAATAAACATAAGGTGCACCACTGCTAGTTGTCCCCAGGGAACCAAATGTCTGCACCACATGTGGACACAGCCAGAGATCTGAAATAGGAATCTATGTTAAAAGCAGTCTGACCGGTTGTGAACCTTCTGAGTTCTTTCCAATGGAAGACTTGCTCTATTCTTTTTCTGTAGTCAAAAGGCAAGTGAAATCTAAGAACTGGCATTTTCTGAGGAGTGCCTTGAATCTAATAAGGGGTGCCTAAGAAGGTTGAGACCCACTTGCCTAGAATCAAAGAACAGATTTCAATGTGGGTCTCTGATATGAGTGCCAAAACCACTGGGTAGTAGTTAATCTGGAGGAGGTGGGACTCTCTGTGCATGTCCAGATGAGCCCACATGTGCCTCTTGCAGTGTCTCAAACCCCTTCGAGACACTGCAAGAGGAACGTGCAAGAACAGGAAAAGGTTCCCCCGCTGCAAGTTTGCAGCACGTGAGCAAAATTAGACCCCTGGACATCCAGGGGTAAAAAAAAAGTGGGGATAAAAAAGTGGGGCAGCGTACAGTCCCAGACCATGCCCTGAGGCAACTGGAGGCTGGGTCTTCCACAGAGACACTGGATGCCAGAGCGTCTCTGTGGTTGGCCCTCGCTCTGGTGCTGAAGCACGCTGCCTGCCCATGCAGGCAGGCAGTGTGTGAGCAGCAGGGCTCCAGTGCTGGTAAGTAAAGGGTTGGGGGTGTGCTGAAGGGGGGAGGGGACTATGGGGGGGACCCCTGCTGGCCTTGCCTGCTCCCCCAGCCAATCCCTGCTGTGCCTGGCCCCATCCCCTGCCTCCCTCCCAAGCTCCCCAGATCCCTTTCTTGCCCAGCCCCATCCCCCCCCAGGCCCCTGATCCCTGGGGATGCCCCACCCCAGCATCACCACAATAAAAGCAAACAAACACCCCTCCCCCCCAGCTGAAGCAAAAAGCCCCAGCTCAAATTCACACAGCTTCTACTTGAGCTGCTGCAAGCACATGGGCTTGCATGTGTGGATGAGCCCTCTCTGTCTATCTGTCTCTCTCTTTCCCTCCTCTGCTTAGCAAATGAATTTGGATACTCTGGGTATTGGTTTGCATCAGAATTAAAACTATAGTAAACTTGACATTTTTCATACAAATGTTTATTATTTCATGCTGTTTCTATCTGGTAGTGGCAGTGATAGATTCCTGGGAAAACAGTTTGTTCTCTGAAAATTGGGGGGAGGGGGGGGCGGGGATTCTTATACCAAAAGATTTTACCTCAGCACTGTCGGGTTGACACTAAATCACAAAACTTCACATTGAATATCCAAAAGCAATGCTAATAGCATCATCATTTTCTTAGTCAATGCCCCTTTCAATACTCCTCCTTGCTTTTTGAATATATTAGTTTTGCTTTTTTTGCTCCTTACCTTTTATACGGAGTATTTTGAGAACAACTTTCATTGCACTAGCTAAACACAATTTATGAACTAAAATAATTTAGTTTGTAATTAGCATTTTTAACATTTGGGAAAATATACTCAGTAAAAATTTGAAGGTGAGGAGGCCGTGTTTGAGATAAACACTTGGAAGGTTGGAAGGTGAGTAGACAGCTGGTAAAGACTGACTCATGATTATTTTTTCTTTATGAAATGTATGTAATGGTTCAGAAATAACTTGAACAATGATTATGCAAATAAAAATTCTTCAGCCAGATTATAGGGATTTTCATATTTTAGTGTTAATGAAGAATAACCAGAAGATAATTATTCAAGCAAGCCCCTCATACTGGGGCAGGGAATTACATAATTGCAAGATAAATACACAGTTTATGCATCAGTAGCTGTAGATTATCCCTGTAATATGACTGGCTGCATCCATTCTGTTTAAGAGTGCTATATAAAGTACAACAGTAGAATCCTCCTATTTTATCAATTTGCCAATCCACATACACCCCCCCATGCATTCATGTGCACCACCCCCCCAGAAGCTATGTATAGACATTAAAAAAAAAAATCTGAGGCAGGAACTGATCAAAGTTATGTTGTTTTCTGTAAGCAGCATAGTTTAGACTGGTAGCTAACAGAACACACATTAACCCTTCAGTGGTGGGGACAAATCTTAGACCAAGTTCTGGCATTCTTAAACAACTCTATATGTGCTGAAGTTCTGTTCTATTACAGGTATCGACTAGTTTCCGATTTCTTATACCAGTAATAACATAATGTTTGTACCTGCTCAGAATGCCACTCTAATAAAAATTTTACAACTAACATTTTGGAGAAGGAGAGGTATCTTCCATCTTCCAGCAGCTAACTAACCTTAAATATGTTAAGGACAACATTTTCAAAATGTGAATGCCTTAGACTCAGCGTATGAATTCACTTGTGATATTCAAAGACACTCACAATCTACAACTTCTGTTGGCTTCACTGGCAATTGCAGATGCCCAGCACTTTTAAAAAACAGGCCACTTATTCAATGCTTACAGGTAAACAGTACACAGATATACTGAGATGTCTCCTCTGGTCTGTCCAAAGTGTATTTAGTGTAAGACTATACAACAAATTCAATTCTGGGGTGGTTTTGGGACCTGAACAAACTCTGGGATGATTCAGAGCCGCCTCAGTGCTTCCTCAAGTTCTGTACAGAGGCCTGCTGCGCTGAGATATAATCCAGTTGAAAGCAAAGCAGAACAGAGATTAATTTTCTTTTGTTTAATTGAGTCATCTATGCTGGGGGTTCTGAGAACAGAGCTGAGGAGGCAGCTTGAGACTGGACTAAAGGTAGTTTTGTGGCCACTGGTTTGACCACTGCAATGCCTAGATGGCCAAACGCCACATCTACATAGTTTCCAAGCCAGAAAGTAAACTATGGACTTGACATTCATTTCTATCATAAAAAGGCTTTAGGGCAGAGGGGGGAGGGGGGAGGGAAATATGGCCCACAGGCCAGATCTAGTGGGGTCCCTAAAAAATTTACTAAATTAATATTTATTTGCTCTCAGCTGCCTGTCAAAGCAGACAGGAGACAGGGGCAGTGGGACCCAGAGGTTTGCAGGCTTGAGCAACTCAGTCCTGCCCCACTCTCAGCCAGATCCCTGCTTTCCTGCCCCCACCCTGCTCCAGTACCACATGGCTGTGGCTCCTGGCTGCATCGTCAGAACACAGAGCACAGGACTGTGCTGGTACAGCGGAGAGGGGTCTGTGTGTGTGTATTCAGGCTCAGGGGTAGTGTGTGTGTGTGTGTGTGTGTGTGTGTGTGTGTGTGTGTTCAAAGGATGAGTCCCACACACACACACACCCCACCATATACATGCACCCACACCCCCTCTCATACTGCCATACACAAACCCCAGTCACCCTCTGCCCACACGCAACCCCCCCACAGAGCCCATATCCACCCACAACCCACATATCCACACACCCACAGCCCCCCTAATTGAACAACAGTTTAGGATCTGTATTAGGTCAAGATAATGGGGTCATCAGGTTAGCAAGAACTCAGGACAAACTCACTTAGACCTGAATTGGTATGTCAAAATAAGATGAAAGAATGGAGACTGAGAAACCTAATTTTAAAATGTACTTCATTTGAGGTTTCCAAGGTATAAGTAACAGAACTAAGTGGGAACAGTGATTAGCAATGTGTGACATGCCAAGTTGAGATTTCCTTCTACTCCAAAAGAAATGGTAACATTGTTTTCCCCTAACATGGCCCCTTTGTGCTGCACACTCTAAGATTATTAGGACATGAACATTCCATCTCCCAAAGAAAAACGTTGATTTTTCTGAAAGCAAAGCCAAAGTTAAGTATTACAAATTCTCCTTCACCACTTGTATTGATTATTTTTACACTCCAAGGAAATCAAGGCAAAAGCCTCAGGTCCCTTATTTCCCTCAACTTTCTTCAGAATTGAATCATTTGCTGCTGTTCATCTAACACAATTCCCCCTCTACAGTGACTTGGGACTTTCATCATAACTGCAGCTGCTTGAGCACTTAGGCCAGACTGTTCAGGTTGTTAGATACTACCCCTTTTGTATAGTTTTAGTTATTTATTTATTTTTGCATCTTGTCAGAAATAAGAAAACAGACCCCTTTGGGGTAAGTCTTTGGTACTGAGAATGGCATTCTGACTGAACAGAGAAAAATACCAGTAATATTGACTACTATCTTGGAGGGCAATAAATAAAAGTGCAATAATCCCTCTTCCCTCTATGTTGGACTTAATATTATGATTAAGCTTTTCTTGGGAATGACAATAAGAAACCAGTTCCTCAGGCCTATACTGAGGTGCAGTTTGTCCTTCAGCCCTAGCTGAACATACCAAAAGAGTCACTACAAATGAGACACATAATGCAACAACCAAAGCCTTGTACACATTTATTTTCTTCTATTTGACAGTTTCTATCACATTTAATTTCAGAATTTTAAGCATTAATAACCTCTTAACAACATCTTTTGGCCCAAAAATTATATATAATTTGTATTATTTTTATTTTATTTTAGCAGCTAAAACTGGACTCTCAACATAGGTTTTAAATTCACTTCTTTTATAACAAAAGTGGCCCAACAACTACAAATCAAGAGCTGCTGAAAAGACAAAGGCTTTTACAGGAAGGACAGAAAAATAAAGTGTATTAAGATGTCTGTGGGGAAAATGCTCATTTTCAATGGACAGGACAGATTTCAAACATCTCACATTTCAACTCCATAGAAGGGTTTCCACTGCCCTCTCTGCCCCCCTTTCTTTTTTTTATTCCTATTCTTATTTCTCCGAAAACAACACTTTAAAGAGGAAAGAGTGCTTATTCCAGCCAAACCAAATTGTTGAACATTGCAGCACCGCAGTACAACCAGGTTGGTGGAGTGCTTTGAAGCTTTAATAAGCTGAACTGGGAGCGATCCAACGCTCCGTGTTCTTTTTAGGGTGGATGAAGAATTTACTTGAAGAAATCAAAACGTAAATACATTGCATGTAGAGGGAGAATGAAAGCAAACTGAAACCATGGCTCATTTATATTTCTGTCTTCATCCATGCTTCCTGATCTTGACCCAAATGATATTTCATATGGCCATTATATAATTAAGTAAAAAAAGGGTAAAAAAATCTGGCCTGTAATGCTGCTAGTGCAAAGAGACAAACACAGGTGGAATTTCTCCCAAATAATAAGATAGGGGCACAGTACAGTGAGGAAAAACACATTCTCATTATCCTAAGCTGATAGAAGGTCCCTTGCCTCCACTAGCCCACACTGTAGCATGTACTGGAGCTGGCAAAGCAGCAGGAGGTCATAACCAGATTACCAAGTTTCTCCTTATCCATTCACTGATTTACTAATGGTCTTCTTCTGATACAGACTCTCACTCAACATACATATCATGTTGACAGTTCCTAAAGGTATGCTAATGGTATGTACAAGCATTTGGGATATGTGACTTTAAATGGCTTGCTTTTAGTCACCTAAACCAGGAGTGGCACGTGCAGGCATTGACAATCACTGGGGACAGTATAGACAGCCTGAAGTAAGTAACTGAGGGTAGGGGGAGAACTTGGCAGGTCCACATTGGAGAGGGCTGGGTAGTCTGCATGTGGTAGGATGTGCTGGCTCCACAATGGGACAGTTGGGATGGTTACAACTAGCCTGGTCAGAGTTGGGGGGAAGGAGTTCAGGAACAGCACAGCCCCAGAGCTGGGGTGAGTGGTTAGCTGTTCCCAGCCTCTGGACTGTGCTGCAAAAATATGCGGGGGTTTCCTAGATAGGGTTAACCCTTTCTCAATCTAAGTTAGTGCATCACCTAAACTTAGATCAGGTGCATCTTTTTTTGGCCAGTGTAAGCTTTGCAAACGCCAGCATAAAGTGGGCATTTATAGCAATCAAACCTTGGTTAAGTAAATCTTAATGTAATGCAGATACATACTATAAGACTGTTTGCATGTCCACAGGACCTTTTTTCAGACTTTATGTGGTGATAACTTTCGATAGTATTCTTCACATAATATCACATTGTTCAACTATTCTATTACCAAAAATCATGAGGTTTTCCTCTGTTAGAACATACATTGGGACAATGGCACCCCTGTAAACTATTTTGAAGAGGCACTTCATGAGACAACACTCTCAGAGTTGTTGGAGTACAAGAGATGTGCTCCTTGGGTATCTAAAATTCTATATGTCAATTTGTTTTTGAAGTACTGGATGAGTGATAATAAAATTGAGCTTATCACCTCCAAGATAATGGTTTGGCCTAATAGGTAGGTTTGAAAAGAGTAGTCACAGTTAAGCTCTTAGGGGAAACTACCCTGTCATAACTTCAACAACATAACTGTCCCCCTTTGTGGTAGTCTCAGCATATACCAAGGTCTGAAAAAAATCACATCTTTGCTGAAATGGGAGCGCTCACTCATGGGAAATTAATCTTCTATGTGCAGCATTTACAGTTTAGGGGCCTTGAACTGTAGAGGCAATGCCTCCCAAGCAGGAATGAGACACTTAAGTGACAAAGCAGCGATAACAACAGTCATAAAGTGGAGAGAAAGTAGTAGTCCACCCACCCTGGGTTTTACACCTGCACTACATTAAAACTTTAAAATAATAAATAATATGAACACAATTCAAATAGAAATACTGTTTTTTTTGTTTGTTTGTTTTTTGTTTTTTTTTTTTTTTTTTTTTTTTTTAGAGATGTTGGTGTCAGTGCTACTTTTGTGAACCACAAAAATTACTGAGCAACATTCCACAATTTGTGAACATTTTCTATTAATGTATTTTTGTACATTGGTATAAAATCCATCATTATTTATTATGAGAACAGAAACAAATTTTAAATTGGGTGTCTAAGTGGAATTTTAGTCATTTCTCCTGTTCCTGATTTGCTACTAGTGCCCCATATAGCAAAGCATTATTTTAATCTACAAGTGTCTGAAATAATAACCTGATGTCATTACTTAGCACATGTAGACCAATGCATATAATATGCTGTCCTGACTCTGAAATTTTATTAAAGCAATAGGTTGTGACCTGATGCTCATTACACTTAGTTTCAGAAGTACTGAAGATTGATGCATGAGGTAAAGTGTATTACTGTTTTCAATGAACCTTTACACTTATTAGTCACAGCTCCAAGGCTAAATAGAATTAGTCCTTTAGTGGGATTGATGTCCAAGGTTAGCTGAGGGGATGAGCTACTATTCTTGTCCAGAAATGATTTTTTTGGTTACAATTAGCAAAAAAGGTTAATATCAAAGTTGAAAATAGGGCTAGCAAAAGTAGGCACTGCTGTATGCTATCAAGAATTAAAACATTCTTGCTTTGATGAATTAACATTTCCCTCCAGGTTAGATTACATTTCTATGTCCTAGGAGAAGATAAGACAACATAAAGATCTGTTCATTGGCTTATTTCCACTTAGTGTTGTATGGCATTATCTTATGATGTGCAAAACATAACATCATCATCAGGTGACTCAGTGAAAGTTAATAAGCATGACTGCAAGATTTCTCATGCACTATGGTCAAATGGGATCTGCAAAAAATAAAATTTGTAAGTCAGCTCTGGGGAATCTGAATGACTCCCTGTAGTTTGAAACCAAAACTACTTATCACCTTTCCTAGACTGAATATTGTGATGGTTTGACAACCGGTCACTATACAGCACATAAAAGTATCATATGTAATAACATAATACAACAGTCTTCCCCTTCAGGACACACATTTTCCACCTTCTCCACATACATGAGGCTTTTCTTCATCTTACTGACTCAGCTATAATTTATTTCCTTTTGAAAACTCAGCCATATTTCTTTATATCCTATAACTCAGGTGACTGTATGTTGTTTAGAACAGCACATTTGTTCAGTGTAGTATGCATTTCATTGGTCTTTTGGTTTAGTTTAGTTTTTCCCTTTGTTTCCTTTTTTATTTTGCAAGTAACTATTTTTTTCCTCATGACTTCCAAATACCTCACATTTTCATATGGGGTTTTCCTGTTTCTTTTCAGCATTCCTTATGTTTCTAGGGAGGATCATTTGGATATACCGCTGTAGTGAGAAGTAGAATGTACATACAAACTATCAGTACTCACCAGGGCTAGGGATAGAAATTACACATAAATTTGTACAAGTGACTGGAAACCAGTTCAAATCTGTAACACAACAGAAGTTCAGTGCACATAAACCACTTTCAAACTGGCCAAAACTGGCTTCTGATAAACCTGGATGGATGTAGTACCAGACTTAACTGATTTAGGTTAAAATAGTTTGTTGAAATTCTGTCCCAGATCCCCTCCAGATCCAAGTTAAATGGCAGTCCCCCAGCATCCCAGGATGCTTTCCACTACCCCCACAAACCACCTCCCTCCCCACCTCACAGGTGGCTAGGTTAGTCTTGGCCCAAGTTGTTGGCTCCAGCTGAACGGGGAGGCATGCTCTAGTACAAAGGTGAGCAAAATATAGCCTGCAGGCCAGATTTCATCTGGCTTACAGGAACCTGACAATTTATACACTGCCCAGCCTGCTTCTTCCTCCCACCCTGCTTCCCGGTGGAGTCCTGGGACCTGCATGGCAGGAAGCAGCAAATGCAGCCAGCTCTATTACAAGGGGCTTCCCCCAGTGACACAGAGTTGCACGTGTGCTGTGCAGAGCCTTGTATAATAGAGGTGGGCCATCCGGGCAGGCCAGATGGCAGACAATTAGTTGGTGGGCACCTGCAGGCCAGATGAAATTTCCTCACAGGCTGGATCCAGTTCACAGGACATATTTTGCCTGCCCCTGCCCTGAGCATAACAGCCATTACAAGTAAGACATGCCAGTATCTAACACCAAATGATACAGACACAGGTACAGAAAGGATTAACTTTCTTAGCACTACATCCAGTCAGGAAGCCAGGTACCAATTTACAGCCATGTCAATGAGGGACTGCCTTTTGCCTGAGTCTCGGCAAGGGCTCGAAGCCATGCTTTAGAGCCACAGCAAGTCACTTTAACTATTCAGCCACTGAAGCCTATGTTTGGTGCAAAAGAACTACAATTACACTTCCATTTTCATTTACGATTACTGATATTGGAGCTCTTCATTAGTTCTCTGTATAACAAATGCTATAATAGAACATTTATTGTACATTTCTGAGGTAGTACAAACCTCTTTTCTCTTTAGTCTCTTCAAATTTATTTACAAAACCAAGCTGCTTCCCTTTTAATTTCCAGAGAATGGGTGTGGAATGAGATATAGAAAAAAATGAAACATGGACATATTGCCACAGCAGGCACAGGAGTCCTCTGTTATGTAATATTCAGGTGAGCTAAGATACAAAAAATACCTAAAAGTAGAGAGCTCTATTATCTTCCTTTGCACTTTTCATCTGATCTGCTATTTTAAGGGCAAATTGAGAACCAGAGTTGATTCAAAATGATGAATAAAACATGTTTCCATCATAAAAGGCTGTTTTGAAGGGGTTTTTTCCCCCCTTGACAGCATCATTTTGATGAAATTTAGAAAATACAAAATCCATGGTCATGGTATGTTATGGGAGATGTAGTCTGAGTGGAGACAGCCCTCAAAGGAGAATGTAGATATACGTTGCAAACTTAAAATTCTATCAAATGATGCAATTCCAGAGCCAGCCATAACACTACAGGTTATGAATTTTCCATGGATATTAGTTATTTTTATGAAACAGAAGTTTCATAAGAGTTACAGACATGTACATGCATACAAGGAAAAGTTCAATTCGTGGCTTTCTGTTGAACTCATACAAGAGCCAAAGATTTGATAAGCCTATATACAGTTGCGTAAGTCAGGATCTGACCATCAAGTAGCATCCTGAAACAACAGCAAAGTACAAGACACAGTTGAAAAAAATCATACAACGAAACTGTAGACACCCTGAACTACAAACTAAAAAAGCAGTTGCAGTGGCAGGCAGCCAGTACATTTAAACAAAAAAGTTGCCACAGCTAGTACCAAAAGTACAGAGAACGAGTCTCAGCCATCAGAAGGATAGGCATATGACTAACACAACCTCAAAAGGACATTGCCAAACACCACAGAGGCAGCAGCAGTCCTCTGCCAAAAGTAATTACACAAACAAAAAGTGAGAGACTGAACATCCCATGGAAAGGGCCAGGAGTTCTAACAAACTGTACTAGAGGGTGAGCTATGGACTAGTAGCCCCTGACCTCAGAAAAATCAGCACATGCTTGTCCAAATGAAATAATAAAAACTGTAAAAAAAAAAGAAAAAAGAAAGTAGCAACTTTTATTGAACTTGAGTGGAAAAACAATAGGTTGCAGGAGGGAGTCATTGGAAAGAAGCACTGGGATATTAGCTTGTAGGTGTATGGTTTGATTGCTACCTGCAGCTGCAGCATTTCTGTAAAAATGGTTCTTTTTATTAAGAAGCAGTTTAAGTTTACACACACAGAATCCTTTCATGTTATTAACCAGCATGTGGCTCCCAAAACACCCACCCCCTGCATCTCCTCAGTGCTGCCAGCCAGAGCCCCCCGTGTGTTGCATGTTGCTCACCACAGATGCAGTACTTGGCAAGATTGCACAGTTGCACCTGCTGACATAAAAGAAGCCAACCAATGACCTCAAAAGATCCATCATTTCAGTTCTGAATTATCCTGCTCTCTACTTATGTACCTATTTCATGTAGTAACAGGACAGATGTTAGGTATGAGAGAGTCCGTGTCCACTAAAGTCAATCAAAAATTGTCCCTTGGACTTTGTGGCATCTCCTGTGTAACTAGAATTCACTGAAATTCAAAATTTGGCAGTCCTGATTTATAGGCTCTACCAGGTCAGTCAAAAGAAAGGAAAAAGCTAAAATGCCTGTTGAATGTTGAAGAGGGGTCATTTCACTAGTCACTGAAGAGATTAATAATATACATATTAATCTAAAATGTATGTTATTCTAAAAGTTATGTTAAGTTCTACACATATATAGTATTATATATAAAAACAAAGGAAGAAGCAAAAAGGATCAAGTGTGTTTACATTTTTCAGAATGACAGAAAAAAAATCCTGTTCAGGGTTTAATGACATACATTAAATATATATATATAATTAAAACCTGAACAGGATTTGGTTTCTGTCATTCTGAAAAATGTAAACAGACTTTATCCCTTTTGCTTCCTTCTTTGGTTTTGTTTTCTGCTATGAGAACTAAAAATATCATCATCATAAACTACTAGTTTCCCCATTGAATTAATTAGGGCTAATGAGTGACTAAATGAATTAAAATGGAATGAAAATATTATAAGCTCAGTTTCTGATGATAGTTTTGACCTATGATATTCTGGGGTGACTGAAATGTAATCAGTGATGTTATTCTAGATTTTATATAGCTACACCTGAGGTCAGAATCTGACTCCACATTCTTTTATTCTATTTTAATTAATTCTGCAGTCATTCACAATACTTTTGAAGCTAAAATACCACTTTCACATTCCCATGGCTACTCACCAACAACTTTGAAGACTAATGAATAAAGTCCTTGCTTCATATCAAAACTACTTCAGTAGTTCACTTAGTTCAAATCCAATGGGGATTAAAAAACAAACAAGCCCAACATACCTACAAAACCCCAGCCTTCCAGTTCTCACTATGGTCTCTGAGATGATAGACTTGCACGGAAAATATGATCTAATTTTTTTCCTTTACAACACAAATTGAGAACATAGAACAGAAGGATTTCCTTTATTTTTTTTAGCTATATATCCAAGAGAAATTAGATTTTGAAGAGGTCTTAAGGCCATTACATGCAACCTTTATCTTCAAGGAGTGTTCCCTAAAGTACTAGTATTTTGTCCTGTCAAGATTTAAAAATCTCAAGGAGTGTATCATCTGCCACTTCCCTTGAGGGACTAATTCACAAACTAACAGTCCTCATTATTAAGGATTTTTCCCCTTACTATTCAGCCAAGATTTTCAATTTCCTTTCTTTTCCTCTTTCACTTCTCTGTAAATTGGGGACCAATTATCGTTGTTATTAATATTCACTGATATCAAGGCCAGAAGGAACCATTCTTATCCTAACCTTCTGCATAGAGACCATTAATGTGATGCAAAAGTGTGTCTGAAGCTCATCTTTACTTTGGGTGCTTGCATGACTAAATCATAACTATTTTACTAAGAAATCACAAAATGAATATGTTTCTAGGGTTTAATGTTATTAAGATTACAGGACAAATTTCTCCTCAGGGTTCTTATCCCATAATTATTGAGTGCTGAAATTTATGATCTGGGCAATTAATGCAGAGTATGCCCAAGATTTGATCTCATATAAAAAGAAATAAGGGTTTATAGAAGGTTTTTCCCACAACTTGGCTGACAGTTGTGGCTTAACATAGTTTAATTTGTATAAATATTTTATATTGTCTTCATTTTTATACCTATCCATATATACAGATGCCAAGAATACCCATTTTACCATATTAGATCTACAGTTTTATATATAAAATACTGATTTGTATTCCTCTTGCCATTCACAGTTAGGCAAGTCAGTCAGGAATGTATTAAGAAGTGATATTTTCACAGTATGTCATGGAACACTTCATTCTGAGGGTATCCTTTTGGCTGTCTGTATCTGCTGGGATTCAAAAATCTTTTGTACAATCAGCTTCCTACAAATACGTTTGCTCAGATATAAACGGCCTTCTTCTGAACTTGAAGGCTTTCATCATTTACATCTCCCACTCATCCAGTCAGAAAGGAAAATTAAGTTAGTGTGCATCACGTGAAGGAACAAGTACAGCATTAATATCTTTTGAGGCTCTTAGGGTTTGATAATCAGTTTAGAAGAGGGGTATCTCTAATTATCATATGTCAGTCCACATAGCTGGTTTCAAAAGCCTGACCTTGTGCCTCTTTCAGATTCTACAAACTGAAGGCTGACAGGATACTTGCACATCATCTTTAATAACTGGAGAAAGCAAGGCTCCTTGAGCATCAGCTTGGATGAAGAGCAAAATTAAAAATGGTTACAGAGTTCTGCATGAGCTATTAGCTGTTAGCCTGCTGTAAACACGACTAACGGATAATGGAATTAGCTTGGCTGAGCAGAAATCACTCACAAGAGCCACACACTTCCCTTCCATCATTAAATATTCCTTAGGAGGGGGAAAAAGATCTCTGTATGCCACTTTGAGAGACTAGGTAGGTTGTGATAATGTTTGAAATAGAAGCCTCTCAGGGAGATAGGCAGATGTTACTTTGATCTCTGCATGAGTGTGGGGGTATGGGACAGCACGATAGAAAATGTCTCTGTCCTTACTCAGATCATTTTCTTAGCATCCTTTTCTCGTCGGTCAGATATCCTAAGTATTTGTATCAATAGCTCTCCATGTCAACTCTTTTCCCTGAAAGTTGTACATGCACAATGCCACTAAATTTATGGTGCCCTAAAAGTAAAACACAAGTCTATTTCTTTAAACCTTCTTTACAGATAAAGCACCTGACTTTGAGGATTTAGCAAACCTGTATCCACAAAATCATGAGCTCTCTGCTTCAGAACAGAGATCAGCGACCAGCAGCCTGTGGGCTAAATTTGGCCCACCAAGCTGTGCCTTTGGCAGCATTCAGAAGCAGGGGGCTCTCCCTGCGCTATGCCACATTTGGGCATCTGTCTCCTTAGCAATGGCAAAGCTATCCTTTTACCTTGCCACAGTTGGGCAGCACAGGCTCAGTGAAGCTGGGCAGCAGGGAGAAGCACCCCTATCTGGTTCATTTCCTACTGCTCTCTTTCTCCCACAGAAAACATTGCTGACTTCTCCTGCTTTAGAAGATGAACAGGCCTATTTTTTTTTCCTTGAAGGGACAGAATCTGACCTCAATTAGGGATAAGTCCAGGAAAATTCAATTGATTCCAGTAACACTACTCCAGATTAATATCAGTGTAATGATATAAAAATCTGGCTATATTTAACTGTAATACATATAGCTTATGTTTTTACACACTACAGTTTGGAAGAAAAATGGCATATGCTATAGGCAATGCCATAATAATGGTAGGCTCTAATTAACTATATTTCCCTTTGGTGGTATGCAGAGTAATACCAAGGTAATGTCAGAAGAGAAAATGGAGACAGATTCAGGCAGTCACATGAGAGTCTCATTTTCCAGTTCTAACTTGATCTCATATAATTCAATATGTATCAGGAGTAATGCAAGTGAAGAACACAGTGAAACAAATGTTTTCAATGAGAGCAAATCAAGTCCCTTTCAATTGTTATAAATGGTAAGTAAAAAAGCGGGAAGGAAAAGATTTGTGAAAATATTTGCGTAAACAGTTCATTGTTTGTTTTTTTTCACAATGAAAACGTTTTACACATAACACCCGTAAATGCTGTGACTGCAGGGCCTAAGACATTTGCTTAACCCCTTCCCCCCAAAAAACAAAACAACAACCCAGAAGCTTGGATCCCTGAGCACAAGATAGCAACATCCAATAAACCAGTATAAATCAAACCCTTATAAAACAGCCCAACTGAATTAGGGCACCAAGCATCCCCCAAAATCATTACTAGGGCTCCATCATGCTAGACAAGAACACAATACCTACCAAATGAAAAAAAAATGCATCAAATTTATGTCAGCACAAAATTAATAGATCAACCAAATTATCTTCAAGATAATGTCTCACCTGAAAGGATTATGACCTCAGCAAAACTTGCTGTCAAATCTAGCATGAAGTTTGAGGTTGTCATTAACCTAACTGACCTTCATGAGTGTTCCTGTATAGATGCTTGGGTTTCTGCATGTTTTTCCTATAAACACTCTGTGGGAGCACAAACTAAGATCTATGAAAGGAGCAAGTGAATAGGGGCAGCAAACAGGGCAGTTTGCAATCAGTTCCCTGGAAGCAAGAGGAAGAAGGGGAAGAGGAGGCAGGCAACAGGTGCCAAGCACCAGATCCTGCTTTAGGAAGTTAAGTGATCCAGGGCTGGCTGTGCATTTGGCTTGTTGGGTGGTTGTTTGATGTGCTGTGTGTTATGGTATGTGCTCTGGGCAGCTAACAGTGCTGTTAGCTGAATGACTGCTCGGTAATTGCTGCCTGTGTCTGACAAAAGCCTTAACAGGAAGAAGAGCCAGTCCAGCCCCATGAGGGTATAAAAGAAGACTCCCCAAGTGACCAGGGAGTGAGTGAACAGAGGCAGCAAACAGAGCAGCTTACAGGTCAGTTTGATGCCCCCTCTGTTAATGGGAGCCTTTAATGTAAGCTTTTTTAAAAATTAAGAGTAGGTAACCTATGTAAGTAGCTAAAACTCAGCAATTAGACCGATGCATAAACTCCTTGCTTAACAAGAGTCCCAAGTGAGGGGGAATTCTCTAGGGAGTTTGCCTGGGAACTCCCTCTTACCTTCCTTCATTGTAAGCTTGCTGAGAGGAAGCAGGTTAACAGGAAAAAGGGAACATATGTACTAAGGAGGAAACAGACCAGCTTCCAGGGGAGTTTGCTTGGAAAGAGGGGTAGGAAGAGGGGGGCGGTGGATTAAGAAACCCAGATAAATGGCTGGAGCCAGAGCCATTGCCACTTATAGCTCTTCCTGTTTGCACCTGTGAGATGTTTGTCCAGGAAGGACCACTTACCACTGAGGCTTCCACCCAGATCCTGGCTTAATACTACAGAGACTGTGGCTTGCCAGTTCTTTCCAGTGATAGCCAGGTGGGAGAAGGCCTGCGATATAAGCAGTGCTTCCTGGTGGTGTCCCTCAGGCAGAAGGGAAGAGACCTCCAGGAGGTGGTGGCAAGACTCTGAAGCATCCTCCACCATGATGACTTCATCAATTTGACGCTAGAGGTGACTTGTAGGACAGCAGAGGAAGGACTGCCAGAGGCAGTGCTCAAGAAGGAAGTAGGCATGGACTGCCAGGAAGGTAGAAGCTGGAAGCTTGTGACCTCTAGCAGCAAGCAGAAGTTTTCATCTCCACCTGCAGTGGTTTGCATGGAGAACAGATATGGAGCTCTAGTAACAGAGGAGAAGGAATACATTTCATTCATGGAAGAGGCCAGGCCAGGAATCTTCAAGGCTGGGAGATTCAAGACTACTGCCATTAAGAGGAAGTGATGGGTGGTGGTTGTTAGTAACTCCCTTCTGTGAGGGACGGAGGCATGCATCTTACAGTCTAAACTGTTGTCTCAGGAGGTCTGCTGCTTGCCCACAGCCTGATGGGATTCATGAAGCCCTCCAACTACTACTTCATGCTTCTCATCTGTATGGGCACCCATGACAGGAACAATCAGAATGGATTCACCAAGGGCAAGTCATGCCTGACCAACCTGATTGCCTTCTATGATGAGATGACTAGCTCTGTGGATGTGGGAACACCAGTAGATGTAACATACCTTGACTTTAGCATGCCTTTTGATACAGTCTCCCACAGCATTCTTGCAAGCAAGCTAAGGAAGTACAGGTTGAATAAATGAACTGTGAGGTGGATAGAAAACTGGCTGGATCCTCAGGCTCAAAGAGTAGTAGCCAATGGCTCAATCTCTGGTTGGCACCTGGTATCAAGTGGAGTGCCTCAGGGTCAGTTTTGTTTAATATCTGAAGGTGGGATGGAGTGCATCCTGAGCAAGTCTACAGGTGACACCAAGCTGGAAGAACTTGTAGATGCATGGAGGGTAGGACTAAGATTCAAAGAGATCTCAACAAATTGGAGGATTGGACCAAAAGAAATCTCATGAGGTTCAATAAGAGCAAGCACAAAGTCTTGCACTTAGGACAGAACAATCCCATGTACCACTATAGATTGGGGGCTGATTGGCTAAGCAGCAGCTCTTCAGAAAAGGACCTGGGGGTTACAGTGGAAAATAAGATCAATATTAGCCAACAATGTGCCCTTGTTGCAAAGAAGATACAGCCAAGTGACAGCCAGCAGAAATAGAAACAGAAGGTGAAGCATAAAAGTACATCCATGAACACTTTTTTTCTTAAATCTCTACCCACAAAACAGAAGAAAAATAATCTCACAATCCTAATCCCATTGGGCACAGCTACACATTGCTGTATGGCATGCAATGGTGATGTAGCAATCACATGGGTCTACACGTCATTGCCAGCTATGTCAACCTAGTGGCACACTCCCCCAGTATAGTGCACCACTAGTGGCAAAACCTAATGCTGAGTTCTGTGCACAGGTAACCAGCTGTACTTCACCATGCTTAAGTACTACCAAAAGGTACTAATGGAAGTATTAAAGCATGGCGCTGTATGGTGACATGCAGATGTGCCCATTATATCTGAATTAAGATTGACAAGTATGTTACAGAGAAAAAATGTTCAGGCATTTTATGGGCTGAGTAAAAATAAAAGGAAAATAACTCATTTTAACAACCAAAATGTACCCAAGCAATTCTGTATTCATATTTTATTCAGTTATTTTTAGCACAACTGTCAGGTTGCAGCTTCCTTTTTAATTTCTAATGTATATTTCCGTGCATTTGCATCTCCTTGATGGTCATCAAAAGTAAAGGTCATCTTGTACTCAAGCATGATAGAAACTAAAAAAAAAAAAGGTAAGATCAAAATAGACAGCTATTTCTCCATTGCTATTTTTGTCCTAACCGTCTGAGGCTCTAAAAATTCTGAGCATTAGCCAAAACTGTATGTGAGCTCTACAGCCAGGATGTTAATAGGTTCCCTGTTGCTGTTCCCTGTTGCATCAAGGAACTGGCCAATTCCTGAAACAAAAATGATATCAGGGACGAACAGCAGTTAATAAAACAGTACTATTATTCAATTCCAACTACAACACCTTGTCCTCTCCTTCCTCTTAGAAAAGAGCAGTTACATGACTAAAATACAATTTAAAGATACCAAGAATGCGAAAAGATTGTGATAAATTATTATAGTTATTTACAAAGTAGTTTGACAGGCATTATGGTATAGTGTTTCAAATAGAAGCAATAGAAGGCTTTTTGAAAATATAAAAGTATTAAATGTACTGCTATAAATCCAAGAAATACCATATTATACTGTACTAAACTGAACTAATTTATAACGACATTAATAGTCAGTGCATATGTTCACCCATACATTGACATTAATAAATGATTTTCAACTTACAAACTTTCATAGATAAAACGTAATTTACCTAGGACATGATACTCAATAGCTCCATTTTATACACGGTAAAAACAGAGGCAGAAAAAGATTATGTAACTTTGCCAGCCCAAGGACAGACGCACGAGAGACCCAGATGTGCTGAATCTCAGTAGTGTACTGAAACTGCTTGACAGCCCTTCCTTATTTGTTTTGTAGTACAAAGGGAAATTTGTGTTTGAGTTTAGGAACAAATATTGTTTAAAAAATGGTATTTAATCTTAGGAAGATAAAATTTGAGCCATAGTGCATACCATTCAGATGTGCCTTCATGGTCTGGAGGAGTATTTATTGAATTATACAGCTAAGACAGAATTAATGAAATAATACTATTGCTCATATTAATTGCTTTAATGCTGCAAGATTTCTCAGGTACAGAAAGTAAACTGCATAGTGTTCTGGCATATATGAGGCATGTTCATTTGAAACACTTATATCCACCAAAACAACATCATCTTTAAGTAAAAACATCTAATTCATAATATCAAAGCTGCAAAACAACACAGCACTCAAGAGGTTAAGATTTGGGCAGGTGTACCTTCCTAAACAATGTACATTTTGGTTTGTACTTACAGGGTTCATCACGGTGTTCAGGATGTATCTTAAACTGAAAGTCTGTAAATTATGCACAGATTTAAGTTTGTGCTTTTTGCTGTTCATAGTTGTGTATCACCTTTATGGTGAGTTTATGCTTTTTAGACAACAATATGATTTTTGGGTCATACAGATGCACTCACCTAGCAGGAGTGGGTGATTTTCTTCTGAAATACCTCTGCTTATAACAATTAAGGCTTAATAGCACTGTGAAAAGTTATTGAATATAGCCTGTCATTACTTTACTGTAATGTATAATCATCCTGTATCTCTGCTTTTGTTTTAAAGAGACTAGATAATTTAGTGAACATTTTTCTTTTGTCTTTTCTAGAGGCTGTATTTTGAAATGTAGCATTAATCATTTGCAGGTTGAACTATTCAGTTACTGAGTAATACAGAATTATCATTAATGGGATTTCTATATGCTGATCAAAGAAAGAACAGGTTCTAATTTTGATTCACAAAGCTCACTCTCTTTCTGATGATTCTGAAGTGCTTTGGGGTATCCAAACACCCTTAGATACTTGAAACCCCAATACAAGTATATAAGCAAAATAAATATTATGCAGCATAAATTCTCCTGAAACTTTGTTCCTTCAACTGTACAGAGTAATGGAATGGTTTACAGAATGTCTATGCAAAGCTTTCACATTAAAAAGCCTAAATCAGATCTAAATTTCAAGAGAACTGGGAAAACCACTAAGGAAGACTGGGCTGATCCAATCTGGACCATTCAACCCCTTTCATAAAACAGATCTTAGGTACATCCCTCCCCCCCCACACACACACACATTTAGATGTCTTCTCAGAACAGGAAAACAAGAATATGTTCTAGCAAAAATATTTTGCACTGAAAATGAAGTAAGGGAGTGGAGTTACAATGATCCCTCAGACAAACAAAAGTTCATTGTCAGTTCCAGGGGGGAGGGAAATTTAGCTGCTGGCTGGGAGCCTGCAGACAGTTTTCCCTAGCAATGGCCCCTCCTCTCTCCCTGTCCCTGTTTCAGAATGGGAGGGGGAAAGGGAGAAGAGGGAGCTCATCCTAGGGGTTCCTCAGGCAGCGCAGAAGGGTGGAGTGGGTGACCTGGAGCTGCCCCCAATTTGGGGTGGGTACATTGGTGGCTCCAATATACCCACCCCACTCTCCAGCAGGATCTGATAAAACCCCAGGTTGAAATCCCTTTGTTCCCTTTTCCCCCACGTTCATTCTGAACACAGCTTGAACTTGGGACAGACAGAAGTTACAGAAGACACTTTGTTTTGAAACATCTTCATATGACCCCTCATGCAATGAGGGCTCAGATTTTCACCCAATAGGCCATTTTTGAAGCAGTCTGCAGCCATGCACTTTTGTTTGGTCATGGCTATAGCCTGCTTTCTGTGATCAGATTAGACGACTTCTGTCTGCATCCTTATTTAGGCTATCTACAACACCCTGAAGCAGGGAGACTCAAAGATATCCTGTGACATTCTGGAATAAGACACCCTCATTTCTCTGGTTTCTTTTGGAGAATAGTTAAGTCTGTCCATGCCCTGACAGTACAAGGAGTGCAGGTAACACTCAGAAAGATGTAAGAAGATAACTGTAAGGAAGTGGGTGAAGAGAACAGTGGAACTCTTTTCCATCATTTTATTAAAGTTTGAGACTAGTGTACCCAAAAGACCAAGTAAATTCTGGAGGGTCACTAGTGCTGGCTTGAACTCTCCAAGGAAGCCTGATTTTGTAATGAAATAGTGCAGTACAAATCAACTTAATAAATGTCATGTAAAAACATACAACCATCATTGATGACAAAGGGACCATTTCAATCATGTAATCCATTCCCCTCCTTCATTTTCAGTGCAAAATATTTTTGCTAGAATATATTCTTGTTTTCCTTCTCTACTACATTTTCAGATTCTAACTAGTGTAAAAATATGGTTCACAAATAGGCCTCTGAATATAATTCTAGCACAACTCATCTCAAATTGTGATTGTTAAAATCTTCTTGTCAAACCATTTGAACCCCTCTCTCGAAACTCCATCCTCACACTTTTTTTTATTGTGACCCATACCTGTTTTTGTAAGGAGACAATTTTTGAAGTATTTCTAACCCAGTCAAATCCAAGAGGCATAACAATATTAGTATTACTGTATATACTTAAACATTTATTTTAATATTTTAAAAAGAGCTAATTATTTTCCCTACTTTCTAGACAGAAAAACTGAAGCAAAGAGAAGGCAATATTTTTGCTCAAGAGAACAGAACAATAGAATTGGAAAGCCAGCAACATAAGTCTCCTGACTCTTAGCTTTAACCAGCACACAGTGTTGTCTCCTGGAAATCTCATTCATAATCCATTCTTCTGATTTATCTTAGCCAAACGCTGTAAAAAGTTTTGGACAAGATGAAAAGCTTAAACTATTCAAACATATGGCTTCTCATGAAAACCAAACCCCCGAATATACTATTAACAATTCCATGTCTGATAAACTGTTATTTTAACAAGATTCTTTTTCTTCACCATTATGGAATGCTTGATGTGTCTAACACAAAAATGCAAATATGCACACAGCGCTTCACAATTCGTTTCATACCTAATGCTTTTTAATCTTGCTTTATCCTCGAAGAATTATAAATGGTCTTCAACAAGATGCAAATGTCTACTTTTGACAGCAGATCAAAAAGAAACAAAAATGAATTAATGAAGATTTCTGTCTGGTACACGTTGGAGTGGGGGGGAGGGGGAGGAAGGGGGGAGGATAAACGCTCTCACAAAAGAACTGCAAGTCAGACCTGAAACAGCCCATGGAGATTTCAACTATTGTTTTACACATATAATTCTTTTCTTCCAGAATAGTGATATGTTTTTTTCCAGCTACTTCTACAAATACTGTCTGTGCCATGAAGCTAAATTTTACTTGAAATTACAGAAGTTTAATAAAGTAAGAATTTCTTGGTGGTTTATAACACGTTCCAGTCTGTACCTCTAAATTGTCTCTGGCATTCTAGGCACACCCAAAAGAATCCTAAGTCTACATCCTCACATGACTTCACCAGTGCTTGAAGAGGGTAATCACTGGACTTCCTATATCAGCCATTCCAGGACAACCACTCCTAAAAATTCTTAGATTGGCCCTTAAAACAAGTTTTCAAATCAGTTGGTGACCATTTTGCTTTTCCCATATTGTGAAATGGAAAAAGCTAGATTTAGGGATGGAAGAATGGAAAGATCAGGTATAGACAAAGTGAGAACCATTGCTTAACTGAAATCCTAGATTTTGCTCATCATCTTTCTAACACTGTATTTTCAGTCATCTTTTCAATGACTTCTGTTAGATTACATTACATCACATTCTGCACAAGTCATGCATGCCCCAAATGCGGTACATGGGCTAAATGAAGTTCATATTGTCCATGAAATGTGGCCACCTATCTGTTTCGGTAGTTATTAGGGACCAGTTATCTAAGTTTCCTATCACTAACAAAAGAAACAGTCCAACAAATAGATTATATTTCTCTTTCTTTACGTTGCCCTAAAACGTGACTATTTTTCTTCATCTTTTCTGAAGCCTGTTATCCTAGCATTTCTCATCACTAATAAAAGAGAGTCCAACAAATCTTCTCATCTCTAGAAGATTACAGAATCTTTTTTCTTGCTATCTCTTTTTTGCTGTGCACATCTGAGGCATGTGTATGCTCAAGGCACTAAGCTAAATAAGATAGAAGCCTTGCATTTCACTCTGAAATGAAGTTTCTGGTCATTCCCACCTCCTCCAGATGGCAGTTCCACAGCTTTGGACCAGCTGTTCAGAAACATTCAAGGATCAAACTTGTAGAAAACCTGTCAGTTTCTCCATTTCCATGAAACATGGTCTCTTAAATCATTCAGTAAAACAAATTTGACGATGGCACTGTCATCTTGTAATTTATCTGGGTCTGTGGGAGCCAAATTGGTAAGTAGAACACCAAAGTGACATGCTTGCAGAACTCGCTCTTGTCTATGAGAGATGGCTGCTGTGTCAGTTGGAAGTTTAAAATCATTTTATTCATTTCACAGAGCTGTGGATCCTTCCCGGCTATAACTTTACAGAAACAGCCACTTTCTTCTTGACAGCTATATAACAAAGAAGACTTTATGGGCATAATTATGCCCAGAAAAAGGAACAGAAAAGAAGTCTCAGGTATATAAAATGGAGTATGGAAAACAAACTCCCTCAGTACTGGCTTCCTCTACAAAATTAAGTTTGTGCTTGCCTGCCTTGTGAGATTCGGAAATCACTCATCATCAAGGGCTCTAAAATACAAATCTACTTCATTAGGATCTTTGAGATAGAAATGGTTTGTATTACACAGTGATAACATCTGCAGAAACATAGCAACACATTCGTACTGGTAAGTAAGGTCATTTACAGGTTCAGTCCCCCACATCTTTTTTTCCCCTCAGCAAAGCTTAACAATTAGCATATGGTAATACTGAATTTCAAAACAACCTAATAACAATGTTTAATTAGTCTCTGAGGTGCTGTTGCCTGGCTCTAGGACATCAGTATGTCTGCTGTGAGAGACAGTGATAAAGCCATTAGGTCTGGTTGTGCCATATCATGTTATGAGCTCAGCTGTCTTATGCTCCTGTGATTTTTGCTTCTCTGAGACCTGCTTGGGTGAAACAGCTGGCTTTGGGTCATTTCTCTCCTTTCATCTAAATCTGCAGAAAGCACCATCTATTTCTGTCTGATGTGATAACTTCACAGAACTATAGAGGCACCTTATGCAACACAACTGATGTTAATGACCATTGTTTCCCACTATAGATAAGCACAGCATTGTTTTCATGAAGAAACAGAAGCTACTGTGACCCCTAAACATACCTGATGAGAGAGGCCTGCCGTTCTTTTCTAGCACTACAGCCTTTCAGTTTTTACAAAATATCCCCAGGTGACAGGCTATGATTCATTGATGCAGTTCTGTAATTGAATAGAGGTAAGGGCATACCAGAACCTGAATCTGGATTTTCTCTGACTAGTTCCTTTAATTTTTTGTAATCAAACTGATATGTCATAATTTAGGTCTGGATTCTACTCTAAAGTACTTTTGTCAAATGCTGTAGACAGTATGTCTACAACCACCATTTTTTTTTCAGGTTTGTATTCAAATTTGGAGTCATAAATCTGTAACTTGAAAAAAATCTCTCTCTGTATTCTCAGGGGGCTGTTTGCCAGGCCCCTTTTGGCAATGGCAATAAATGTTTTATGGACAGTTTCAACTTACACTGGCCTCTTATAAATAAAGACATGAAATTGCCTACATTTATGGATTAAAGCCAAAATCTTCTCATTTTAATCACTCTGCCATTCAGTTTAGTTTTTGTTAGTATCTTTTCTGCATAAATATTAGAGATATTAGCTGAGAAAGTTAGAAATATTAGCTTTGGGGCACCTCAGAAGGCCAACAAATGAAAGACAATGGATACGAGTACAAAACACCAAAACAAAGACAAAAGTGACATAGCAAACAGGTTCCCTTAGCTGGTGGGAAGGTTGAGATGTCTGGTGAGACATGGATGTGAATGAGGCCACCTAAGGATGTTTTAGTATTTAGTGGGAGCATCTACACATGTGATTAATGTGATTAAATAAACACTGGCACAGTTCACACCTGAATGCACTGCTCCTGGGTGCACCCTAGACCATAGCATGTTGAACCAGGTTGGAGCAGCCCTGGCTGACAAGGGACCTGGGAGGTGGGGTCAGCCTGCCAGCCCAGGACTGCTCTGACCTGGCTCAATGTGCTGCAGAGAAAATGGCTGGGGCACAAGGATGCTCCAGTGCAGGTTAGCTGGCAGGCAGCCCCCATACTGAATCACTCATGCCCCAGCCACCCCTGTCAACATCTACATGTGTGTTGCAGCAAACTAAATACCACTGCAGGATAGTATTTGTGTTTACAAATACTAACCTATGGCAGCACTTATGAGTTTACTGTGGCCTAATAGGGTTGCACATGTAGACACCAACATTTTACTGCAGAGCAAATTAGGCAACTCCACAGTAAATGTCTCATATAGATGAACTTAGTGAAAACTAGGATATGTATGCTGTAAACATGAAGTGGTTTTGATTGGTGTATAAAAAAGAGAACTGAGAACGCTGAATGATTTATACTGAGCTAGGGGCTGTTTCAGCTGGCACCAAGTTTGCAAATGGCCTGACTACCACCATGTATGAGTGGTGCATGGATGTTAATGCCTAGGCCTGTTTTTGAGCAATAAAGCCCTAAGGGTACTTGTCCACATAGTTGGCATTTACCCACTAAAAATATTCCTGGTTTAATTTTTCCTTTCTTAGTCTATGACGATTAATTCAGTAATGTGTATGTGATTTACCACATAATGGCTTATTATGCTATAACTAGTAAAATGTGCTAGAGGACATGTCAGAACAATTTTACCCTCCTGCTCTTTCAGTGCTACTTTACTGCCAGGTGGCACTTTAGGACAAGATTTGATATTTTGGTTGGTTTATTTTCTTGAGTTGTGCCGGGTTGCTTTTTGGGAGGGAATTGTTGGTGGCTTTCCTTAAGAGCCACGGGTTTTGGGGGGAGTTTTGCATTCAATAAGCAGCGCTGCCCGCCTCCCTTGCAAAGCTTCCCCCCTTTCTCTGGGAGCTTGTTGCTTGTTGTATGGGGCACTGATGGTTAGGGTGGGAAATCTTTTCATGCAAGGGTCTGCAAGAGTAAGCCTGCCTGCCTCCCCCTCACAAATCTGGATTGGCATCAGGGGTCTGTACCACAGGTCTCCCAAAGGGGTGTGCCCAGGACAGCTTTCCCCAAAGTGGGGATGCAGGGGGCCGTGATCAGCTTATTCCAACTCCTCCTCCTGCCACGATCACCACACAGTGGCTAGCATGAGCTAACCCTCCCACACCCCGCACAGCAGAGACACAGTGTGGGTTGAGGTAAAGAAATAGCCCAGGCTCAATGAAAGCAATTTTCTTAACATTTAGTCTATTTGCATGTCAATTTTTTAACTGCTGCATTGGCAGATCATAATCGCCTGCAGTGATATCCCCCCCAGCCTACAACCAGATCCCTTCAGAACTTGTTCCCCCTCCTGTCCTGTACTCTCCAAGTTGCCCCCCTTCTCTGGTAGGCCTGTTCCTTCTAAACCTATTTTTGTCCTCAGCAGCATGTCCCTATCCACCCTCTGCTTGCCACTGCTTTCCCTGACAGTCATACTACTGCCTCTTTCTAGGAGTGCAGGGGGTTGTGGGTCAAGTGTGAGGAGCACCAGCTGGGCTAGGGGTACAGGGTGCTGCAGGTCAGGAGTGAAGGGCACCAGCTGGGCTGAAGGGGCAGGGGGCTGCATGCAGCGAGTGAGGTGCACTGGCAGGGTTTGGTGGGGGAGGGGGAAGGAAGGACAGGGGGTTGTGGGTCAGGAGTGAGGGATACCAACTGGGCTGGGGGGTTTAGGTTAGTTAGGAATGAGAGACACTGGCAGGGCTGGTATTGCAGGGAGCTTCAGATTGGGAATGAGGGACACAGGCAGGGCTGTGGGGGGGCAGTGGCTTGACTGTAAAGCATGATCATGTTTTCTCTGTGATTATTGTATACTGTGCCTCCTGTAGAACTGGAGAGGACCATTTCCCATGCCCCCTCAGACCATTACGTTAAGATTCCTCAACAGAACCTGTAAAACCAGTTGAGTGACTCTGGCCGAATCCTGGAGCGGTGACCCACTTTGAATTGCCACAACCGCCCCTGGTGGTGTGGGACAGGGACACCTGGCTGGCAGTTACTGGCCTTCTCACCATCCACTGTTTTGGGGTTGGCCAACACCAAGGCTACATGCTATGGTTCACTCATGAGGCTGCATTTTGTTCCTTTAATTCCCAGGTCCTTATTCCTGGTTCCTTTTTGAAAGCTAACCTACACCCAATAAAAGCTTCTTATTAATGAATTACACATCCTAAAGACAGAGAATGTCATTAGCTATGCATATTTAGCAAATAATATATAAATTAATATCCTGCATCCACCATGCCTGTGTACCACCAGGGGACTCTCCTGGCCAGCTCTGAACAGTCTTGCACAGTCCAAAGCATAAGTATATGGGTTCAAATAAGGAATTTCTTTTGGGCTGGGATTAGAGATGGAAATCCTTCTTAGGCACCCCCCACACCATGACTCTGTGCCATTGGGGGACTCTCCCAGATATCTCTGACTAGAGTCTTGCCTGCCCCAAAGCACTGTTTGTTCATGATGACTGCCAACTGACAGCCCCTCATGCACACTATACTAAGTATATGAGCTTGAATAAGGAACTGTTTTTTGGGCTGGGATGACAGATGGAAATCCTTCCTGGGCCAGCCTACATGGGCAAGAGTGTCAAGGAGAGTTCCCAGTACTACAGGCACAGCATGGGGTGGCCCTAGCTATGGAGTGTAATGGCTACATATAACAGTGTATAGGAAGGGCTGAGATACACCTCAGAGCTGGGTGCAATGACCACATACAACATTTCATCACAGCCCTCACCATACACTATTATACGTGGCCATTACACTCCAGAGCTGGGTGTACCTGGGTCAGTCCTGGGTCAACACAGTTTTGTCTGGAGAGATGAGGAGACAGCATCATGGTGTGCTACTGTGGTTGGTCAGGAGGAGCTGTTCTGGCAATGAGGGAACTGACTGGGTGACCAAAGGAGTCACCCTAAAACCAGTACCCAGCAAGGCTGAGAGATGAGGCATGAAGCCCCTGGTCCAAGAGAGTCCCCCAGTGCCACAGAGGCATGGCATGGGGTAACCCTAACTCTGGGGCTTAATAGCCACATATAACAGTGCATGGGAATGGCAGATATGTGCCCAGCTCTGAGGTGTAACAGCTGCATATAACAATGTCTGGGTAGGGCTGGGGTACACCCCAGAGCCAGGTGCAACGGCCACATATAACAGTTTAGCACAGCCCTCTCCATACACTGCAAGGACCCCTCACTCTTGATCTGCAGCCCCCTACCCTCACAGGAGTGACTTATATTAACCCTCATGGAAGAAATTCGGAGCTAAAAATAAAATGTCGGAGGTGTTTTAAATTACCACCATAAAAAAACCTAAAATGATAAAATCAGCTGACAACATGGATACACAGACACTATTTTATTTACCTAGCTTAATGGTGATTATTGTCACGTGGACGCAGGAAAAGTCTAACGTGGTATTTACCTATTACAGCATATACTTGGGCATGACAATTTGATGATATCTGAGTATCGCATGGTCTTATCTAACTTTTTTTTTTACTTATACCAATATTGTCTAATTTGAAAGGGCATTAACTCTTCCCAAACATACTGGATGCCTTTGGCTGTACAGAAACTATTCTAACCATGGAGTTAAAGCTGATGATCTTTTAGCTCTGTCCATGTATTTCATGACATTATATAGGCATACAGATGCTCTATATGTCTCAAATGCACTGTATTATTTGGAGATAATGCTTTCCTATCTCACAAGGTGGTTATATAATGACTCGTTGTATTTATTTTTTTTTAAGATTAATATATTCAGCTGGAAGTTGCAGATTTTTTTTTTTTTTGCAAAGCTATTTCTCTCACACACAAAACTTTACCTCCAACACTCTGCCGAGTGGCCTTTGTGGTTCACTTGGCAAATCAAAGCACACTAAAAACTCATTACACAGTTCACACAGCATATCCAAATGCCAGCAGACCCTGCTTCAGGTATACACTGTGGAAAGCTAGGAATCTGCTCATAAACAGACACTCAAACCCCACAGTTGAGGACCATATTAAAATAGGAATAAGTGAAATATACTGGTACTACAGGAAGACAGAAGACAATGATGGGAAAAAAATGGCAGACCTCATCTGGCTGAGAAGGGTCTAGCATAGACTTTTTCAGGGCAAGCCCCCTGAGGAGGGCAGTGGATGGGGGTAGGGGTATGGCTGGGTGTTGCAGAATTACAAACAACATCCTTGTCATAAATCAGCCTTCTCTTTGTGGATGTTATCTTGGTCACACCCCCAATATTGACTTCACTTGTAGATGAAGTGACTCATTCCAAACCACAAACACCTTACAATAAATCCAGAAACAGAACCCAGATCCTCCGATTCTCATTTCCCCAAACCATGCTTCTCTCTTTCCCTCTGATCCTTTTGTAAAAGAAATCTATGCCATGGTTATGAAGAAGTACACCACTATATTTAACACTCCTCTATTTCAGGGTAGTTGGTGCCTACAATTCACAATGCTTTTAGGGACATATAACACTCCTTTGTCAGCCCATAGATTGTATTAGAGAATATAAATCAACGCCAGTTACAAAATTCTCAAATGACACCTTAAAACCTATGTAATTGCACATGTACATGGAGAATGCGGGGGTGATGTCTTACATAAAAGAATCCCTTGACTTTGATTTTTATTTTGTAAAGCTATTGCAAACAAGACACAAAGAGAAAAACTGCTGAAACTACATTAAGGAGACAGCCCTGGACAAAAGCCAGGAAGTTCAAAATTGCAGCTCAAGAAGTTTGCTTACACACTGTGCTTAGAAATGGAGTCCTGAGTTGGCCTGTTCTTTCACAGTTGGTGTGTCAATTTTGATTTGGTCCTGACATTCCACTGTTTCATGTTAAGTCTGGCTGCCAACTTCCTTTCCTTTATGCTTGTCCTATCCAGGTCTGAGAACACAGACAAATGGCACAATTATACCAACTGAAAAGGGGAAAGAAAAGGAAACTAACCAAAATTCAGCTAAATCTTCTGTAATTCTTGTGCACTGCTTTTCACTGAGCCAGAACTCTGGTGGCAGGGGTTGATAAAAGTGCCCCCTTCCCCCTCCTGGGTGGGCTCCCCCAGGTTTCTGACTTTGGTTTTGGTGGGGGCAGGGCCAGGCCCAGGCCTGCACAGCAGGAGGGCTCTTTTTCCACCTCCCTCCACCCCATCAGAGTTCGCAGTGTGGCAAAAAGTAGCACAGAGAACTTTTTTGCCATTACTGGAGGCCCCCACAGCCAGGCTGTGGTATGCTGCAGGGCTAGGGCAGCTCCAGAGACAGAAACCCTACTCTCTAAAGGCACCAACTTTTTAAAAAGGGGAAGGCAGGACACATGTCCAACTTCATCTCCCCTGCCCCCATGCTGCTGCTGCCAGACCACAGCTAAGTAGAGCAGAACAGAGGGTGGATTCCCCACCCTCTCCCTCACTATGGGAACCTCAACCTGCCCCCACTCCTGTTCCCCCTCTACCTCCTTCCCCCACAGACTTACCTGCAGGGAGCTGCTCTTCATGCTTCCTGGCTTTATTTCCCAGCTGCATGCATGTGTGCAGGCACATGTAGCACCCCCTGAGTTCCACCCCCAGCAGCCCCTTGCAGGCTGGAATGCTGCCAGCCTGCAAGGAAAAACCTGCCATTTCCTGATCCTGCAGATGGTGCAAATCCAGAATGAATGCTGTCCCAGAATTATGCAGCCAGGGACCAGGAACTGAGATTCTGAAGACTTTCCCACCCAATTAGGGATGGGTGGTCACCCTACCTGCCTTCTCTGGCTAGGTAGCTGGCCAGGATCAGAGGCTATCACTGATTTGGCTCAGTGACAGCCAAGGGGGAAGGGGTGGGGCATGGGGTTAGTATGCCACCCTAAAGCACTTTAATCTGATAGCACATCTATTGAGGGTTAACTTAGAGGATGATCCACTATTTTTAAAGCTCTAAGTTCCATGAATGTCTTTCTGCTACAGGTTTAAAGTGCTTTCTCTGAACTTAATATGCATTAAGTATAACATCTATACCTAGCTTAACATCATCTGGCTGCCTTTGACTCCACACATAGATAGCTAGGTTAAATTAGCAGGGAAGGTAGGGAGATGAACCTTTGGCATATGTCCTGAAATAGACTTGAACTCATCCTTTGGAGTCATCATGAGATACTGAAAGCACTATGCCACTCTTCCCCCCACCCCAAGGTCTTGTGCTAGGACACTAGGATTTCATATCTAAACATCAATTAATATTAGAAAAGAGATAGCAATGAAAAGTACAAAGGAGGGGAAAAAAGACAGATATAACCTGACCTGGACAGACTCAGCAAATGGGCAGACAAGAACCTGATGGTGTTTAACACCAAAAAATGCAAGGTTCTCCATCTTGGGAAGAAAAACCTGCAGCATCCTTATAGGCTCGGCAGTGCTACACTGGCTAGCACTATGGAGGAAAGAGACTTGGAGGTCATCATTGACCACAAGATGAACATGAGCCTGCAATACGATGCTGTGGCTAGTAAAGTGACAAAAACACTGGCTTGCATCGAATAGATGCTTTTCAAGCAAATCCCGGGACGTCATTCTCCCCTTGTACTCAGCCTTGGTGAGGCCGCAGCTGGGGTACTGAATCCAGTTCTGGGCTCCACAATACAAAAAGGATGTGGAGAAGCTTGAGAGAGTTCAGAGAATAGCCACGCTCATGATCAAAGGTCAGGAAAACAGACCTTGTGACGACAGGCTGAGCGCCATGGGGCTCTTTGGCCTGGAAAAGTGTAGGCTCAGGGGTGACCTGATGGCCGCCTATAAATTTATTCAGACCACCAGGATCTGGGGGAATGTTTGTTTACCAGAGCGCCCCAAGGGATGACGAGGTCGAATGGTTATAAACTACTGCAAGACCGTTTCAGGCTGGACATAAGGAAGAATTTCTTTACTGTCCGAGCCCCCAAGGTCTGGTACAGTCTGCCAGCGGAGGTGGTTCAAGCACCTACATTGAACACCTTCAAGAGTAAATTGGATGCTTATCTTGCTGGGATCCTATGACCCCAGCTGACTTCCTGCCCTTTGGGCAGGGGGCTGGACTCGATGATCTCCCGAGGTCCCTTCCAGCCCTAATGTCTATGAAATCTATGAAAGCGATCCATAAAGAGAACACTGAAGAGTAAGCCAGTTAGAACATGAAAATTACTTCGATTATGACTGTTTCACTCTGTACTTTCCAGGACACCTTTTGTTAAACCACACTTGTTGAAGTACAATATTCCCATACACCTTTGTTACAAACTCTTTTAACCAATCAGCATATTGACATTTTCCCCTTATACCACATAGCATGCTTTCTTTTCCAACATTATGCAGTTCAACAGGGTCCTAATATTCTGAATAATTAGGGAAAATTAGCACACTGCTATTTTCGTTACAAAATCCAATGCCAAAAGTCCACTTAGCATAATTACCAACATTTACGCAAGAGAAACAAGAGACTTTAAGGAAGGAAAGAGGAAGCACAAATGCAAAGCTGAGTGATAAATCTCTGGCAGCAGCTGTTTTAATTATGTTTTACTAGAGCTACTGTCATCACTCTTTCACTTTCCACTGGTATAAAATACAAACACAAAAACTATACAGAAAGGTCTAGCTAGTCTTAAAGTAAAGTCAGTGAAGTAAAGTAAACCATCATTCATCCTTCCCTAGAGCCATAGATCTCTGGATCCTACTTGAGACATATTTCTGTACTGAGATTGTCATTTTTGATAAGAAAATGCTGACAACCAGTAGGACTCTCAACTCTTATCAGAGAATGCTAGCTTAGTGGAACACCCACTCTACTCTGGTGCCTCATTACAAAAGCCTTCCAAGAGAGATACACTTCATAACATCCAATAGGAGCCAGGAGGACAACGTGGGTATCCATATGAGAATTCAACTCTACCTTTTTAGCAGTGGTGAAAGCCGGTCTCATATCATTAATCCTCCTAACTACCTACAATTTGTACACCATGCTGCAGTATTTTCTCATTACTAGGGAACTAAGCATAAGAGCATCTTGGCTTAGTTGGTTTTACCCATTGTAAAAACACACCCATAACCATGGCTTTTCTTACTATCCAGAGATATGGGCAATGGCTGTAGCAACTAGTCTTCCTGCAACGTGTTAAAAAAGAAATCCTAATTACTTCTATGCTTTTCAAAACCTGAGATAATTCTAGAGTCTACAGATTTCATATATGCACTGTTATTACTATCTAGCTCTAGGCATTTCTTAGTCCTCATTTTGGAGATATCAATTAAAGCAGAATGTATATTTCCTTTTTATCAGACTGTTACACTTAAATAATTTACCCTTCTTTCTTGAAATCTATACCAGCTCCTTGCCAAGCCCAGGTATACTGCTAAGAAACAAACTCTGCCTGCTTGCTGTTGTTCTACACATGCTGCTTGCCAAAAAAACTGCTGTGCAATCAATTTTTTTGACTCATGACCAGGGATGCCCTCAGATCTCATTTTCAGGCTTGCTCCCAAGAGTGGCATTGCACATGCACCACCCCATTGGCAACCGCTCAAAAATATTTTTTAGCAAGCAATGTATGTAGAGGGGGAGATACTGCCCGTGTCTTGTTTTTCAACAGTGGCTGCATGAATCATGTAAAAATAATATGGGAAGTCCTCGACTTACAATGTTTCAAGTTACAACATTCAGCACTTACAATGCTATAATTGATCGAGTACAAAATTCTGGGTTATTTTTGGAAAAAACAGAGTATTAGGAACCAATCATCCATTTATAACATTGTTTCCTATAGGTTCCGAGTTGCAACGTTTCAACTTAAGACGCAGTTTACAGGAATGAATTGTGTTGTAAATCTGAAGACAGACGTACTCAGAAGAGCCTAACAGTGGCACTAAAGCATGTGGGCTAAGACCATTTGCGTCATCTCCTTTGCCTAACTCAGACCAGAGTGAATGAAGCATGGAGTTAGTGAGTGTTTCTCTCCCTCCCAGGCCCCATCCTTTTCTTTTCCTCACCTTCAGTACTAGTTTCTTGCTCAGAAGAGGTCATTAGACATGGCTTCAGTCTCTCATTAAAGATTTGCCAGTGCAGTAATATCCCACCAAAAGACACTGCTTTTAACTAAACTGAACCAAACACAAATGTTGCCAATATACATGGTCTGGGATGGGGAAAGGTTTGTTTTAATTAGAGTGGCTCTCGGGAGCTACTCCAATTAAAATGTCACACCTCTCATGTAGTCAATGTCCTGCGATTCAAAATGGTGGTGGGGGCACTTTAACTAAAGCTCATTCAACAAGCTGTAGTTAAAGCATCCTCACTGCCATTATGAAATGCAGAATGCCAAATACACAAAATGTTGCAGCATTATTCAAATTCTTCCACAATATTCCTCAATTAATCTATTTGCTCTGATGCATTCTAATCAGAATGGTTTGGAGCATATATAGTGGCACCCTTCTTCATTTTAGCAAAACAAAAATCAAAAACAAACCTCTCCCCAAGTTAAAAGGATTTACCTGTAAAACTGGTATACTGTATGGCCATTTGACTACATTACTGAACAGTGTGACTTGAAATCCCCCAGGAACAGCTGGAGTTGAAGGTAGAGCTATAAGTCATTCACAATTTAATTTCCTCTAGATTTGCAATAAAGTCTCAGATTTGATCTATGACATCTATGTCACAACAAACTGGCCATTCTTAATGTAACTGTGTCTCAGACACATGCTTCCACCAGTGAAAAATATGGCATCAGAGATATTTGGCTCAGTGGAATGGGACTACAATAATGAATTAATAAACTGAAAGTGACATAAAAAGCACTGTGAAAAATAGGAATATGGTGAATAGGTATAAATCAGTGCACTAAGCCTTTGAATCAGCAAAGCACTTAAGTCAAAGTCTAACTTGAAGCAAGTGAGTAGACACATTCTTGTACACTTGTACCCTCTCTTTTTCCTTTTATTAAGTTAATGGTCACTTGAGAGTACCACCCTGAAGCCCTCCACACAGAGCTCAGACATGGGAATAGATCTCTCTTACATAGGAAAAATGATTCCCAAGTTCTATTTATCATTCTATTGATATTCCTTGTTCAAATCTTTCCAAAATATCGCTTTTCCCACAAGGCAAGTTTGAAGTGTAACTCCATTTGGCACTTTGTCCTCCTCCATTGGTAGATGGGTCATAAGCAGATTGATGAGCCTCCTACAGGGTAGGTTAACAGAATTGTTTTTAAAGCTCCTCCAATAGATTATGTATTACATTGCAGGTGTTTCAAGTTCAGTTCCCTGATACCAACAGTTCCCTGAGGATGGACATTTTTTGCAGGAAAACAAAACACACAGAGAAAGAGCACATTTGTAGACGATTCTGTTTTTTTATCAGTGCTTCTACTGTACTTTTTTTTGCCCGTGTTTTTTAAATGGTAAGTTTCTCAGACAGAGACTACTTTTATTTTGTATATTACAAGGCATCAAACCAAACACCAGTGCTAACAAACAACAGGATAGTGACTGAATATATATGTTGCCAGTTGTGGGTCAGAGACAAGTAGCTATCCACAGACAGCACAAGAGAAGTAAAGACTGGAACTGAAAAAACCCTTTAGCTTAACAGCGTTTAAAAGAAAAAAAACCTGTCTGTAGACACCAGATCTGAAGCCTGACAGATAAGTCAAGCAACCAAATGCAGGGATGAGAGACCATACATATAGCTAGGACTGAGAATTAAGCTTGCCAACCTGATCCAACCTTTACAAGGAAGAAGAGAAGGAGGAATTACTGGGAGCTGCTCAGCTATGCCTCTGATACCAAAAGAAAGACATGGGGCAACAGATACCTGTCCAAACAGATATTTAATTAAGTAGTGTCTTTTTAGTTGCGGGTGGGAAAGTTGAAAGAGAACACAGCTGAAAAGCTGGATTTGGGGGTGGGCTGCTATAAAGCAGTGTGCGTTACTGCTATTTTCAAATGTTTGTTTTTAATTGCTGTAATTGCAAGAAGAAATATTTGGAGTATACATATTATACATTCTTGCATAAAGAAAAAAGAAAAGGCCTTATTAGTGCAAACACTCAGCTAAAATGATGCCTCCAAAATACATAATATTTTCTTCATTCCCTTATTGATGAACATTAAAGAAGCGTTTGGAGATAATTTAGAACACCTTTTAAGTATGCTCTTAATGATTACTACAGGCAAATTAGTTCTCCCCTATTGCTTTTGAGTCTTTTACAGTATAAATTCTCAGTAGGGCATGTTGCATACCAACATAGGGCTTAACTTTACTTGTGCTTAACTTTACTGCTGTGAATACCTTCGCTGAAGTCAAGAAGACTATTCAAAATTATATATCTATTAAAGCTTTTGTAAGACCAAGGTCTACAGCATCAGCTCAGAAATAAACTGTGCACTGATCATCAGTTGTTCACACATGCAGTCAGGTTTAGGGATTACCACATTATTCCATAGGCAAGCTATTTTTGCGAATGGAATACAAATTCATTTCTACCTCATTTACCCCATTGATGAATTATCAATGAATTGAGCTTTCAAAAATCTAAAATGTAATTTCTGTTATCAGGGAATCCACACAAACTTTGTGCCTCTGCATTCCTTCTGTGCCTCTGCAGTTCCCTGTGGTGCATGATTACTTTGGGGGCAAGAATTTGCTTTGAAAAATATCACATTGCTTAAAAGGGGAAAAGTAGACACACCTGCGAATCTGAAAAGTAATGTGGTTTATTTCCCGTAGTGCGAAATAGTATTAGGATTAAAAGACCAAACTTTCTATGTGGGTCTGTATGAACAGAACCTTTACATTTGCAGTGTCTAATTGAAGTGAATGTGACACCACAAAGGTCCACTCATATGGAAATAAGACTTTGCAAAGGACTGCTGGTATGGAAAGCGGTTAAAGTGTTAGATTGGAATCACAGTGGATAAACCTAAAAACAATAACAATTCAATGTGCTCTAGAGAAAACTACCATTCACCATCTCTCCAGGCAAGTTTTAATATACAATAGGCAGGCCTAAAAGCTAATACTAATTCTTTTGCACGTGCACATTTTGATCTACATACCGATCACCAATTTAAGATGCCCAGCCCATTAAACGTTGCCTGCTTGATCTTTTATATTCTTCATGACAGTTCTGCCTGAACACTGAATATCAATAATGCTGCCCTGCTGTATTACTTTTACCACCTATTCTCCTCCTCTACATTATTAGCAAAAAACCAGTACGTACTGAAAGGAACAACTACAGAACGTTCAGCTCTCGTTGTTAGCAGCACATTCTTCTTCATACCAGCACAAACACTTGGATGAGCCAGTGCTGAGCAAAAATACAACCTTTGAAGAGTATCTCAAAAATCAATTTATAATCTCCCACATAAACCTCTTTCATTCCACTTCTGTTTGTCCTTGTTCTCTCCTTATTAGAGGAAAATTGTAAAAGCTAAATTCTCCTCTCTGATTTGTTGTGGCCAATTAAGAGACTGCTCACATTTGTCTTATTTAGCTTCAAAGATCAGATGCCTAGATGGGGTTTTATTTTTTACTCTAAGCACCTGGACATGAATTGTGCTTCTTCACAATTTACTGCACATCCCAATTTGGCCTGCTGTGAAGTCATGGAGAAAGCCAGACTTCTACACTATACAGCCCATTGTTTGAGGGAAGAATTGTAATATGAGAGGAAGACTACAAAATTATGATTAATTTTCATGGGAAACATATTAAAAGTTGCCCTGCTCTTCAGGCAGGTAAAGGCAGCAGAGCCAAGCCTGTACTACTTCTTTATGGCTGAAGCTATCTAAAAAGAAATAAAACAGCCAAGCTGTAGGCACAGATAGGAATATGCTCAAATTGGCCACAGGGAGCCCTCAGGAATACATTAGCACAGGGCCCAAACTAGCTAAAACTGGCCCCCAAGTAAGCAGTGTAATGAGCCTGTGACACACCACCAGGCTAGCATATATGTTTAATCAGATTAAATGCTCCTGAGATGCCCAAAGGGCAAAATGAGTCATTGTCTGTGCCTGAAGACTTTGATGAATAGAACATCTCTCATTCACAAAACAAATGGAAGTGCCTTGTGTCTCTTCTCCATCATAAATAATTTCTGCAAATGCCCCTTCTATTTTCTCCTTCTCCTTTGATTGCTTTAGCATTCCTTTTTTAAAGAAAATCTTTGAAATTGTTTTACCCATTCCAGCTCATATATCAAAATACTGTCACCCTTATCAGAGTCACTCCAATTCTTGGCATAATTTAGCCAAGTTAAAAAAAAAGCCCTGTGTGCTAGTTTAAAACCCACATCTAGGCATAACAAATTACCATCAAATACCCACTAGGAAAAAATCTGAGAGTCTGATTTACATTTTTATTTATTTAACATTAATCAAGGTGCAGGCAGTCTCTTCCCCAATATGAGAGCCCTTCAAAGCTCCCAGCCTCTAAATGTGCTTCATTTCACTTCTATCTGTAATGACATAGCTGCCTTTTGGTGGATCAGTCACTCAACCTGTTACTAGGACAAACTATTTCTGACTCAGTCTGCTGAAAGCATTTCCTTTTGTCCATTTTAATTAAAAGGAACAATTATTTTCTTGTTTATTGTGCTCAGAAGTAAGATTCCCCATTTTCTATGTGAATCCTTTTTCACCAAGAAGAATGTCTATCAAATAATGTAAACAGCCATGGTAAATCTGTGGGCATCTTAAGATAAACATTGAGGTGTTAGTATAGAGGTTTATTTTTTTTTTGTAAATAATATTTGCTTTCTCCAAAAGTTTACATTTATTTGAGAACATACAGATATGATTGAATTTTTAGTATAGGAAAAGAAACTATACCTGACACTATTTCCTGCTGGTAGAATACGGGAATAGCATTGAGAATTTTATTTTTTTGGCTCAGGCATCATGAAGAGGTCTGTTGACTATGATCCAGAACAAAATCTTCACCTCATGCTGCACTTATTTGTAATCTTCAACTATACTGATAACACATGTCAGGTGAAGCAGGTTACTGGCAGTAGCACACATGCAGAAAAGGAAACATGTACTTTCAGCCTCTCGTTTAGTTTGCAGCTGTGGGGCTGGCATTTTAGAATAAAGGAATGGTTTTGTTTGGGTTTGTTTTGGTTTTTTTTAAATGAACATGTTTAATTTTGAAGCTATGGATTGACAATAACTGTGAAACACCTATTGCTTAGAGCAGAAATGCATTTTAAGGGCTCTGTTCTCTTATTGGCAAATCTGCATTATTTCCATTAACTCTAACATAGGAATACTAGCTGTAGACTAAATGCAAGATAAACCAAATCAGTTTAGGCTCCCATACACTGCAAAATGAATCCAATCATCATACACAGTAAGCGTTTCCATATGTTCCGATTAATTAGAGATGCAGGAGACAATTTACCCCAAGGGATTCTGAGTATGTTTAGCTCACACACTAGGGGTAGGGCCATCAAATGAGTAGCCCCACAGTTCTGCTAACTTCCCCAAGCAGAAGTAAGAGTTACTGTCAAATCATCATATTTTAAGATTTCAGTACACATAATGGATATAATTTTTAGATAGTCACTACTGCTGTATTAACCCAAACAGTAACTCATAGCCATATTCTCTCAAATAGTACCTAAACCCATTCATACAGTAGTTCTCATCTTGGGCCTGCACTTTATCCACAGTAGAGTCAGAGAAAACATAGCAACAACAAAAAATGTCTGATGTTGCTGAAAAAAAAACTGAGTTGAAAAATACTGTGTTTTTTCCATTCTTCATGAAAAGCACAAGTTTTCAAGGAAATGTTTGTTTCATCAATTAATCTGCATTATAATTGAAATAGCTCACAATACATTTCTAACCAGTCCTAGCTAGAACACTTTATGAACAAAATTTAAACTGTTTTGGAAAGGATATCTGAAGTTGTATTTCAAGATGCCACGGGGCACGGGAGGAAGAGATATTTGAAGAAAATGTTTGATAAAAGAGAAAGACTATATTGCAAGGTTGTTTTTTGTGGGGTTTTTTTTTTAAATGATGGGGGTTATTGTAGGTTATCTGACAAACCATAACAATCCTTTTTGAGTCTGGAATTGTGGGGAAAGTTCTGCTCTACAGATTTCCTCCCTCCCATGTTTTCCTTTTGAACAGAAAATTGTTGGAAGTTCATGTGGTGGGGGGGAGGGGCACAGTGGCTGTATTTAACTACTTTCACTTTCCACCGTATATTTCAAGTGTAAACAGAAAGAAAGTTAAAAAAAACAAGCAGAAGTTCCCTTGTAATTTCATTTTTTAATTTAAAAAACATGATTTTGCCAAATTTTATTGCAAACCCAAATGTTTCCTTCCATGAGAAACCATATTATTAGACACAATTTTTTCTTCAGAAACTTTTCCCTCAACTATTGAAACCTATTTGTGCACCTAAATAAGTGCTATATTAAGGATGGTTATTTATTTTTCTATTGAAACTCTTCAGGGAAAATGGGATTCTGACTAATTTCAAACCACTGCAAATAACTGCTTTAAAAAGAATGTTTGGACTTTTCAACAAAACCACCGTGAAACTGAGGATTTTCCATGAAAATATTCTCCAGAAAATGGAGTAACCCCATTTCTGACTAGCCCTGTTGTTTTTTTCCCAATACTACTGACAGCAGCAATGATACATACATATTTTTCAAATTGTATTAAAATTTTTTTGTATTCAAGAACTGAAGCAACTGACTACAAGGCTAGATGTAGTAAAGTAATTAAGTGGCTTAGATAGGCTAAGAACTAACAGTATATGTTTGCATATATTACACGCCTAATATGGAGCATGGGAAATAAGGGGACGCTATTAGATACTATGAAGGTCCAAGATCAGACAATTCAGTATAAGTCTAAAAATAACAAGCAAAAACAAAAACAATGTATTCTAGCTTATGTACTTATATTTCAAACCAAAATATTTTGTTAGAAACAAAATAATCAAAGTGAATATACATCGGGGACAGGACAGGGAAGAAATCCTTTTACCTCGAGACACAGCAGCACCAGTTCCTCCAGTCTGGCTGGAGAACAGGTACGAAGTCCTGGCAGCCCTGGAGGAGGAGGAAGGAGAGGACAAAACCGGGGAGGAAGCAACTCCACGCTCACCGCATCCCGTGCAAGCTGAAGAAGGCACGAAGGCCAGGAGGAAGAAGCGTCGCGTGATCGTCACTGGTGACTCTATCCTGAGAGGTACGGAGAGCCCCCTCTGTCACCGGAACCCCTCGGCACATGAGGTATACTGCCTACCTGGAGCGAGGATTCAGGATGTGAAAGGGATGCTCCAAAACGTAATCCAGCCCACCGATTATTACCCCATGGTCCTAGTCCATGTGGGCACTAACAATGCAGCCAGGAGGAGCCCTGATTGCCTGATGGAGGACTACCACGCTCTGGGGTGTGTCCTGAAGGAGATGGGCGCACAGGTGGTTTTCCCTTCTATCCTGCCAGTGAGTGGACGAGGCAGACGGCATGAAACGTGCATCACGGAGACCAACTGGCGGCTGCAGGAATGGTGCTTCTTGGAAGGCTTTGGCTTCCTCAGCCATGACCGGCACATCACAACGAGAGACATGCTGGGATGGGATGGGCTCCACCTTTCCTCTAAAGGTAAGCGTGTGTTCTCTTCTAGGTTGGTGGACCTCCTCCAGTGGGCTTTAAACTAGGCTCGTTGGGGGAAGG
>NW_017728886.1:134959951-134969012 GCF_001723895.1 Crocodylus porosus
ACCCCAGTATTCTTTCCTGCCATGGCAGGGGTTTGGACTAGATGATCTGCTCAGGTCCCTTCCAACCCTAGAAACTATGAAATTATGAAACTACCTGTACTGAGGAAGCTAATGGGTAACAGGCATGCAGTTTAATGAAACAAAACAAAAAATAGTATGAAATGCATTAAAGCAAAAAATGATTTTTCCAAATACAACCTCTGGACAAATATAGACTCCTTTTAAAAGTGTAAATTTAACTACAGCTGAATGAAAACTTTTCTCTGGAGGATGTGTGGGGGGAAGGGAAGGGAGAAGATTGCTGGAAATTTTGTACATATGTTGTTTCTGTTTGAAGTGGAATGAGCTTTTGGTGTTCTGAAAAAGGCAAAAAAGTGTTTCAGATCAAACAAAATGCTTTTTTTGGTTGTCAATTTATTGAAAGAAAAAAAGATTGGTTTTACCAGGAACAAAAAAAGCCTGGTTTGATTTTTGAGTAATTTAAACTCTTAAACTACCACCAACTGGAAAAGAATATTCTGAAATAGGTTACTTGACAATAAAAATATTGAAAGGAAAAAAGAAAAAAAAAAAGGAGGAAAAAAGGGGGAAAAAGGAACATCCAATTAAAATAAAAGAATTGGCCACCCGGCCATGTTTAAGGAACAACAAAATTAAAAGTCACCAGGGTCCCTAAATCTGCATGTTTCACTGAAGAAAGGAAGAAGGCTGAAACAAATTCACTGAGCTCAGAATTGATTTTCAGAAATTATTTTTTCAATTTGACAGATTTTATAGTAAACTTGCATTTGTCCTTAGATGAGTAGAATCAAAGAGAAATAATTAGACCCCCAGCAAGGCACATAGTAATGGGGAACACTACTGATGCCAGGGAAGATAAGTGCTCAAAAACTGAAGGTGACCTTTCTGCCAATACATTCCCTTTATCTGACAGAACGGATGAAATGGAAGGAGTCCTGGCTACAAATAGTTTAACAAGGAACCAAGAGATTTCCCTCCCACTGATCAGGCTATGATACAGGATAACCCATGCTTCTCAAAGGCATAGTACTTGCAAAAAACCAAAAACAAACAAACAAAACCCCCCATAATCCTTGCAGATACCAACACGTCTGCAGTATGCCACCTCCCCTGTCTGAGTGTGGTGCAGGCTGTTAAGAGCTCTAATTAAGCCCCAACTGTCTGATAACATATGCAGTGCACTATTTTTACAGTATTATACAAATATTTAAAGTGTTTTGACAGATTGTGTTCTGAGAACATTTAACTGAATTTCAAATAACTAAATCACAGAATTTCTTCTGGTGTCTTCCAGTTGATTGGATATAGAATAAGCACATGATAAATATAGTAAATGGATATTTATAATATGTAAAATTAAGGGGATGGCATTTAGAGATTAAATATAAAGCAGGGCTTTTACTCTTCTGAAACTATGAAGCTGGCTAGCATTTATGGTTGGGGCATTACTTTTTTCTTTTCTTTCTTCTCTCCCTGAGGAAACCAGAAAATAAATCTGAATTAATTAGTGGACACCATAAAAAGCCAATTTCAAATAAAATATACTACTAACCTCCTAGCTCAGTAGAAACAGGATTTATTGCTTACTTTTCTATTTACTACAGTAGGGCAGAAGAAAGTTACAATATTGACCTTTTCCCCTTTGATCTTTTTCCAAATTGATAAAACACTTAACAAGGAATGTTTTGTTGCCATTGTGAGAAATAAACCAAACTAAAACTGAACAGTCAGCCTGTCTCAAAGGTCTGTTCTCCCATCCATGTATGCACATACCCTCTATTAACATTAATGAGAATTGCCCATGCATATGGATGAGAGATCAGACCCCTTAATTTGTTTAGATGAGACCAATTTTAATCAGTGTGAGCCAATGCATAATATTGTAGCATGCTTCTGTGGTTGGTGAGTCAACACGTTGGCGGCTTTCACTTTATATTCTGAGAGCTGCTGGCTAGATCAAGAATTTTAAACAGAAGAATGTCAAAATGTTAGTCAAGAGTATCATTTTCAAGGTACTTGTTCCTTGGTGAGAGGAAAAAAAGACTCAGGGACTTAGAATGACCTTGCAATAGTAAACCAGCAAGCCCAAAGCACTGAAAGTCATAAGATTCAACATTGACCTCTTGGTACCAGTATCTTGCAGCCACTACTGGGTCCTGTTACACTGAAAGCATTGCTTTTGTTTGTTAAACAAGATAAACACACAGAGATGGTTATTCTGACACTTCAAAAATTTGTATCACCTCTTACCCTCTTTGTAACCAGACATTAAACTCAGTAGAGGCATTTATTCAAATAACAAGCTTCAAAGAAAATAATTTAGAGTTGTTACACGAATGGCGTAATAGAGACGGGGAGAAAGACCTCACTGGAAAAGAGGCTTCTTATGCCACTGAACTCCTTCTGAGAATTAATATGCATCCCAGGGGAAGTGTCCACATGCCAGAAACATATATTCAACTATATTCTTATACTAGAGAACATTTTCCTTAAACTTTTCCATCTCTCTTCAGATGTTTTTCTGTTAGATGACATAATACCTTGCCAAGCCACATGCATTTTATATACTTTTGTATTACATAGAACGTTTCCAATGATAAGCAGTGTGAATATAATATATACATTCTAAAGATATCTTTTAAAAAGGCACTTAATGCCAACACCAGGAATTTGTACATGAAAAAAACATCTGAATTTGAAGTCTCCAGGTCTCCACACAAGCACAAGGCTCTGTGCACAAAACCTTTGAACCATAGGCTGGTTATGACTTCTCTGCTCCATTTTGTCCTCTACTCTCACATGCTGTTTGTCAAATGTTACCCTTGGCCCACGTACAAACATTCAAATGTACCATGGGAAGTCTTGAAAAAATAACCTGCCAAGAGAGCACTGTACAAGTGTTCAAGGAGCTCAGTGGGCACCATGCAGACAGCCCGCTTTGCTGAAGTTGCAGAGCCAGAGGGCCTCTGTGCATGCATCCCAGCATGGTCAGCAGGTTTCCTGAGCTGTTGAATAGTGCCAAAAGGAGCAGAGTGCACAGGGCCATCTGTACCCCAAGGGACCTTGGGGAACCCCTGCTCACAATCTGCTGAGTAGCTTTGCGAGAGGAGACCCAGAGCATGCCTCCTCTCATCAGCTGCAGTTATATCAATTTCTAGGTGCGGGTCTGGGTCACATGGAGGGGGCATAGCTACCTTCTATTTCCTGCACTGGGCTGGTAAAAGAAGCTGGGATTTCCTGGCCCTGGAGCAGTTGTTAGGCAGCTTTAATTTTAACAAATCCCATGCATGCTTTTGGGCTCTTTTGTTTGTGCCTATTATGGGAAGCTATGCAGTACAACCCTGGAACACTATTCCACCCCCTGTGTACCACACCACCACAATATTCTGTACAAGCTGCAAATACAGAATGCAGTATTAAAATTTTTCATATTCCTCCCTACACAGATCCAAGCGCTTTTGCTACTGAGTTCAATTGCTCCTGGAAAGGAGTAGGCATATGTTCGCTGGAGTTTGTTTTGGCTTGGGTAAACTGGATTTAAGTTTGTTAAATACATTAAGCAATCAGCTTTAAAGTCTGATATTTTTGAGCCTCCTGTTGAAACTGTGTTACTTCTTATAGGGATTCTATGCCCTGCTAATCAAATGCAGAGCCCCCCATTTCTACCCTCTACCACTGTTGAAACATCGGACTTTCATCCTACCAATACTGCTATTAAATTGAGGGGAAAATCCACATTAGGGTGACGGGATGAAGGGAGCATATATGTCCTACATTTTAATACCACATACTTGAAGTTGCTTAGACATTTAGAAAGTAAAGCTGCAGTACCAGCAGAGAGAGATTCATGAACAGAGTCCAGGTAAGGTGGCCAAAGGTGCGTGATAAATGAAATTTTTCACATGTCTTTGCAATTTATCACATGGATCTCACATGAAAAGGCATTTCCCTTCTCTCACACAGACTTCTAATTGCTTTCTTTACTTTCAGCACCATTTTTCCCACAGGGCCTTAAGTGCTGAGATGCATAAGAGCAGTTCAGTACACAATATTCTTTTTCAAACTGGTAAAGATTAAGTATTTTTTAAGGGAGACAACACACTACACCACTGACTTTTTTATGTGAAAATATTTTATGTCAAGTCAATATTGAGGTGCACACTGTAGCTGATAGTAAAGTAATAAAAGAAGATTCTTTTAAGCTATTTATTCTTGCTAGCATGTTTAACAAATACTAAAGAATTTAGTACAGGGTAGCAGTAGATAAAAGAAGAACTGGATTGTAGAGCTAAGCAGTTAGAACATAGACGATGCTCAAAAATAATTAGCAATTAAATTACCAGCATTACATATATTGTCCATAACTTATTTAAAAATTAAAATAAGTTAATATTAAAAATGTTTTAAAGTGAATAATATGTTACTGTAAACTAAATCCATGCAAAAGACCTAGAGCTTTGGAAGCATACACCTTAGTTACATGATACTGCATGCCCAATAAGCTCTACTTTAAACAAATAATGTCCCCTCTATTTAAAGTTTCTCTTAGAGTCAATGTACTCACCTGCAGAGAAGTTTATCTAAGCTGGATTTCACCTGGAATATTTGGATCATTGGAGATTGTTTAAATACATTTTATTTACCAAAATCAAGTCCACTTTAGCCAATCAAAAATGAGTCTGATTGTCTCAGCCCAATATCTGTTGGGGCTGCTTAGAACTGAAAACATGTTTGCATGTTAAGTAAATTCAACATATCACTTAGGTCTGAACTCAGGACAATAATACTGCAAACAAACTGTGTTTTCATGCTGTATCCACTAGCACAACCCTGGAGCATCTTGGTTGGGTAAGAAGAAACTGCTCACTTTGTGCCAACTCTTCACTTGCCTAACTAACAGCTGCCAATTTATAATAAAATTCTAAGAACACACCCTGAAGATAAAAGCAAAAATGTTAATTACATAACCTCTCTTTCCATGAGTACCCTGTGAAACTCCAAGGTTCTTTGAAACACTGGGTTTCATCATCTTTATATTTAGGTCCTAGACGATTCAAGAATAGCAAGAATGAAAAGAATGTCAATTCTATTCTGCTCTGAAAAAACAGCTGAGAAATCTGATGAAGTTTACTGATCTAGCTTCCAGTCACAGAACTATTAAGCAGAAAACTGCTGCATAAATATTTTGTCCCAAAGAACTGTTAGAAAGTAGAGCTGATGGTAAAAGTATCTTTCTCTTTTAAGCTAAAAAGAACGAATCAGCTCTTCTCTCTAGAAGGAAGAGTTTCTGTGTGATGGCAGTCACTCTCAAAAGTGATAAAAAATGAGAATATATATTTTTAAGTAGTTTCCCGATAAGGATAGGATTATGCTCTATTGCTTCAAATAATTCCCACCTTCATTTTAAATCTTTGAGAGGTTATCAATAAGCATGCATGAAACTGGTCATTAGTTGACTATGTTTCTTTTAAGCATTTTAAATTTTCTGTTGTGCAAACATTGGGAAACTTTTCATTGAATTCATCCACCATATCCAAGGTAATTCTAAAGTATACTGTATACCTGTCATACCTGTTTCTATTGGGAAGGAGTGTATGGGAGGCTTCTTTGGTTTTTTTTGAGGCCAATCAAGAAATATCACTATTGAAAACTCCTATGGAGTTTCCTTTTATGCTTGTCTAAAGAGACTCTAACCTTTAGGCACTATCATAAAACAAAACAATAATAATGTTAATATTGCAAATGTCAGCAGAAAACAAAGAAACCAAATTCATGCAATGCAGCAATTGACAATGGAAATAATTTGGGGTAAAAACAAAAGTTGTCTATACAGACCATAACTTTTAATCTGATTTGTTAAAACAATCATTACCCAATGAAGGAAATGCTCATATCTACCAATTCACAAGCAGTATATAACCTGAAATTCATTGACAGGGACTATTCACTGAACAACCAACAACAACAAAAATGATACAAACTGCATTTATTCACATGTGGATGGAAGGCTAAACTTACTAAGTTGTTCTTTGTAAATCCCCTGGCTAAGACAATTAAACCTATGGTTTAATGATCAGGCTACCCAAAGTAGTTTCAAATACTGCAGAAGTCAGCTAAGCATTCCATACTTCTGAGGCAGAAGAAGCATGTTCTACATACATTTCCCTAGAAAGGAAAGTTATATAGATAAAGACCTTAACAAAAAGGAGAGAGAGAAAAGTTTTCATATGATTTTTCTAATCTTGGTGAAGATTCAGAAAGTCAGAGAAACCCGCTTGTTGGTGTCCCAAAGAGATTACAATGAAACATGGCTGCATGCTTCAATTCTCTTTTGAACCACACCTTCAAGTAGCTGAAGGCTGCTATTAAATCCCCATTCAGTCTTCTCTTCTCTAGATTAAATAAGCCCAGTTCCCTCAGCCTCTCCTCATAAGTCATGTCCCCCAGCACCCTCACCATTTTAGTTGCCCTCCACTGGACTCTCTCCAATTTTCCCACATCCTTTCTTTAGTGAGGGGCTCAAAACTGAACACAGTACTCCAGGTGTGGCCTCCCCAGTGTTGAACAGAGGGCAATAGTCATTTCCCTTGATCTGCTGGCAACACTCCTACCAATGCAGCCGGGTATGTTAGCCTTCTTGGAGCCAAGGGCACACTGTTGACTCACATTCAGTTTTTTGTCGTTGGTAACCCTCAGGTCCTTTTCTGCAGAGATGCTGCCCAGGCAGTCAGCCCCCAGCCTGTACTTGTGGATAGGCTCATTCCATCCTAGTGTAGGACCTTATACTTGTCCTTATTGAACCTCATGAGATTTCTGTTGGTTCAATCCTCTGATTTCTCTGGGTCTCTCTGAATCCTAGCCCTAAACTGCAGCATATCTACTACTCATTACAGCTTGATGTCATACTGTCGTGCAGTTCATTTAACTCCTCATTCTAGCTTTGTCCATATGTTGAATCCTTACCTTCCTCACAATACTGCAAGAATTGATTAGATGACTGTAAACATTTACAGAACTGTAAACTATTGTTTTTATTGCAAATTGCATTTAAAGATGTGAAATGTGGCCTCAAAGTTCAAGTGAAGCTAACATAAATAAATCTGTGAAGTAAATTATTCTTCCTGTTTATAGTCTCAATTTTATGGGAACACAATTTTGCAGACCTTACAAAGCTGATCTATGTCACCAGATTCTACCTTCTATTAGTAACGCAATGTGTCTCACATACACACATGTACATATTATACACACAAGCAATCTATTTATACTAAAATCAAAATTGTTTGGGGTCTTCTATCAAAGTAAAAAAACTGGATTATAAATTGTTACTCAGTTGCTACCAAAAATGATTAGATGTCTGATAGAGTAAATGGAATAATTTCTAGGGTTAGAACTGAACTGTTGGCACTGGATTTATGACCCAGATACCCAAACTCTCAGACCAACCATGACTTCTCCATTTCATAATAGACAAATTTTATGGATACACAGTAATAGCAGATAAGAATAATGCAGGCAAGGCAAAAAAAATAACCTCCCCAATTCTATATCTATCAGTGCTAGGGGCTGTCAGAGAGGGAAGGCACATCTGGCCAGTACTCAAGCTTCACCCTGAGGTTCTTTCTTAAATGTCAGACGTCAGCAGCCTGGAGGTCAAGGGCCAAGGCCCATCCCCCACAGTGAGGTGAGTGATACAGGCTGGTGGTGGTCCTTTCTGTTTATGATGGCCTCCACTTCCCCTTTCAGGGAACCTTTACTATTCTGAAATCCATCCTTTTCTATTCTTTCTCCCCTCTGACGACTCTTCATCTCAGGCATCACTGATTGGTTAGAATACAGTCTGCTAGTCTCAGTTAATGAGGTGGCACTTGCTTTGCTTTGTGTATTTGCATTTGCTAAATAAATTGATTAGTTTTCCAGTGGTCATCATACTGTCCATGTTCTGTCCTGTCAGCATGTTCCTTTGTTCCAACAAACCCATCACGTGCACACATCTTAATCTGGTTATTTACCTAATTTAGTTTGTCCACCAAAGCTGGAAATCTCAAGGGCTCAGCAGTTGCGCACTGTGACCTGCAGCCAATACTACAGAGTCCCTTATTTCTGTTTGGGTACACTGGTCATGTTATGGAACAGTGTGGTACATGTCTTCAATTTCCCAGGCTGTGTGTCTGCTGGCTTCAAACACAGTAGTCCTTGAAGGAAACTTTTCACAAACAGGCTTTTAGAAATCAGTTCATCCTTGCTGTTCCCCTAGACCATTGTTCTAATTCATATCTACTTTACCAACAAGTCAGTTTCCAAAAGCAAACATCTAAATATCATTTTCTAGCCATCAAGAAGTATAATTATTGTATGGCTTAGCTGACATATGAATCCTGCTAGAAATGTGTTACTTGCACTTAGAATTATGCAAACCTTTAATTAGGAATCCTAAACCCACATGAAACTCATTTAATCTTTTTTTTTTTTTATACAATTTTGAAAAACTTAGTCAAAATAGCAAATGAGTGGTATAATAGATTTTTTTTTAATACCTGAAACTCAAAGTGAAACTCAGGAAAAAAAAGTTGGTTTGGATTCAGATCAAATAAGAGGTGTCTATGAACTCCTGCAATATCATAGTTTCATAGTTTGCAGGGTTGGAAGGGACCTGAGCAGATCACCGAGTCCAACCCCCTGCCAGGGCAGGAAAGAGTACTGGGGTCAAATGACCCCAGCAAGGTGTGCATCTAGCCTCCTCCTAAAGAGCCCCAGGGTAGGAGCCAGCACCACTTCACTTGGAAGTTGGTTCTAGATCCTAGCCGCCCTGACCGTGAAGTGGCACATCCTGATATCTAGCCTAAATCTACCCTCTGCCAGCTTGTGACCATTATTCCTGGTCACTCCTGGTAGTGCTTAGGGAAACAGGGACTCCCCCAATGCCTGACTAGTTTGTAACTAGATCCCGCCTCAGCCTTCTCTTCTAGAGGCTGAACAGGTTCAGGTCCCGTAGCCTCTCCTTATAAGGCCTGCCCTGCTGCCCCCTGATCATGCGAGT